>NW_028126363.1:600000-975008 GCF_965194825.1 Balaenoptera physalus | reverse complement strand
ACAATCTAAACAGATGTCATGTTCCCAGGCCTCAGGGTTCCAGAATCCACCCATGTCATGTTCCCAGGCCACAGGGTTCCAGAATCAATCCTCAGTTATGTTCCCAGGCTACAGGGTTCCGGAATAAAACCTCAGTCATGTTCCCAGTCCACAGGGTTCCAGAATCAAGGCTCAGTCAGGTACCCGGGGCACAGTATTCCACAATCTAAACAGATGTCATGTTCCCAGGCCTCAGGGTTCCAGAATCCACCCATGTCATGTTCCCAGGCCACAGGGTTCCAGAATCAATCCTCAGTTATGTTCCCAGGCTACAGGGTTCCAGAATAAAACCTCAGTCATATTCCCAGTACATAGGGTTCCAGAACCAAGGCTCAGTCAGGTTCCCGGGTCACAGTATTCCACAATCTAAACAGATGTCATGTTACCAGGCCTCAGGGTTCCAGAATCCACCCATGTTATGTTCCCAGGCCACAGGGTTCCAGAATCAATCCTCAGTTATGTTCCCAGGCTACAGGGTTCCAGAATAAAACCTCAGTCATGTTCCTAGTGCACAGTGTTACAGAACCAAGGCTCAGTCAGGTTCCCAGGCCAAAGTATTCCACAATCTAAACAGATGTCATGTTTCCAGGCCACAGGTCTTCAGAATCACGCCTCAGTCATTTTCCCAGGCCACAGAGATCCAGAATCAAACCTCAGTCATGTTGCCAGGCCTCAGATTTCCGGAATCAAACCGATTTCGTGTTCCCAGGCCACAGGGTTCCAGAGTCAAACCATTCGCAGGTTCCCAGGCCACAGTGTTCCAGAATCCACCGATGTCATGTTCCCAGGCCACAGGCTTCCAGAATCAATCCTCAGTTATGTTCCCAGGCTACAGGGTTCCAGAATAAAACCTCAGTCATGTTCCCAGTCCACAGGGTTCCAGAACCAAGGCTCAGTCAGGTTCCCGGGCCACAGTATTCCACAATCTAAACAGATGTCATGTTCCAAGGCCTCAGGTTTCCAGAATCCACCCATGTCATGTTCCTGGGCCACAGGGTTCCAAAGTGAATCCTCAGTTATGTTCCCAGGCTACACGGCTCCAGAATAAAACCTCAGTCATATTCCCAGTCCACAGGTTTCCAGAACCAAGGCTCAGTCAAGTTCCCAGGCCACAGTATTCCACAATCTAAACAGATTTCATGTTCCCAGGCCTCAGGGTTCCAGAATCCACCCATGTCATGTTAACAGGACACAGGGTTCCAGAATAAAACCTCAGTCATGTTCCCAGTCCACAGGGGTCCAGAACCAAGGCTCAGTCAGGTTCCCGGGGCACAGTATTCCACAATCTAAACAGATGTCATGTTCCCAGGCCACAGGCATCCAGAATCAAACCTCAGTTATGTTGCCAGGCCATAGGGTACCACCATCAAACCTCAGTCATATTCCCAGGCCTAAGGTTTCCAGAATCAAACCGATTTCATGTTTCCAGGCCACAGGGTACCAGAATCCAAACCGATGTCATGTTCCCAGGGCACAGGATTCCACACTCTAACATCAGTCATGTTCCCAGGCCAATGGTTTCCAGAATCAAACCTAAGTCATATTCCCAGGCCACATGGTTCCAGAATCAAACCTCAGTCGTGTTCCCAGGACACAGGGTTCCAGAATAAAGCCTCAGTCATTTTCCCTGGACACAGGTTTCAGAAATCAAATCCCAGTCATGTTCCCAGGCCACAGGGTTCCAGAATCAATCCTCAGTTATGTTCCCAGGCTACAGGGTTCCAGAATAAAACGTCAGTCATGTTCCCAGTCCACAGGGTTCCAGAACCAAGGCTCAGTCACGTTCCCAGGGCACAGTATTCCACAATCTAAACAGATGTCATGTTCCCAGGCCTCAGGGTTCCTGAATCCACCCATGTCATGTTCCCAGGCCACAGGGTTCCAGAATCAATCCTCAGTTATGTTCCCAGGTTACAAGGTTTCAGAATAAAACCTCAGTCATGTTCCTAGTCCACAGGGTTCCAGAATCCACCGTTGTCATGTGCCCAGGCCACAGGGTTCCAGAATCAATCCTCAGTTATGGTCCCAGGCTACAGGGTTCCAGAATAAAACCTCAGTCATGTTCCCAGTCCACAGGGTTCCAGAACCAAGGCTCAGTCAGGTTCCCGGGGCACAGTATTCCACAATCTAAACAGATGTCATGTTCCCAGGCCACAGGTTTCCAGAATCATGCCTCAGTCATGTTCCCAGGCCACAGGCATCCAGAATCAAACCTCAGTCATGTTGCCAGGCCATAGGGTACCACAATCAAACCTCAGTCATATTCCCAGACCTCAGGTTTACAGAATCAAACCGATTTCATGTTCCCAGGCAACAGGGTACCAGAATCCAAACCGATGTCATGTTCCCAGGCCACAGGATTCCACATTCTTACATCAGTCATGTTCCCAGGCCAATGGTTTCCAGAATCAAACCTCAGTCATATTCCCAGGCCACATGGTTACAGAATCAAACCTCAGTCGTGTTCCCAGGACACAGGGTTCCAGAATAAAACCTCAGTCATGTTCCCTGGACACAGGTTTCAGAAATCAAATCCCAGTCATGTTCCCAGGCCACAGGGTTCCACAATTAAACCTCAGTCATATTCCCAGGCCAGAGGGTTCCACAATCAAACCTCAGTCCTGTTGCCAGGCCACGGTTCCACCATCAAGCCTCAGTCATGTTCCCAGGTCAGAGTGTTCCACAATCTAACCTAAGTCATCTTGCCAAGCCACAGGGTTCCACCATCAAACCTCAGGCATATTGCCAGGCCACAGTGTTCCACCATCAAGCCTCACTCATGTTCCCAAGCCTGAGGGTTCCACTATCAAACCTCAATCATGTTGCCAGGCCACAGGATTCAACCATGAAACCTCAGTCATGTTCCCAGTAAACAGGGCTCCAGAATCAAACCAATGTCATGTTCCCATGCCACGGGGTTCCAGTATCAGGCCTCAGGCATGGTCCCCGTGCACAGGGTTCCAAATCAAACCTCAGTCATGTTGCCAGTCCACAGGTTTCTGCCATCAAACCTCAGTCATGTTCCCAGTAAACAGGGCTCCAGAATCAAGCCTCAGTCATTTTGCCAGGCCAGAGTGTTCCACCATCAAACCTCAGTCATGATCCCAGGCCACATGTTTCCACAATGAAACCTCAGTCATTTTCCCAGGCCAAAGGTTTCCAGAATCAAACCTCAGTCATATTCCCAGGACACATGGTTCCAGAATCAACCTGAGTCATGTTCGAAGGCCACAGGTTTCAACAATCAAACCTCAGTCATGTTCCCAGGACACAGGTGTCCAGAATCAAACCTCAGTCATGTTCCCAGAGAACAGGCTTCCAGAAACAAACCTCAGTCATGTTCCCAAGCCACAGGGTTGCAGAATCAAACCTCAGTCTTGTTCCCAGGACACAGGTGTCCAGAATCAAACCGCAGTCATGTTCCCAGGGAACAGGCTTCCAGAAACAAACCTCAGTCATGTTCCCAAGCCACAGGGTTGCAGAATCAAACCTCAGTCTTGTTCCCAGGACACAGGTGTCCAGAATCAAACCGCAGTCATGTTCCCAGGGAACAGGCTTCCAGAAACAAACCTCAGTCATGTTCCCAGGCCCAGGGTTCCAGAATCAAACTTCAGTCTTGTTCCCAGGACACAGGTTTCCAGAATCAACCAGATATCATGTTCCCTGGCCACAGTCTTCCAGAATCAATCCTCAGTCATGTTGCCAGGCCACAGGTTTCCACCATCAAACCTCAGACATGTTCCCAGGCCACAGGGTACCAGAGTCAAACCGTTCGCAGGTTCCCAGGCCACAGAGTTCCAGAATCCACCGATGTCATGCGGCCAGGCCACAGGGTTCCAGAATCAATCCTCAGTTATGTTCGCAGGCTACAGGGTTCCGGAATAAAACCTCAGTCATGTTCCCAGTCCACAGGGTTCCAGAATCAAGGCTCAGTCAGGTACCCGGGGCACAGTATTCCACAATCTAAACAGATGTCATGTTCCCAGGCCTCAGGGTTCCAGAATCCACCCATGTCATGTTCCCAGGCCACAGGGTTCCAGAATCAATCCTCAGTTATGTTCCCAGGCTACAGGGTTTCAGAATAAAACCTCAGTCATATTCCCAGTACATAGGGTTCCAGAACCAAGGCTCAGTCAGGTTCCCGGGTCACAGTATTCCACAATCTAAACAGATGTCTTGTTCCCAGGCCTCAGGGTTCCAGAATCCACCCATGTTATGTTCCCAGGCCACAGGGTTCCAGAATCAATACTCAGTTATGTTCCCAGGCTACAGGGTTCCAGAATAAAACCTCAGTCATGTTCCTAGTGCACAGTGTTCCAGAACCAAGGCTCAGTCAGGTTCCCGGGCCAAAGTATTCCACAATCTAAACAGATGTCATGTTTCCAGGCCACAGGTCTTCAGAATCACGCCTCAGTCATTTTCCCAGGCCACAGAGATCCAGAATCAAACCTCAGTCATGTTGCCAGGCCTCAGATTTCCGGAATCAAACCGATTTCGTGTTCCCAGGCCACAGGGTTCCAGAGTCAAACCGTTCGCAGGTTCCCAGGCCACAGTGTTCCAGAATCCACCGATGTCATGTTCCCAGGCCACAGGCTTCCAGAATCAATCCTCAGTTATGTTCCCAGGCTACAGGGTTCCAGAATAAAACCTCAGTCATGTTCCCAGTCCACAGGGTTCCAGAATCAAGGCTCAGTCAGGTACCCGGGGCACAGTATTCCACAATCTAAACAGATGTCATGTTCCCAGGCCTCAGGGTTCCAGAATCCACCCATGTCATGTTCCTGGGCCACAGGGTTCCAAAGTGAATCCTCAGTTATGTTCCCAGGCTACACGGCTCCAGAATAAAACCTCAGTCATATTCCCAGTCCACAGGTTTCCAGAACCAAGGCTCAGTCAAGTTCCCAGGCCACAGTATTCCACAATCTAAACAGATTTCATGTTCCCAGGCCTCAGGGTTCCAGAATCCACCCATGTCATGTTAACAGGACACAGGGTTCCAGAATAAAACCTCAGTCATGTTCCCAGTCCACAGGGGTCCAGAACCAAGGCTCAGTCAGGTTCCCGGGGCACAGTATTCCACAATCTAAACAGATGTCATGTTCCCAGGCCACAGGGATCCAGAATCAAACCTCAGTCATGTTGCCAGGCCATAGGGTACCACCATCAAACCTCAGTCATATTCCCAGGCCTAAGGTTTCCAGAATCAAACCGATTTCATGTTTCCAGGCAACAGGGTACCAGAATCCAAACCGATGTCATGTTCCCAGGGCACAGGATTCCACACTCTAACATCAGTCATGTTCCCAGGCCAATGGTTTCCAGAATCAAACCTAAGTCATATTCCCAGGCCACATGGTTCCAGAATCAAACCTCAGTCGTGTTCCCAGGACACAGGGTTCCAGAATAAAACCTCAGTCATTTTCCCTGGACACAGGTTTCAGAAATCAAATCCCAGTCATGTTCCCAGGCCACAGGGTTCCAGAATCAATCCTCAGTTATGTTCCCAGGCTACAGGGTTCCAGAATAAAACGTCAGTCATGTTCCCAGTCCACAGGGTTCCAGAACCAAGGCTCAGTCACGTTCCCAGGGCACAGTATTCCACAATCTAAACAGATGTCATGTTACCAGGCCTCAGGGTTCCAGAATCCGCCCATGTCATGTTCCCAGGCCACAGGGTTCCAGAATCAATCCTCAGTTATGTTCCCAGGCTACAAGGTTCCAGAATAAAACCTCAGTCATGTTCCTAGTCCACAGGGTTCCAGAATTCACCGTTGTCATGTGCCCAGGCCACAGGGTTCCAAAATCAATCCTCAGTTATGGTCCCAGGCTACAGGGTTCCAGAATAAAACCTCAGTCATGTTCCCAGTCCACAGGGTTCCAGAACCAAGGCTCAGTCAGGTTCCCGGGGCACAGTATTCCACAATCTAAACAGATGTCATGTTCCCAGGCCACAGGTTTCCAGAATCATGCCTCAGTCATGTTCCCAGGCCACAGGCATCCAGAATCAAGCCTCAGTCATGTTCCCAGGTCAGAGTGTTCCACAATCTAACCTAAGTCATCTTGCCAAGCCACAGGGTTCCACCATCAAACCTCAGGCATATTGCCAGGCCACAGTGTTCCACCATCAAGCCTCACTCATGTTCCCAAGCCTGAGGGTTCCACTATCAAACCTCAATCATGTTGCCAGGCCACAGGATTCAACCATGAAACCTCAGTCATGTTCCCAGTAAACAGGGCTCCAGAATCAAACCAATGTCATGTTCCCATGCCACGGGGTTCCAGTATCAGGCCTCAGTCATGGTCCCCGTGCACAGGGTTCCAAATCAAACCTCAGTCATGTTGCCAGTCCACAGGTTTCTGCCATCAAACCTCAGTCATGTTCCCAGTAAACAGGGCTCCAGAATCAAGCCTCAGTCATTTTGCCAGGCCAGAGTGTTCCACCATCGAACCTCAGTCATGATCCCAGGCCACATGTTTCCACAATGAAACCTCAGTCATTTTCCCAGGCCAAAGGTTTCCAGAATCAAACCTCAGTCATATTCCCAGGACACATGGTTCCAGAATCAACCTGAGTCATGTTCGAAGGCCACAGGTTTCAACAATCAAACCTCAGTCATGTTCCCAGGACACAGGTGTCCAGAATCAAACCTCAGTCATGTTCCCAGAGAACAGGCTTCCAGAAACAAACCTCAGTCATGTTCCCAAGCCACAGGGTTGCAGAATCAAACCTCAGTCTTGTTCCCAGGACACAGGTGTCCAGAATCAAACCGCAGTCATGTTCCCAGGGAACAGGCTTCCAGAAACAAACCTCAGTCATGTTCCCAAGCCACAGGGTTGCAGAATCAAACCTCAGTCTTGTTCCCAGGACACAGGTGTCCAGAATCAAACCGCAGTCATGTTCCCAGGGAACAGGCTTCCAGAAACAAACCTCAGTCATGTTCCCAGGCCCAGGGTTCCAGAATCAAACTTCAGTCTTGTTCCCAGGACACAGGTTTCCAGAATCAACCAGATATCATGTTCCCTGGCCACAGTCTTCCAGAATCAATCCTCAGTCATGTTGCCAGGCCACAGGTTTCCACCATCAAACCTCAGACATGTTCCCAGGCCACAGGGTACCAGAGTCAAACCGTTCGCAGGTTCCCAGGCCACAGAGTTCCAGAATCCACCGATGTCATGCGGCCAGGCCACAGGGTTCCAGAATCAATCCTCAGTTATGTTCGCAGGCTACAGGGTTCCGGAATAAAACCTCAGTCATGTTCCCAGTCCACAGGGTTCCAGAATCAAGGCTCAGTCAGGTACCCGGGGCACAGTATTCCACAATCTAAACAGATGTCATGTTCCCAGGCCTCAGGGTTCCAGAATCCACCCATGTCATGTTCCCAGGCCACAGGGTTCCAGAATCAATCCTCAGTTATGTTCCCAGGCTACAGGGTTTCAGAATAAAACCTCAGTCATATTCCCAGTACATAGGGTTCCAGAACCAAGGCTCAGTCAGGTTCCCGGGTCACAGTATTCCACAATCTAAACAGATGTCTTGTTCCAGGCCTCAGGGTTCCACAATCCACCCATGTTATGTTCCCAGGCCACAGGGTTCCAGAATCAATCCTCAGTTATGTTCCCAGGCTACAGGGTTCCAGAATAAAACCTCAGTCATGTTCCTAGTGCACAGTGTTCCAGAACCAAGGCTCAGTCAGGTTCCCGGGCCAAAGTATTCCACAATCTAAACAGATGTCATGTTTCCAGGCCACAGGTCTTCAGAATCACGCCTCAGTCATTTTCCCAGGCCACAGAGATCCAGAATCAAACCTCAGTCATGTTGCCAGGCCTCAGATTTCCGGAATCAAACCGATTTCGTGTTCCCAGGCCACAGGGTTCCAGAGTCAAACCGTTCGCAGGTTCCCAGGCCACAGTGTTCCAGAATCCACCGATGTCATGTTCCCAGGCCACAGGCTTCCAGAATCAATCCTCAGTTATGTTCCCAGGCTACAGGGTTCCAGAATAAAACCTCAGTCATGTTCCCAGTCCACAGGGTTCCAGAACCAAGGCTCAGTCAGGTTCCCGGGCCACAGTATTCCAAAATCTAAACAGATGTCATGTTCCAAGGCCTCAGGTTTCCAGAATCCACCCATGCCATGTTCCTGGGCCACAGGGTTCCAAAGTGAATCCTCAGTTATGTTCCCAGGCTACACGGCTCAAGAATAAAACCTCAGTCATATTCCCAGTCCACAGGTTTCCAGAACCAAGGCTCAGTCAAGTTCCCAGGCCACAGTATTCCACAATCTAAACAGATTTCATGTTCCCAGGCCTCAGGGTTCCAGAATCCACCCATGTCATGTTAACAGGACACAGGGTTCCAGAATAAAACCTCAGTCATGTTCCCAGTCCACAGGGGTCCAGAACCAAGGCTCAGTCAGGTTCCCGGGGCACAGTATTCCACAATCTAAACAGATGTCATGTTCCCAGGCCACAGGGATCCAGAATCAAACCTCAGTCATGTTGCCAGGCCATAGGGTACCACCATCAAACCTCAGTCATATTCCCAGGCCTAAGGTTTCCAGAATCAAACCGATTTCATGTTTCCAGGCAACAGGGTACCAGAATCCAAACCGATGTCATGTTCCCAGGGCACAGGATTCCACACTCTAACATCAGTCATGTTCCCAGGCCAATGGTTTCCAGAATCAAACCTAAGTCATATTCCCAGGCCACATGGTTCCAGAATCAAACCTCAGTCGTGTTCCCAGGACACAGGGTTCCAGAATAAAACCTCAGTCATTTTCCCTGGACACAGGTTTCAGAAATCAAATCCCAGTCATGTTCCCAGGCCACAGGGTTCCAGAATCAATCCTCAGTTATGTTCCCAGGCTACAGGGTTCCAGAATAAAACGTCAGTCATGTTCCCAGTCCACAGGGTTCCAGAACCAAGGCTCAGTCACGTTCCCAGGGCACAGTATTCCACAATCTAAACAGATGTCATGTTCCCAGGCCTCAGGGTTCCAGAATCCACCCATGTCATGTTCCCAGGCCTCAGGGTTCCAGAATCCACCCATGTCATGTTCCCAGGCCACAGGGTTCCAGAATCAATCCTCAGTTATGTTCCCAGGCTACAAGGTTCCAGAATAAAACCTCAGTCATGTTCCTAGTCCACAGGGTTCCAGAATCCACCGTTGTCATGTGCCCAGGCCACAGGGTTCCAGAATCAATCCTCAGTTATGGTCCCAGGCTACAGGGTTCCAGAATAAAACCTCAGTCATGTTCCCAGTCCACAGGGTTCCAGAACCAAGGCTCAGTCAGGTTCCCGGGGCACAGTATTCCACAATCTAAACAGATGTCATGTTCCCAGGCCACAGGTTTCCAGAATCATGCCGCAGTCATGTTCCCAGGCCACAGGCATCCAGAATCAAACCTCAGGCATGTTGCCAGGCCATAGGGTACCACAATCAAACCTCAGTCATATTCCCAGACCTCAGGTTTACAGAATCAAACCGATTTCATGTTCCCAGGCAACAGGGTACCAGAATCCAAACCGATGGCATGTTCCCAGGCCACAGGATTCCACATTCTAACATCAGTCATGTTCCCAGGCCAATGGTTTCCAGAATCAAACCTCAGTCATATTCCCAGGCCACATGGTTACAGAATCAAACCTCAGTCGTGTTCCCAGGACACAGGGTTCCAGAATAAAACCTCAGTCATGTTCCCTGGACACAGGTTTCAGAAATCAAATCCCAGTCATGTTCCCAGGCCACAGGGTTCCACAATTAAACCTCAGTCATATTCCCAGGCCAGAGGGTTCCACAATCAAACCTCAGTCCTGTTGCCAGGCCACGGTTCCACCATCAAGCCTCAGTCATGTTCCCAGGTCAGAGTGTTCCACAATCTAACCTAAGTCATCTTGCCAAGCCACAGGGTTCCACCATCAAACCTCAGGCATATTGCCAGGCCACAGTGTTCCACCATCAAGCCTCACTCATGTTCCCAAGCCTGAGGGTTCCACTATCAAACCTCAATCATGTTGCCAGGCCACAGGATTCAACCATGAAACCTCAGTCATGTTCCCAGTAAACAGGGCTCCAGAATCAAACCAATGTCATGTTCCCATGCCACGGGGTTCCAGTATCAGGCCTCAGTCATGGTCCCCGTGCACAGGGTTCCAAATCAAACCTCAGTCATGTTGCCAGTCCACAGGTTTCTGCCATCAAACCTCAGTCATGTTCCCAGTAAACAGGGCTCCAGAATCAAGCCTCAGTCATTTTGCCAGGCCAGAGTGTTCCACCATCGAACCTCAGTCATGATCCCAGGCCACATGTTTCCACAATGAAACCTCAGTCATTTTCCCAGGCCAAAGGTTTCCAGAATCAAACCTCAGTCATATTCCCAGGACACATGGTTCCAGAATCAACCTGAGTCATGTTCGAAGGCCACAGGTTTCAACAATCAAACCTCAGTCATGTTCCCAGGACACAGGTGTCCAGAATCAAACCTCAGTCATGTTCCCAGAGAACAGGCTTCCAGAAACAAACCTCAGTCATGTTCCCAAGCCACAGGGTTGCAGAATCAAACCTCAGTCTTGTTCCCAGGACACAGGTGTCCAGAAACAAACCGCAGTCATGTTCCCAGGGAACAGGCTTCCAAAAACAAACCTCAGTCATGTTCCCAAGCCACAGGGTTGCAGAATCAAACCTCAGTCTTGTTCCCAGGACACAGGTGTCCAGAATCAAACCGCAGTCATGTTCCCAGGGAACAGGCTTCCAGAAACAAACCTCAGTCATGTTCCCAGGCCCAGGGTTCCAGAATCAAACTTCAGTCTTGTTCCCAGGACACAGGTTTCCAGAATCAACCAGATATCATGTTCCCTGGCCACAGTCTTCCAGAATCAATCCTCAGTCATGTTGCCAGGCCACAGGTTTCCACCATCAAACCTCAGACATGTTCCCAGGCCACAGGGTACCAGAGTCAAACCGTTCGCAGGTTCCCAGGCCACAGAGTTCCAGAATCCACCGATGTCATGCGGCCAGGCCACAGGGTTCCAGAATCAATCCTCAGTTATGTTCGCAGGCTACAGGGTTCCGGAATAAAACCTCAGTCATGTTCCCAGTCCACAGGGTTCCAGAATCAAGGCTCAGTCAGGTACCCGGGGCACAGTATTCCACAATCTAAACAGATGTCATGTTCCCAGGCCTCAGGGTTCCAGAATCCACCCATGTCATGTTCCCAGGCCACAGGGTTCCAGAATCAATCCTCAGTTATGTTCCCAGGCTACAGGGTTTCAGAATAAAACCTCAGTCATATTCCCAGTACATAGGGTTCCAGAACCAAGGCTCAGTCAGGTTCCCGGGTCACAGTATTCCACAATCTAAACAGATGTCTTGTTCCAGGCCTCAGGGTTCCACAATCCACCCATGTTATGTTCCCAGGCCACAGGGTTCCAGAATCAATCCTCAGTTATGTTCCCAGGCTACAGGGTTCCAGAATAAAACCTCAGTCATGTTCCTAGTGCACAGTGTTCCAGAACCAAGGCTCAGTCAGGTTCCCGGGCCAAAGTATTCCACAATCTAAACAGATGTCATGTTTCCAGGCCACAGGTCTTCAGAATCACGCCTCAGTCATTTTCCCAGGCCACAGAGATCCAGAATCAAACCTCAGTCATGTTGCCAGGCCTCAGATTTCCGGAATCAAACCGATTTCGTGTTCCCAGGCCACAGGGTTCCAGAGTCAAACCGTTCGCAGGTTCCCAGGCCACAGTGTTCCAGAATCCACCGATGTCATGTTCCCAGGCCACAGGCTTCCAGAATCAATCCTCAGTTATGTTCCCAGGCTACAGGGTTCCAGAATAAAACCTCAGTCATGTTCCCAGTCCACAGGGTTCCAGAACCAAGGCTCAGTCAGGTTCCCGGGCCACAGTATTCCAAAATCTAAACAGATGTCATGTTCCAAGGCCTCAGGTTTCCAGAATCCACCCATGCCATGTTCCTGGGCCACAGGGTTCCAAAGTGAATCCTCAGTTATGTTCCCAGGCTACACGGCTCCAGAATAAAACCTCAGTCATATTCCCAGTCCACAGGTTTCCAGAACCAAGGCTCAGTCAAGTTCCCAGGCCACAGTATTCCACAATCTAAACAGATTTCATGTTCCCAGGCCTCAGGGTTCCAGAATCCACCCATGTCATGTTAACAGGACACAGGGTTCCAGAATAAAACCTCAGTCATGTTCCCAGTCCACAGGGGTCCAGAACCAAGGCTCAGTCAGGTTCCCGGGGCACAGTATTCCACAATCTAAACAGATGTCATGTTCCCAGGCCACAGGGATCCAGAATCAAACCTCAGTCATGTTGCCAGGCCATAGGGTACCACCATCAAACCTCAGTCATATTCCCAGGCCTAAGGTTTCCAGAATCAAACCGATTTCATGTTTCCAGGCAACAGGGTACCAGAATCCAAACCGATGTCATGTTCCCAGGGCACAGGATTCCACACTCTAACATCAGTCATGTTCCCAGGCCAATGGTTTCCAGAATCAAACCTAAGTCATATTCCCAGGCCACATGGTTCCAGAATCAAACCTCAGTCGTGTTCCCAGGACACAGGGTTCCAGAATAAAACCTCAGTCATTTTCCCTGGACACAGGTTTCAGAAATCAAATCCCAGTCATGTTCCCAGGCCACAGGGTTCCAGAATCAATCCTCAGTTATGTTCCCAGGCTACAGGGTTCCAGAATAAAACGTCAGTCATGTTCCCAGTCCACAGGGTTCCAGAACCAAGGCTCAGTCACGTTCCCAGGGCACAGTATTCCACAATCTAAACAGATGTCATGTTCCCAGGCCTCAGGGTTCCAGAATCCACCCATGTCATGTTCCCAGGCCACAGGGTTCCAGAATCAATCCTCAGTTATGTTCCCAGGCTACAAGGTTCCAGAATAAAACCTCAGTCATGTTCCTAGTCCACAGGGTTCCAGAATCCACCGTTGTCATGTGCCCAGGCCACAGGGTTCCAGAATCAATCCTCAGTTATGGTCCCAGGCTACAGGGTTCCAGAATAAAACCTCAGTCATGTTCCCAGTCCACAGGGTTCCAGAACCAAGGCTCAGTCAGGTTCCCGGGGCACAGTATTCCACAATCTAAACAGATGTCATGTTCCCAGGCCACAGGTTTCCAGAATCATGCCTCAGTCATGTTCCCAGGCCACAGGCATCCAGAATCAAACCTCAGTCATGTTGCCAGGCCATAGGGTACCACAATCAAACCTCAGTCATATTCCCAGACCTCAGGTTTACAGAATCAAACCGATTTCATGTTCCCAGGCAACAGGGTACCAGAATCCAAACCGATGGCATGTTCCCAGGCCACAGGATTCCACATTCTAACATCAGTCATGTTCCCAGGCCAATGGTTTCCAGAATCAAACCTCAGTCATATTCCCAGGCCACATGGTTACAGAATCAAACCTCAGTCGTGTTCCCAGGACACAGGGTTCCAGAATAAAACCTCAGTCATGTTCCCTGGACACAGGTTTCAGAAATCAAATCCCAGTCATGTTCCCAGGCCACAGGGTTCCACAATTAAACCTCAGTCATATTCCCAGGCCAGAGGGTTCCACAATCAAACCTCAGTCCTGTCGCCAGGCCACGGTTCCACCATCAAGCCTCAGTCATGTTCCCAGGTCAGAGTGTTCCACAATCTAACCTAAGTCATCTTGCCAAGCCACAGGGTTCCACCATCAAACCTCAGGCATATTGCCAGGCCACAGTGTTCCACCATCAAGCCTCACTCATGTTCCCAAGCCTGAGGGTTCCACTATCAAACCTCAATCATGTTGCCAGGCCACAGGATTCAACCATGAAACCTCAGTCATGTTCCCAGTAAACAGGGCTCCAGAATCAAACCAATGTCATGTTCCCATGCCACGGGGTTCCAGTATCAGGCCTCAGTCATGGTCCCCGTGCACAGGGTTCCAAATCAAACCTCAGTCATGTTGCCAGTCCACAGGTTTCTGCCATCAAACCTCAGTCATGTTCCCAGTAAA
Source organism: Balaenoptera physalus (assembly GCF_965194825.1). Classification (NCBI taxonomy): domain Eukaryota; kingdom Metazoa; phylum Chordata; class Mammalia; order Artiodactyla; family Balaenopteridae; genus Balaenoptera; species Balaenoptera physalus. The sequence continues at coordinate 960,948 of NW_028126363.1, read as the reverse complement.
CAGGGCTCCAGAATCAAGCCTCAGTCATTTTGCCAGGCCAGAGTGTTCCACCATCAAACCTCAGTCATGATCCCAGGCCACATGTTTCCACAATGAAACCTCAGTCATTTTACCAGGACAAAGGTTTCCAGAATCAAACCTCAGTCATATTCCCAGGACACATGGTTCCAGAATCAACCTGAGTCATGTTCGAAGGCCACAGGTTTCAACAATCAAACCTCAGTCATGTTCCCAGGACACAGGTGTCCAGAATCAAACCGCAGTCATGTTCCCAGGGAACAGGCTTCCAGAAACAAACCTCAGTCATGTTCCCAAGCCACAGGGTTGCAGAATCAAACCTCAGTCTTGTTCCCAGGACACAGGTGTCCAGAATCAAACCGCAGTCATGTTCCCAGGGAACAGGCTTCCAGAAACAAACCTCAGTCATGTTCCCAGGCCACAGGCTTCCAGAATCAAACTTCAGTCTTGTTCCCAGGACACAGGTTTCCAGAATCAACCAGATATCATGTTCCCTGGCCACAGTCTTCCAGAATCAATCCTCAGTCATGTTGCCAGGCCACAGGTTTCCACCATCAAACCTCAGACATGTTCCCAGGCCACAGGGTACCAGAGTCAAACCGTTCGCAGGTTACCAGGCCACAGAGTTCCAGAATCCACCGATGTCATGCGGCCAGGCCACAGGGTTCCAGAATCAATCCTCAGTTATGTTCGCAGGCTACAGGGTTCCGGAATAAAACCTCAGTCATGTTCCCAGTCCACAGGGTTCCAGAATCAAGGCTCAGTCAGGTACCCGGGGCACAGTATTCCACAATCTAAACAGATGTCATGTTCCCAGGCCTCAGGGTTCCAAAATCCACCCATGTCATGTTCCCAGGCCGCAGGGTTCCAGAATCAATCCTCACTTATGTTCCCAGGCTACAGGGTTCCAGAATAAAACCTCAGTCATATTCCCAGTACATTGGGTTCCAGAACCAAGGCTCAGTCAGGTTCCCGGGTCACAGTATTCCACAATCTAAACAGATGTCATGTTACCAGGCCTCAGGGTTCCAGAATCCACCCATGTTATGTTCCCAGGCCACAGGGTTCCAGAATCAATCCTCAGTTATGTTCCCAGGCTACAGGGTTCCAGAATAAAACCTCAGTCATGTTCCTAGTGCACAGTGTTCCAGAACCAAGGCTCAGTCAGGTTCCCGGGCCAAAGTATTCCACAATCTAAACAGATGTCATGTTTCCAGGCCACAGGTCTTCAGAATCACGCCTCAGTCATTTTCCCAGGCCACAGAGATCCAGAATCAAACCTCAGTCATGTTGCCAGCCCTCAGATTTCCGGAATCAAACCGATTTCGTGTTCCCAGGCCACAGGGTTCCAGAGTCAAACCGTTCGCAGGTTCCCAGGCCACAGTGTTCCAGAATCCACCGATGTCATGTTCCCAGGCCACAGGCTTCCAGAATCAATCCTCAGTTATGTTCCCAGGCTACAGGGTTCCAGAATAAAACCTCAGTCATGTTCCCAGTCCACAGGGTTCCAGAACCAAGGCTCAGTCAGGTTCCCGGGCCACAGTATTCCACAATCTAAACAGATATCATGTTCCAAGGCCTCAGCGTTCCAGAATCCACCCATGTCATGTTCCTGGGCCACAGGGTTCCAAAGTGAATCCTCAGTTATGTTCCCAGGCTACACGGCTCCAGAATAAAACCTCAGTCATATTCCCAGTCCACAGGTTTCCAGAACCAAGGCTCAGTCAAGTTCCCAGGCCACAGTATTCCACAATCTAAACAGATTTCATGTTCCCAGGCCTCAGGGTTCCAGAATCCACCCATGTCATGTTAACAGGACACAGGGTTCCAGAATAAAACCTCAGTCATGTTCCCAGTCCACAGGGGTCCAGAACCAAGGCTCAGTCAGGTTCCCGGGGCACAGTATTCCACAATCTAAACAGATGTCATGTTCCCAGGCCACAGGGATCCAGAATCAAACCTCAGTCATGTTGCCAGGCCATAGGGTACCACCATCAAACCTCAGTCATATTCCCAGGCCTAAGGTTTCCAGAATCAAACCGATTTCATGTTTCCAGGCAACAGGGTACCAGAATCCAAACCGATGTCATGTTCCCAGGGCACAGGATTCCACACTCTAACATCAGTCATGTTCCCAGGCCAATGGTTTCCAGAATCAAACCTAAGTCATATTCCCAGGCCACATGGTTCCAGAATCAAACCTCAGTCGTGTTCCCAGGACACAGGGTTCCAGAATAAAACCTCAGTCATTTTCCCTGGACACAGGTTTCAGAAATCAAATCCCAGTCATGTTCCCAGGCCACAGGGTTGCAGAATCAATCCTCAGTTATGTTCCCAGGCTACAGGGTTCCAGAATAAAACGTCAGTCATGTTCCCAGCCCACAGGGTTCCAGAACCAAGGCTCAGTCACGTTCCCAGGGCACAGTATTCCACAATCTAAACAGATGTCATGTTCCCAGGCCTCAGGGTTCCAGAATCCACCCATGTCATGTTCCCAGGCCGCAGGGTTCCAGAATCAATCCTCACTTATGTTCCCAGGCTACAGGGTTCCAGAATAAAACCTCAGTCATATTCCCAGTACATTGGGTTCCAGAACCAAGGCTCAGTCAGGTTCCCGGGTCACAGTATTCCACAATCTAAACAGATGTCATGTTACCAGGCCTTAGGGTTCCAGAATCCACCCATGTTATGTTCCCAGGCCACAGGGTTCCAGAATCAATCCTCAGTTATGTTCCCAGGCTACAGGGTTCCAGAATAAAACCTCAGTCATGTTCCTAGTGCACAGTGTTCCAGAACCAAGGCTCAGTCAGGTTCCCGGGCCAAAGTATTCCACAATCTAAACAGATGTCATGTTTCCAGGCCACAGGTCTTCAGAATCACGCCTCAGTCATTTTCCCAGGCCACAGAGATCCAGAATCAAACCTCAGTCATGTTGCCAGGCCTCAGATTTCCGGAATCAAACCGATTTCGTGTTCCCAGGCCACAGGGTTCCAGAGTCAAACCGTTCGCAGGTTCCCAGGCCACAGTGTTCCAGAATCCACCGATGTCATGTTCCCAGGCCACAGGCTTCCAGAATCAATCCTCAGTTATGTTCCCAGGCTACAGGGTTCCAGAATAAAACCTCAGTCATGTTCCCAGTCCACAGGGTTCCAGAACCAAGGCTCAGTCAGGTTCCCGGGCCACAGTATTCCAAAATCTAAACAGATGTCATGTTCCAAGGCCTCAGGTTTCCAGAATCCACCCATGCCATGTTCCTGGGCCACAGGGTTCCAAAGTGAATCCTCAGTTATGTTCCCAGGCTACACGGCTCAAGAATAAAACCTCAGTCATATTCCCAGTCCACAGGTTTCCAGAACCAAGGCTCAGTCAAGTTCCCAGGCCACAGTATTCCACAATCTAAACAGATTTCATGTTCCCAGGCCTCAGGGTTCCAGAATCCACCCATGTCATGTTAACAGGACACAGGGTTCCAGAATAAAACCTCAGTCATGTTCCCAGTCCACAGGGGTCCAGAACCAAGGCTCAGTCAGGTTCCCGGGGCACAGTATTCCACAATCTAAACAGATGTCATGTTCCCAGGCCACAGGGATCCAGAATCAAACCTCAGTCATGTTGCCAGGCCATAGGGTACCACCATCAAACCTCAGTCATATTCCCAGGCCTAAGGTTTCCAGAATCAAACCGATTTCATGTTTCCAGGCAACAGGGTACCAGAATCCAAACCGATGTCATGTTCCCAGGGCACAGGATTCCACACTCTAACATCAGTCATGTTCCCAGGCCAATGGTTTCCAGAATCAAACCTAAGTCATATTCCCAGGCCACATGGTTCCAGAATCAAACCTCAGTCGTGTTCCCAGGACACAGGGTTCCAGAATAAAACCTCAGTCATTTTCCCTGGACACAGGTTTCAGAAATCAAATCCCAGTCATGTTCCCAGGCCACAGGGTTCCAGAATCAATCCTCAGTTATGTTCCCAGGCTACAGGGTTCCAGAATAAAACGTCAGTCATGTTCCCAGTCCACAGGGTTCCAGAACCAAGGCTCAGTCACGTTCCCAGGGCACAGTATTCCACAATCTAAACAGATGTCATGTTCCCAGGCCTCAGGGTTCCAGAATCCACCCATGTCATGTTCCCAGGCCTCAGGGTTCCAGAATCCACCCATGTCATGTTCCCAGGCCACAGGGTTCCAGAATCAATCCTCAGTTATGTTCCCAGGCTACAAGGTTCCAGAATAAAACCTCAGTCATGTTCCTAGTCCACAGGGTTCCAGAATCCACCGTTGTCATGTGCCCAGGCCACAGGGTTCCAGAATCAATCCTCAGTTATGGTCCCAGGCTACAGGGTTCCAGAATAAAACCTCAGTCATGTTCCCAGTCCACAGGGTTCCAGAACCAAGGCTCAGTCAGGTTCCCGGGGCACAGTATTCCACAATCTAAACAGATGTCATGTTCCCAGGCCACAGGTTTCCAGAATCATGCCTCAGTCATGTTCCCAGGCCACAGGCATCCAGAATCAAACCTCAGTCATGTTGCCAGGCCATAGGGTACCACAATCAAACCTCAGTCATATTCCCAGACCTCAGGTTTACAGAATCAAACCGATTTCATGTTCCCAGGCAACAGGGTACCAGAATCCAAACCGATGTCATGTTCCCAGGCCACAGGATTCCACATTCTAACATCAGTCATGTTCCCAGGCCAATGGTTTCCAGAATCAAACCTCAGTCATATTCCCAGGCCACATGGTTACAGAATCAAACCTCAGTCGTGTTCCCAGGACACAGGGTTCCAGAATAAAACCTCAGTCATGTTCCCTGGACACAGGTTTCAGAAATCAAATCCCAGTCATGTTCCCAGGCCACAGGGTTCCACAATTAAACCTCAGTCATATTCCCAGGCCAGAGGGTTCCACAATCAAACCTCAGTCCTGTTGCCAGGCCACGGTTCCACCATCAAGCCTCAGTCATGTTCCCAGGTCAGAGTGTTCCACAATCTAACCTAAGTCATCTTGCCAAGCCACAGGGTTCCACCATCAAACCTCAGGCATATTGCCAGGCCACAGTGTTCCACCATCAAGCCTCACTCATGTTCCCAAGCCTGAGGGTTCCACTATCAAACCTCAATCATGTTGCCAGGCCACAGGATTCAACCATGAAACCTCAGTCATGTTCCCAGTAAACAGGGCTCCAGAATCAAACCAATGTCATGTTCCCATGCCACGGGGTTCCAGTATCAGGCCTCAGTCATGGTCCCCGTGCACAGGGTTCCAAATCAAACCTCAGTCATGTTGCCAGTCCACAGGTTTCTGCCATCAAACCTCAGTCATGTTCCCAGTAAACAGGGCTCCAGAATCAAGCCTCAGTCATTTTGCCAGGCCAGAGTGTTCCACCATCGAACCTCAGTCATGATCCCAGGCCACATGTTTCCACAATGAAACCTCAGTCATTTTCCCAGGACAAAGGTTTCCAGAATCAAACCTCAGTCATATTCCCAGGACACATGGTTCCAGAATCAACCTGAGTCATGTTCGAAGGCCACAGGTTTCAACAATCAAACCTCAGTCATGTTCCCAGGACACAGGTGTCCAGAATCAAACCTCAGTCATGTTCCCAGAGAACAGGCTTCCAGAAACAAACCTCAGTCATGTTCCCAAGCCACAGGGTTGCAGAATCAAACCTCAGTCTTGTTCCCAGGACACAGGTGTCCAGAAACAAACCGCAGTCATGTTCCCAGGGAACAGGCTTCCAGAAACAAACCTCAGTCATGTTCCCAAGCCACAGGGTTGCAGAATCAAACCTCAGTCTTGTTCCCAGGACACAGGTGTCCAGAATCAAACCGCAGTCATGTTCCCAGGGAACAGGCTTCCAGAAACAAACCTCAGTCATGTTCCCAGGCCCAGGGTTCCAGAATCAAACTTCAGTCTTGTTCCCAGGACACAGGTTTCCAGAATCAACCAGATATCATGTTCCCTGGCCACAGTCTTCCAGAATCAATCCTCAGTCATGTTGCCAGGCCACAGGTTTCCACCATCAAACCTCAGACATGTTCCCAGGCCACAGGGTACCAGAGTCAAACCGTTCGCAGGTTCCCAGGCCACAGAGTTCCAGAATCCACCGATGTCATGCGGCCAGGCCACAGGGTTCCAGAATCAATCCTCAGTTATGTTCGCAGGCTACAGGGTTCCGGAATAAAACCTCAGTCATGTTCCCAGTCCACAGGGTTCCAGAATCAAGGCTCAGTCAGGTACCCGGGGCACAGTATTCCACAATCTAAACAGATGTCATGTTCCCAGGCCTCAGGGTTCCAGAATCCACCCATGTCATGTTCCCAGGCCACAGGGTTCCAGAATCAATCCTCAGTTATGTTCCCAGGCTACAGGGTTTCAGAATAAAACCTCAGTCATATTCCCAGTACATAGGGTTCCAGAACCAAGGCTCAGTCAGGTTCCCGGGTCACAGTATTCCACAATCTAAACAGATGTCTTGTTCCAGGCCTCAGGGTTCCACAATCCACCCATGTTATGTTCCCAGGCCACAGGGTTCCAGAATCAATCCTCAGTTATGTTCCCAGGCTACAGGGTTCCAGAATAAAACCTCAGTCATGTTCCTAGTGCACAGTGTTCCAGAACCAAGGCTCAGTCAGGTTCCCGGGCCAAAGTATTCCACAATCTAAACAGATGTCATGTTTCCAGGCCACAGGTCTTCAGAATCACGCCTCAGTCATTTTCCCAGGCCACAGAGATCCAGAATCAAACCTCAGTCATGTTGCCAGGCCTCAGATTTCCGGAATCAAACCGATTTCGTGTTCCCAGGCCACAGGGTTCCAGAGTCAAACCGTTCGCAGGTTCCCAGGCCACAGTGTTCCAGAATCCACCGATGTCATGTTCCCAGGCCACAGGCTTCCAGAATCAATCCTCAGTTATGTTCCCAGGCTACAGGGTTCCAGAATAAAACCTCAGTCATGTTCCCAGTCCACAGGGTTCCAGAACCAAGGCTCAGTCAGGTTCCCGGGCCACAGTATTCCAAAATCTAAACAGATGTCATGTTCCAAGGCCTCAGGTTTCCAGAATCCACCCATGCCATGTTCCTGGGCCACAGGGTTCCAAAGTGAATCCTCAGTTATGTTCCCAGGCTACACGGCTCAAGAATAAAACCTCAGTCATATTCCCAGTCCACAGGTTTCCAGAACCAAGGCTCAGTCAAGTTCCCAGGCCACAGTATTCCACAATCTAAACAGATTTCATGTTCCCAGGCCTCAGGGTTCCAGAATCCACCCATGTCATGTTAACAGGACACAGGGTTCCAGAATAAAACCTCAGTCATGTTCCCAGTCCACAGGGGTCCAGAACCAAGGCTCAGTCAGGTTCCCGGGGAACAGTATTCCACAATCTAAACAGATGTCATGTTCCCAGGCCACAGGGATCCAGAATCAAACCTCAGTCATGTTGCCAGGCCATAGGGTACCACCATCAAACCTCAGTCATATTCCCAGGCCTAAGGTTTCCAGAATCAAACCGATTTCATGTTTCCAGGCAACAGGGTACCAGAATCCAAACCGATGTCATGTTCCCAGGGCACAGGATTCCACACTCTAACATCAGTCATGTTCCCAGGCCAATGGTTTCCAGAATCAAACCTAAGTCATATTCCCAGGCCACATGGTTCCAGAATCAAACCTCAGTCGTGTTCCCAGGACACAGGGTTCCAGAATAAAACCTCAGTCATTTTCCCTGGACACAGGTTTCAGAAATCAAATCCCAGTCATGTTCCCAGGCCACAGGGTTCCAGAATCAATCCTCAGTTATGTTCCCAGGCTACAGGGTTCCAGAATAAAACGTCAGTCATGTTCCCAGTCCACAGGGTTCCAGAACCAAGGCTCAGTCACGTTCCCAGGGCACAGTATTCCACAATCTAAACAGATGTCATGTTCCCAGGCCTCAGGGTTCCAGAATCCACCCATGTCATGTTCCCAGGCCTCAGGGTTCCAGAATCCACCCATGTCATGTTCCCAGGCCACAGGGTTCCAGAATCAATCCTCAGTTATGTTCCCAGGCTACAAGGTTCCAGAATAAAACCTCAGTCATGTTCCTAGTCCACAGGGTTCCAGAATCCACCGTTGTCATGTGCCCAGGCCACAGGGTTCCAGAATCAATCCTCAGTTATGGTCCCAGGCTACAGGGTTCCAGAATAAAACCTCAGTCATGTTCCCAGTCCACAGGGTTCCAGAACCAAGGCTCAGTCAGGTTCCCGGGGCACAGTATTCCACAATCTAAACAGATGTCATGTTCCCAGGCCACAGGTTTCCAGAATCATGCCTCAGTCATGTTCCCAGGCCACAGGCATCCAGAATCAAACCTCAGTCATGTTGCCAGGCCATAGGGTACCACAATCAAACCTCAGTCATATTCCCAGACCTCAGGTTTACAGAATCAAACCGATTTCATGTTCCCAGGCAACAGGGTACCAGAATCCAAACCGATGTCATGTTCCCAGGCCACAGGATTCCACATTCTAACATCAGTCATGTTCCCAGGCCAATGGTTTCCAGAATCAAACCTCAGTCATATTCCCAGGCCACATGGTTACAGAATCAAACCTCAGTCGTGTTCCCAGGACACAGGGTTCCAGAATAAAACCTCAGTCATGTTCCCTGGACACAGGTTTCAGAAATCAAATCCCAGTCATGTTCCCAGGCCACAGGGTTCCACAATTAAACCTCAGTCATATTCCCAGGCCAGAGGGTTCCACAATCAAACCTCAGTCCTGTTGCCAGGCCACGGTTCCACCATCAAGCCTCAGTCATGTTCCCAGGTCAGAGTGTTCCACAATCTAACCTAAGTCATCTTGCCAAGCCACAGGGTTCCACCATCAAACCTCAGGCATATTGCCAGGACACAGTGTTCCACCATCAAGCCTCACTCATGTTCCCAAGCCTGAGGGTTCCACTATCAAACCTCAATCATGTTGCCAGGCCACAGGATTCAACCATGAAACCTCAGTCATGTTCCCAGTAAACAGGGCTCCAGAATCAAACCAATGTCATGTTCCCATGCCACGGGGTTCCAGTATCAGGCCTCAGTCATGGTCCCCGTGCACAGGGTTCCAAATCAAACCTCAGTCATGTTGCCAGTCCACAGGTTTCTGCCATCAAACCTCAGTCATGTTCCCAGTAAACAGGGCTCCAGAATCAAGCCTCAGTCATTTTGCCAGGCCAGAGTGTTCCACCATCGAACCTCAGTCATGATCCCAGGCCACATGTTTCCACAATGAAACCTCAGTCATTTTCCCAGGCCAAAGGTTTCCAGAATCAAACCTCAGTCATATTCCCAGGACACATGGTTCCAGAATCAACCTGAGTCATGTTCGAAGGCCACAGGTTTCAACAATCAAACCTCAGTCATGTTCCCAGGACACAGGTGTCCAGAATCAAACCTCAGTCATGTTCCCAGAGAACAGGCTTCCAGAAACAAACCTCAGTCATGTTCCCAAGCCACAGGGTTGCAGAATCAAACCTCAGTCTTGTTCCCAGGACACAGGTGTCCAGAAACAAACCGCAGTCATGTTCCCAGGGAACAGGCTTCCAGAAACAAACCTCAGTCATGTTCCCAAGCCACAGGGTTGCAGAATCAAACCTCAGTCTTGTTCCCAGGACACAGGTGTCCAGAATCAAACCGCGGTCATGTTCCCAGGGAACAGGCTTCCAGAAACAAACCTCAGTCATGTTCCCAGGCCCAGGGTTCCAGAATCAAACTTCAGTCTTGTTCCCAGGACACAGGTTTCCAGAATCAACCAGATATCATGTTCCCTGGCCACAGTCTTCCAGAATCAATCCTCAGTCATGTTGCCAGGCCACAGGTTTCCACCATCAAACCTCAGACATGTTCCCAGGCCACAGGGTACCAGAGTCAAACCGTTCGCAGGTTCCCAGGCCACAGAGTTCCAGAATCCACCGATGTCATGCGGCCAGGCCACAGGGTTCCAGAATCAATCCTCAGTTATGTTCGCAGGCTACAGGGTTCCGGAATAAAACCTCAGTCATGTTCCCAGTCCACAGGGTTCCAGAATCAAGGCTCAGTCAGGTACCCGGGGCACAGTATTCCACAATCTAAACAGATGTCATGTTCCCAGGCCTCAGGGTTCCAGAATCCACCCATGTCATGTTCCCAGGCCGCAGGGTTCCAGAATCAATCCTCACTTATGTTCCCAGGCTACAGGGTTCCAGAATAAAACCTCAGTCATATTCCCAGTACATTGGGTTCCAGAACCAAGGCTCAGTCAGGTTCCCGGGTCACAGTATTCCACAATCTAAACAGATGTCATGTTACCAGGCCTCAGGGTTCCAGAATCCACCCATGTTATGTTCCCAGGCCACAGGGTTCCAGAATCAATCCTCAGTTATGTTCCCAGGCTACAGGGTTCCAGAATAAAACCTCAGTCATGTTCCTAGTGCACAGTGTTCCAGAACCAAGGCTCAGTCAGGTTCCCGGGCCAAAGTATTCCACAATCTAAACAGATGTCATGTTTCCAGGCCACAGGTCTTCAGAATCACGCCTCAGTCATTTTCCCAGGCCACAGAGATCCAGAATCAAACCTCAGTCATGTTGCCAGCCCTCAGATTTCCGGAATCAAACCGATTTCGTGTTCCCAGGCCACAGGGTTCCAGAGTCAAACCGTTCGCAGGTTCCCAGGCCACAGTGTTCCAGAATCCACCGATGTCATGTTCCCAGGCCACAGGCTTCCAGAATCAATCCTCAGTTATGTTCCCAGGCTACAGGGTTCCAGAATAAAACCTCAGTCATGTTCCCAGTCCACAGGGTTCCAGAACCAAGGCTCAGTCAGGTTCCCGGGCCACAGTATTCCACAATCTAAACAGATGTCATGTTCCAAGGCCTCAGGTTTCCAGAATCCACCCATGTCATGTTCCTGGGCCACAGGGTTCCAAAGTGAATCCTCAGTTATGTTCCCAGGCTACACGGCTCCAGAATAAAACCTCAGTCATATTCCCAGTCCACAGGTTTCCAGAACCAAGGCTCAGTCAAGTTCCCAGGCCACAGTATTCCACAATCTAAACAGATTTCATGTTCCCAGGCCTCAGGGTTCCAGAATCCACCCATGTCATGTTAACAGGACACAGGGTTCCAGAATAAAACCTCAGTCATGTTCCCAGTCCACAGGGGTCCAGAACCAAGGCTCAGTCAGGTTCCCGGGGCACAGTATTCCACAATCTAAACAGATGTCATGTTCCCAGGCCACAGGGATCCAGAATCAAACCTCAGTCATGTTGCCAGGCCATAGGGTACCACCATCAAACCTCAGTCATATTCCCAGGCCTAAGGTTTCCAGAATCAAACCGATTTCATGTTTCCAGGCAACAGGGTACCAGAATCCAAACCGATGTCATGTTCCCAGGGCACAGGATTCCACACTCTAACATCAGTCATGTTCCCAGGCCAATGGTTTCCAGAATCAAACCTAAGTCATATTCCCAGGCCACATGGTTCCAGAATCAAACCTCAGTCGGGTTCCCAGGACACAGGGTTCCAGAATAAAACCTCAGTCATTTTCCCTGGACACAGGTTTCAGAAATCAAATCCCAGTCATGTTCCCAGGCCACAGGGTTGCAGAATCAATCCTCAGTTATGTTCCCAGGCTACAGGGTTCCAGAATAAAACGTCAGTCATGTTCCCAGCCCACAGGGTTCCAGAACCAAGGCTCAGTCACGTTCCCAGGGCACAGTATTCCACAATCTAAACAGATGTCATGTTCCCAGGCCTCAGGGTTCCAGAATCCACCCATGTCATGTTCCCAGGCCACAGGGTTCCAGAATCAATCCTCAGTTATGTTCCCAGGCTACAAGGTTCCAGAATAAAACCTCAGTCATGTTCCTAGTCCACAGGGTTCCAGAATCCACCGTTGTCATGTGCCCAGGCCACAGGGTTCCAGAATCAATCCTCAGTTATGGTCCCAGGCTACAGGGTTCCAGAATAAAACCTCAGTCATGTTCCCAGTCCACAGGGTTCCAGAACCAAGGCTCAGTCAGGTTCCCGGGGCACAGTATTCCACAATCTAAACAGATGTCATGTTCCCAGGCCACAGGTTTCCAGAATCATGCCTCAGTCATGTTCCCAGGCCACAGGCATCCAGAATCAAACCTCAGTCATGTTGCCAGGCCATAGGGTACCACAATCAAACCTCAGTCATATTCCCAGACCTCAGGTTTACAGAATCAAACCGATTTCATGTTCCCAGGCAACAGGGTACCAGAATCCAAACCGATGTCATGTTCCCAGGCCACAGGATTCCACATTCTAACATCAGTCATGTTCCCAGGCCAATGGTTTCCAGAATCAAACCTCAGTCATATTCCCAGGCCACATGGTTACAGAATCAAACCTCAGTCGTGTTCCCAGGACACAGGGTTCCAGAATAAAACCTCAGTCATGTTCCCTGGACACAGGTTTCAGAAATCAAATCCCAGTCATGTTCCCAGGCCACAGGGTTCCACAATTAAACCTCAGTCATATTCCCAGGCCAGAGGGTTCCACAATCAAACCTCAGTCCTGTTGCCAGGCCACGGTTCCACCATCAAGCCTCAGTCATGTTCCCAGGTCAGAGTGTTCCACAATCTAACCTAAGTCATCTTGCCAAGCCACAGGGTTCCACCATCAAACCTCAGGCATATTGCCAGGCCACAGTGTTCCACCATCAAGCCTCACTCATGTTCCCAAGCCTGAGGGTTCCACTATCAAACCTCAATCATGTTGCCAGGCCACAGGATTCAACCATGAAACCTCAGTCATGTTCCCAGTAAACAGGGCTCCAGAATCAAACCAATGTCATGTTCCCATGCCACGGGGTTCCAGTATCAGGCCTCAGTCATGGTCCCCGTGCACAGGGTTCCAAATCAAACCTCAGTCATGTTGCCAGTCCACAGGTTTCTGCCATCAAACCTCAGTCATGTTCCCAGTAAACAGGGCTCCAGAATCAAGCCTCAGTCATTTTGCCAGGCCAGAGTGTTCCACCATCGAACCTCAGTCATGATCCCAGGCCACATGTTTCCACAATGAAACCTCAGTCATTTTCCCAGGCCAAAGGTTTCCAGAATCAAACCTCAGTCATATTCCCAGGACACATGGTTCCAGAATCAACCTGAGTCATGTTCGAAGGCCACAGGTTTCAACAATCAAACCTCAGTCATGTTCCCAGGACACAGGTGTCCAGAATCAAACCTCAGTCATGTTCCCAGAGAACAGGCTTCCAGAAACAAACCTCAGTCATGTTCCCAAGCCACAGGGTTGCAGAATCAAACCTCAGTCTTGTTCCCAGGACACAGGTGTCCAGAAACAAACCGCAGTCATGTTCCCAGGGAACAGGCTTCCAGAAACAAACCTCAGTCATGTTCCCAAGCCACAGGGTTGCAGAATCAAACCTCAGTCTTGTTCCCAGGACACAGGTGTCCAGAATCAAACCGCAGTCATGTTCCCAGGGAACAGGCTTCCAGAAACAAACCTCAGTCATGTTCCCAGGCCCAGGGTTCCAGAATCAAACTTCAGTCTTGTTCCCAGGACACAGGTTTCCAGAATCAACCAGATATCATGTTCCCTGGCCACAGTCTTCCAGAATCAATCCTCAGTCATGTTGCCAGGCCACAGGTTTCCACCATCAAACCTCAGACATGTTCCCAGGCCACAGGGTACCAGAGTCAAACCGTTCGCAGGTTCCCAGGCCACAGAGTTCCAGAATCCACCGATGTCATGCGGCCAGGCCACAGGGTTCCAGAATCAATCCTCAGTTATGTTCGCAGGCTACAGGGTTCCGGAATAAAACCTCAGTCATGTTCCCAGTCCACAGGGTTCCAGAATCAAGGCTCAGTCAGGTACCCGGGGCACAGTATTCCACAATCTAAACAGATGTCATGTTCCCAGGCCTCAGGGTTCCAGAATCCACCCATGTCATGTTCCCAGGCCACAGGGTTCCAGAATCAATCCTCAGTTATGTTCCCAGGCTACAGGGTTTCAGAATAAAACCTCAGTCATATTCCCAGTACATAGGGTTCCAGAACCAAGGCTCAGTCAGGTTCCCGGGTCACAGTATTCCACAATCTAAACAGATGTCTTGTTCCAGGCCTCAGGGTTCCACAATCCACCCATGTTATGTTCCCAGGCCACAGGGTTCCAGAATCAATCCTCAGTTATGTTCCCAGGCTACAGGGTTCCAGAATAAAACCTCAGTCATGTTCCTAGTGCACAGTGTTCCAGAACCAAGGCTCAGTCAGGTTCCCGGGCCAAAGTATTCCACAATCTAAACAGATGTCATGTTTCCAGGCCACAGGTCTTCAGAATCACGCCTCAGTCATTTTCCCAGGCCACAGAGATCCAGAATCAAACCTCAGTCATGTTGCCAGCCCTCAGATTTCCGGAATCAAACCGATTTCGTGTTCCCAGGCCACAGGGTTCCAGAGTCAAACCGTTCGCAGGTTCCCAGGCCACAGTGTTCCAGAATCCACCGATGTCATGTTCCCAGGCCACAGGCTTCCAGAATCAATCCTCAGTTATGTTCCCAGGCTACAGGGTTCCAGAATAAAACCTCAGTCATGTTCCCAGTCCACAGGGTTCCAGAACCAAGGCTCAGTCAGGTTCCCGGGCCACAGTATTCCACAATCTAAACAGATGTCATGTTCCAAGGCCTCAGGTTTCCAGAATCCACCCATGTCATGTTCCTGGGCCACAGGGTTCCAAAGTGAATCCTCAGTTATGTTCCCAGGCTACACGGCTCCAGAATAAAACCTCAGTCATATTCCCAGTCCACAGGTTTCCAGAACCAAGGCTCAGTCAAGTTCCCAGGCCACAGTATTCCACAATCTAAACAGATTTCATGTTCCCAGGCCTCAGGGTTCCAGAATCCACCCATGTCATGTTAACAGGACACAGGGTTCCAGAATAAAACCTCAGTCATGTTCCCAGTCCACAGGGGTCCAGAACCAAGGCTCAGTCAGGTTCCCGGGGCACAGTATTCCACAATCTAAACAGATGTCATGTTCCCAGGCCACAGGGATCCAGAATCAAACCTCAGTCATGTTGCCAGGCCATAGGGTACCACCATCAAACCTCAGTCATATTCCCAGGCCTAAGGTTTCCAGAATCAAACCGATTTCATGTTTCCAGGCAACAGGGTACCAGAATCCAAACCGATGTCATGTTCCCAGGGCACAGGATTCCACACTCTAACATCAGTCATGTTCCCAGGCCAATGGTTTCCAGAATCAAACCTAAGTCATATTCCCAGGCCACATGGTTCCAGAATCAAACCTCAGTCGGGTTCCCAGGACACAGGGTTCCAGAATAAAACCTCAGTCATTTTCCCTGGACACAGGTTTCAGAAATCAAATCCCAGTCATGTTCCCAGGCCACAGGGTTGCAGAATCAATCCTCAGTTATGTTCCCAGGCTACAGGGTTCCAGAATAAAACGTCAGTCATGTTCCCAGCCCACAGGGTTCCAGAACCAAGGCTCAGTCACGTTCCCAGGGCACAGTATTCCACAATCTAAACAGATGTCATGTTCCCAGGCCTCAGGGTTCCAGAATCCACCCATGTCATGTTCCCAGGCCACAGGGTTCCAGAATCAATCCTCAGTTATGTTCCCAGGCTACAAGGTTCCAGAATAAAACCTCAGTCATGTTCCTAGTCCACAGGGTTCCAGAATCCACCGTTGTCATGTGCCCAGGCCACAGGGTTCCAGAATCAATCCTCAGTTATGGTCCCAGGCTACAGGGTTCCAGAATAAAACCTCAGTCATGTTCCCAGTCCACAGGGTTCCAGAACCAAGGCTCAGTCAGGTTCCCGGGGCACAGTATTCCACAATCTAAACAGATGTCATGTTCCCAGGCCACAGGTTTCCAGAATCATGCCTCAGTCATGTTCCCAGGCCACAGGCATCCAGAATCAAACCTCAGTCATGTTGCCAGGCCATAGGGTACCACAATCAAACCTCAGTCATATTCCCAGACCTCAGGTTTACAGAATCAAACCGATTTCATGTTCCCAGGCAACAGGGTACCAGAATCCAAACCGATGTCATGTTCCCAGGCCACAGGATTCCACATTCTAACATCAGTCATGTTCCCAGGCCAATGGTTTCCAGAATCAAACCTCAGTCATATTCCCAGGCCACATGGTTACAGAATCAAACCTCAGTCGTGTTCCCAGGACACAGGGTTCCAGAATAAAACCTCAGTCATGTTCCCTGGACACAGGTTTCAGAAATCAAATCCCAGTCATGTTCCCAGGCCACAGGGTTCCACAATTAAACCTCAGTCATATTCCCAGGCCAGAGGGTTCCACAATCAAACCTCAGTCCTGTTGCCAGGCCACGGTTCCACCATCAAGCCTCAGTCATGTTCCCAGGTCAGAGTGTTCCACAATCTAACCTAAGTCATCTTGCCAAGCCACAGGGTTCCACCATCAAACCTCAGGCATATTGCCAGGCCACAGTGTTCCACCATCAAGCCTCACTCATGTTCCCAAGCCTGAGGGTTCCACTATCAAACCTCAATCATGTTGCCAGGCCACAGGATTCAACCATGAAACCTCAGTCATGTTCCCAGTAAACAGGGCTCCAGAATCAAACCAATGTCATGTTCCCATGCCACGGGGTTCCAGTATCAGGCCTCAGTCATGGTCCCCGTGCACAGGGTTCCAAATCAAACCTCAGTCATGTTGCCAGTCCACAGGTTTCTGCCATCAAACCTCAGTCATGTTCCCAGTAAACAGGGCTCCAGAATCAAGCCTCAGTCATTTTGCCAGGCCAGAGTGTTCCACCATCGAACCTCAGTCATGATCCCAGGCCACATGTTTCCACAATGAAACCTCAGTCATTTTCCCAGGCCAAAGGTTTCCAGAATCAAACCTCAGTCATATTCCCAGGACACATGGTTCCAGAATCAACCTGAGTCATGTTCGAAGGCCACAGGTTTCAACAATCAAACCTCAGTCATGTTCCCAGGACACAGGTGTCCAGAATCAAACCTCAGTCATGTTCCCAGAGAACAGGCTTCCAGAAACAAACCTCAGTCATGTTCCCAAGCCACAGGGTTGCAGAATCAAACCTCAGTCTTGTTCCCAGGACACAGGTGTCCAGAAACAAACCGCAGTCATGTTCCCAGGGAACAGGCTTCCAGAAACAAACCTCAGTCATGTTCCCAAGCCACAGGGTTGCAGAATCAAACCTCAGTCTTGTTCCCAGGACACAGGTGTCCAGAATCAAACCGCAGTCATGTTCCCAGGGAACAGGCTTCCAGAAACAAACCTCAGTCATGTTCCCAGGCCCAGGGTTCCAGAATCAAACTTCAGTCTTGTTCCCAGGACACAGGTTTCCAGAATCAACCAGATATCATGTTCCCTGGCCACAGTCTTCCAGAATCAATCCTCAGTCATGTTGCCAGGCCACAGGTTTCCACCATCAAACCTCAGACATGTTCCCAGGCCACAGGGTACCAGAGTCAAACCGTTCGCAGGTTCCCAGGCCACAGAGTTCCAGAATCCACCGATGTCATGCGGCCAGGCCACAGGGTTCCAGAATCAATCCTCAGTTATGTTCGCAGGCTACAGGGTTCCGGAATAAAACCTCAGTCATGTTCCCAGTCCACAGGGTTCCAGAATCAAGGCTCAGTCAGGTACCCGGGGCACAGTATTCCACAATCTAAACAGATGTCATGTTCCCAGGCCTCAGGGTTCCAGAATCCACCCATGTCATGTTCCCAGGCCACAGGGTTCCAGAATCAATCCTCAGTTATGTTCCCAGGCTACAGGGTTTCAGAATAAAACCTCAGTCATATTCCCAGTACATAGGGTTCCAGAACCAAGGCTCAGTCAGGTTCCCGGGTCACAGTATTCCACAATCTAAACAGATGTCTTGTTCCAGGCCTCAGGGTTCCACAATCCACCCATGTTATGTTCCCAGGCCACAGGGTTCCAGAATCAATCCTCAGTTATGTTCCCAGGCTACAGGGTTCCAGAATAAAACCTCAGTCATGTTCCTAGTGCACAGTGTTCCAGAACCAAGGCTCAGTCAGGTTCCCGGGCCAAAGTATTCCACAATCTAAACAGATGTCATGTTTCCAGGCCACAGGTCTTCAGAATCACGCCTCAGTCATTTTCCCAGGCCACAGAGATCCAGAATCAAACCTCAGTCATGTTGCCAGGCCTCAGATTTCCGGAATCAAACCGATTTCGTGTTCCCAGGCCACAGGGTTCCAGAGTCAAACCGTTCGCAGGTTCCCAGGCCACAGTGTTCCAGAATCCACCGATGTCATGTTCCCAGGCCACAGGCTTCCAGAATCAATCCTCAGTTATGTTCCCAGGCTACAGGGTTCCAGAATAAAACCTCAGTCATGTTCCCAGTCCACAGGGTTCCAGAACCAAGGCTCAGTCAGGTTCCCGGGCCACAGTATTCCAAAATCTAAACAGATGTCATGTTCCAAGGCCTCAGGTTTCCAGAATCCACCCATGCCATGTTCCTGGGCCACAGGGTTCCAAAGTGAATCCTCAGTTATGTTCCCAGGCTACACGGCTCAAGAATAAAACCTCAGTCATATTCCCAGTCCACAGGTTTCCAGAACCAAGGCTCAGTCAAGTTCCCAGGCCACAGTATTCCACAATCTAAACAGATTTCATGTTCCCAGGCCTCAGGGTTCCAGAATCCACCCATGTCATGTTAACAGGACACAGGGTTCCAGAATAAAACCTCAGTCATGTTCCCAGTCCACAGGGGTCCAGAACCAAGGCTCAGTCAGGTTCCCGGGGCACAGTATTCCACAATCTAAACAGATGTCATGTTCCCAGGCCACAGGGATCCAGAATCAAACCTCAGTCATGTTGCCAGGCCATAGGGTACCACCATCAAACCTCAGTCATATTCCCAGGCCTAAGGTTTCCAGAATCAAACCGATTTCATGTTTCCAGGCAACAGGGTACCAGAATCCAAACCGATGTCATGTTCCCAGGGCACAGGATTCCACACTCTAACATCAGTCATGTTCCCAGGCCAATGGTTTCCAGAATCAAACCTAAGTCATATTCCCAGGCCACATGGTTCCAGAATCAAACCTCAGTCGTGTTCCCAGGACACAGGGTTCCAGAATAAAACCTCAGTCATTTTCCCTGGACACAGGTTTCAGAAATCAAATCCCAGTCATGTTCCCAGGCCACAGGGTTGCAGAATCAATCCTCAGTTATGTTCCCAGGCTACAGGGTTCCAGAATAAAACGTCAGTCATGTTCCCAGTCCACAGGGTTCCAGAACCAAGGCTCAGTCACGTTCCCAGGGCACAGTATTCCACAATCTAAACAGATGTCATGTTCCCAGGCCTCAGGGTTCCAGAATCCACCCATGTCATGTTCCCAGGCCTCAGGGTTCCAGAATCCACCCATGTCATGTTCCCAGGCCACAGGGTTCCAGAATCAATCCTCAGTTATGTTCCCAGGCTACAAGGTTCCAGAATAAAACCTCAGTCATGTTCCTAGTCCACAGGGTTCCAGAATCCACCGTTGTCATGTGCCCAGGCCACAGGGTTCCAGAATCAATCCTCAGTTATGGTCCCAGGCTACAGGGTTCCAGAATAAAACCTCAGTCATGTTCCCAGTCCACAGGGTTCCAGAACCAAGGCTCAGTCAGGTTCCCGGGGCACAGTATTCCACAATCTAAACAGATGTCATGTTCCCAGGCCACAGGTTTCCAGAATCATGCCTCAGTCATGTTCCCAGGCCACAGGCATCCAGAATCAAACCTCAGTCATGTTGCCAGGCCATAGGGTACCACAATCAAACCTCAGTCATATTCCCAGACCTCAGGTTTACAGAATCAAACCGATTTCATGTTCCCAGGCAACAGGGTACCAGAATCCAAACCGATGTCATGTTCCCAGGCCACAGGATTCCACATTCTAACATCAGTCATGTTCCCAGGCCAATGGTTTCCAGAATCAAACCTCAGTCATATTCCCAGGCCACATGGTTACAGAATCAAACCTCAGTCGTGTTCCCAGGACACAGGGTTCCAGAATAAAACCTCAGTCATGTTCCCTGGACACAGATTTCAGAAATCAAATCCCAGTCATGTTCCCAGGCCACAGGGTTCCACAATTAAACCTCAGTCATATTCCCAGGCCAGAGGGTTCCACAATCAAACCTCAGTCCTGTCGCCAGGCCACGGTTCCACCATCAAGCCTCAGTCATGTTCCCAGGTCAGAGTGTTCCACAATCTAACCTAAGTCATCTTGCCAAGCCACAGGGTTCCACCATCAAACCTCAGGCATATTGCCAGGCCACAGTGTTCCACCATCAAGCCTCACTCATGTTCCCAAGCCTGAGGGTTCCACTATCAAACCTCAATCATGTTGCCAGGCCACAGGATTCAACCATGAAACCTCAGTCATGTTCCCAGTAAACAGGGCTCCAGAATCAAACCAATGTCATGTTCCCATGCCACGGGGTTCCAGTATCAGGCCTCAGTCATGGTCCCCGTGCACAGGGTTCCAAATCAAACCTCAGTCATGTTGCCAGTCCACAGGTTTCTGCCATCAAACCTCAGTCATGTTCCCAGTAAACAGGGCTCCAGAATCAAGCCTCAGTCATTTTGCCAGGCCAGAGTGTTCCACCATCGAACCTCAGTCATGATCCCAGGCCACATGTTTCCACAATGAAACCTCAGTCATTTTCCCAGGCCAAAGGTTTCCAGAATCAAACCTCAGTCATATTCCCAGGACACATGGTTCCAGAATCAACCTGAGTCATGTTCGAAGGCCACAGGTTTCAACAATCAAACCTCAGTCATGTTCCCAGGACACAGGTGTCCAGAATCAAACCTCAGTCATGTTCCCAGAGAACAGGCTTCCAGAAACAAACCTCAGTCATGTTCCCAAGCCACAGGGTTGCAGAATCAAACCTCAGTCTTGTTCCCAGGACACAGGTGTCCAGAAACAAACCGCAGTCATGTTCCCAGGGAACAGGCTTCCAGAAACAAACCTCAGTCATGTTCCCAAGCCACAGGGTTGCAGAATCAAACCTCAGTCTTGTTCCCAGGACACAGGTGTCCAGAATCAAACCGCAGTCATGTTCCCAGGGAACAGGCTTCCAGAAACAAACCTCAGTCATGTTCCCAGGCCCAGGGTTCCAGAATCAAACTTCAGTCTTGTTCCCAGGACACAGGTTTCCAGAATCAACCAGATATCATGTTCCCTGGCCACAGTCTTCCAGAATCAATCCTCAGTCATGTTGCCAGGCCACAGGTTTCCACCATCAAACCTCAGACATGTTCCCAGGCCACAGGGTACCAGAGTCAAACCGTTCGCAGGTTCCCAGGCCACAGAGTTCCAGAATCCACCGATGTCATGCGGCCAGGCCACAGGGTTCCAGAATCAATCCTCAGTTATGTTCGCAGGCTACAGGGTTCCGGAATAAAACCTCAGTCATGTTCCCAGTCCACAGGGTTCCAGAATCAAGGCTCAGTCAGGTACCCGGGGCACAGTATTCCACAATCTAAACAGATGTCATGTTCCCAGGCCTCAGGGTTCCAGAATCCACCCATGTCATGTTCCCAGGCCACAGGGTTCCAGAATCAATCCTCAGTTATGTTCCCAGGCTACAGGGTTTCAGAATAAAACCTCAGTCATATTCCCAGTACATAGGGTTCCAGAACCAAGGCTCAGTCAGGTTCCCGGGTCACAGTATTCCACAATCTAAACAGATGTCTTGTTCCAGGCCTCAGGGTTCCACAATCCACCCATGTTATGTTCCCAGGCCACAGGGTTCCAGAATCAATCCTCAGTTATGTTCCCAGGCTACAGGGTTCCAGAATAAAACCTCAGTCATGTTCCTAGTGCACAGTGTTCCAGAACCAAGGCTCAGTCAGGTTCCCGGGCCAAAGTATTCCACAATCTTAACAGATGTCATGTTTCCAGGCCACAGGTCTTCAGAATCACGCCTCAGTCATTTTCCCAGGCCACAGAGATCCAGAATCAAACCTCAGTCATGTTGCCAGGCCTCAGATTTCCGGAATCAAAACGATTTCGTGTTCCCAGGCCACAGGGTTCCAGAGTCAAACCGTTCGCAGGTTCCCAGGCCACAGTGTTCCAGAATCCACCGATGTCATGTTCCCAGGCCACAGGCTTCCAGAATCAATCCTCAGTTATGTTCCCAGGCTACAGGGTTCCAGAATAAAACCTCAGTCATGTTCCCAGTCCACAGGGTTCCAGAACCAAGGCTCAGTCAGGTTCCCGGGCCACAGTATTCCAAAATCTAAACAGATGTCATGTTCCAAGGCCTCAGGTTTCCAGAATCCACCCATGCCATGTTCCTGGGCCACAGGGTTCCAAAGTGAATCCTCAGTTATGTTCCCAGGCTACACGGCTCAAGAATAAAACCTCAGTCATATTCCCAGTCCACAGGTTTCCAGAACCAAGGCTCAGTCAAGTTCCCAGGCCACAGTATTCCACAATCTAAACAGATTTCATGTTCCCAGGCCTCAGGGTTCCAGAATCCACCCATGTCATGTTAACAGGACACAGGGTTCCAGAATAAAACCTCAGTCATGTTCCCAGTCCACAGGGGTCCAGAACCAAGGCTCAGTCAGGTTCCCGGGGCACAGTATTCCACAATCTAAACAGATGTCATGTTCCCAGGCCACAGGGATCCAGAATCAAACCTCAGTCATGTTGCCAGGCCATAGGGTACCACCATCAAACCTCAGTCATATTCCCAGGCCTAAGGTTTCCAGAATCAAACCGATTTCATGTTTCCAGGCAACAGGGTACCAGAATCCAAACCGATGTCATGTTCCCAGGGCACAGGATTCCACACTCTAACATCAGTCATGTTCCCAGGCCAATGGTTTCCAGAATCAAACCTAAGTCATATTCCCAGGCCACATGGTTCCAGAATCAAACCTCAGTCGTGTTCCCAGGACACAGGGTTCCAGAATAAAACCTCAGTCATTTTCCCTGGACACAGGTTTCAGAAATCAAATCCCAGTCATGTTCCCAGGCCACAGGGTTGCAGAATCAATCCTCAGTTATGTTCCCAGGCTACAGGGTTCCAGAATAAAACGTCAGTCATGTTCCCAGTCCACAGGGTTCCAGAACCAAGGCTCAGTCACGTTCCCAGGGCACAGTATTCCACAATCTAAACAGATGTCATGTTCCCAGGCCTCAGGGTTCCAGAATCCACCCATGTCATGTTCCCAGGCCTCAGGGTTCCAGAATCCACCCATGTCATGTTCCCAGGCCACAGGGTTCCAGAATCAATCCTCAGTTATGTTCCCAGGCTACAAGGTTCCAGAATAAAACCTCAGTCATGTTCCTAGTCCACAGGGTTCCAGAATCCACCGTTGTCATGTGCCCAGGCCACAGGGTTCCAGAATCAATCCTCAGTTATGGTCCCAGGCTACAGGGTTCCAGAATAAAACCTCAGTCATGTTCCCAGTCCACAGGGTTCCAGAACCAAGGCTCAGTCAGGTTCCCGGGGCACAGTATTCCACAATCTAAACAGATGTCATGTTCCCAGGCCACAGGTTTCCAGAATCATGCCTCAGTCATGTTCCCAGGCCACAGGCATCCAGAATCAAACCTCAGTCATGTTGCCAGGCCATAGGGTACCACAATCAAACCTCAGTCATATTCCCAGACCTCAGGTTTACAGAATCAAACCGATTTCATGTTCCCAGGCAACAGGGTACCAGAATCCAAACCGATGGCATGTTCCCAGGCCACAGGATTCCACATTCTAACATCAGTCATGTTCCCAGGCCAATGGTTTCCAGAATCAAACCTCAGTCATATTCCCAGGCCACATGGTTACAGAATCAAACCTCAGTCGTGTTCCCAGGACACAGGGTTCCAGAATAAAACCTCAGTCATGTTCCCTGGACACAGGTTTCAGAAATCAAATCCCAGTCATGTTCCCAGGCCACAGGGTTCCACAATTAAACCTCAGTCATATTCCCAGGCCAGAGGGTTCCACAATCAAACCTCAGTCCTGTTGCCAGGCCACGGTTCCACCATCAAGCCTCAGTCATGTTCCCAGGTCAGAGTGTTCCACAATCTAACCTAAGTCATCTTGCCAAGCCACAGGGTTCCACCATCAAACCTCAGGCATATTGCCAGGCCACAGTGTTCCACCATCAAGCCTCACTCATGTTCCCAAGCCTGAGGGTTCCACTATCAAACCTCAATCATGTTGCCAGGCCACAGGATTCAACCATGAAACCTCAGTCATGTTCCCAGTAAACAGGGCTCCAGAATCAAACCAATGTCATGTTCCCATGCCACGGGGTTCCAGTATCAGGCCTCAGTCATGGTCCCCGTGCACAGGGTTCCAAATCAAACCTCAGTCATGTTGCCAGTCCACAGGTTTCTGCCATCAAACCTCAGTCATGTTCCCAGTAAACAGGGCTCCAGAATCAAGCCTCAGTCATTTTGCCAGGCCAGAGTGTTCCACCATCGAACCTCAGTCATGATCCCAGGCCACATGTTTCCACAATGAAACCTCAGTCATTTTCCCAGGCCAAAGGTTTCCAGAATCAAACCTCAGTCATATTCCCAGGACACATGGTTCCAGAATCAACCTGAGTCATGTTCGAAGGCCACAGGTTTCAACAATCAAACCTCAGTCATGTTCCCAGGACACAGGTGTCCAGAATCAAACCTCAGTCATGTTCCCAGAGAACAGGCTTCCAGAAACAAACCTCAGTCATGTTCCCAAGCCACAGGGTTGCAGAATCAAACCTCAGTCTTGTTCCCAGGACACAGGTGTCCAGAAACAAACCGCAGTCATGTTCCCAGGGAACAGGCTTCCAGAAACAAACCTCAGTCATGTTCCCAAGCCACAGGGTTGCAGAATCAAACCTCAGTCTTGTTCCCAGGACACAGGTGTCCAGAATCAAACCGCAGTCATGTTCCCAGGGAACAGGCTTCCAGAAACAAACCTCAGTCATGTTCCCAGGCCCAGGGTTCCAGAATCAAACTTCAGTCTTGTTCCCAGGACACAGGTTTCCAGAATCAACCAGATATCATGTTCCCTGGCCACAGTCTTCCAGAATCAATCCTCAGTCATGTTGCCAGGCCACAGGTTTCCACCATCAAACCTCAGACATGTTCCCAGGCCACAGGGTACCAGAGTCAAACCGTTCGCAGGTTCCCAGGCCACAGAGTTCCAGAATCCACCGATGTCATGCGGCCAGGCCACAGGGTTCCAGAATCAATCCTCAGTTATGTTCGCAGGCTACAGGGTTCCGGAATAAAACCTCAGTCATGTTCCCAGTCCACAGGGTTCCAGAATCAAGGCTCAGTCAGGTACCCGGGGCACAGTATTCCACAATCTAAACAGATGTCATGTTCCCAGGCCTCAGGGTTCCAGAATCCACCCATGTCATGTTCCCAGGCCACAGGGTTCCAGAATCAATCCTCAGTTATGTTCCCAGGCTACAGGGTTTCAGAATAAAACCTCAGTCATATTCCCAGTACATAGGGTTCCAGAACCAAGGCTCAGTCAGGTTCCCGGGTCACAGTATTCCACAATCTAAACAGATGTCTTGTTCCAGGCCTCAGGGTTCCACAATCCACCCATGTTATGTTCCCAGGCCACAGGGTTCCAGAATCAATCCTCAGTTATGTTCCCAGGCTACAGGGTTCCAGAATAAAACCTCAGTCATGTTCCTAGTGCACAGTGTTCCAGAACCAAGGCTCAGTCAGGTTCCCGGGCCAAAGTATTCCACAATCTAAACAGATGTCATGTTTCCAGGCCACAGGTCTTCAGAATCACGCCTCAGTCATTTTCCCAGGCCACAGAGATCCAGAATCAAACCTCAGTCATGTTGCCAGGCCTCAGATTTCCGGAATCAAACCGATTTCGTGTTCCCAGGCCACAGGGTTCCAGAGTCAAACCGTTCGCAGGTTCCCAGGCCACAGTGTTCCAGAATCCACCGATGTCATGTTCCCAGGCCACAGGCTTCCAGAATCAATCCTCAGTTATGTTCCCAGGCTACAGGGTTCCAGAATAAAACCTCAGTCATGTTCCCAGTCCACAGGGTTCCAGAACCAAGGCTCAGTCAGGTTCCCGGGCCACAGTATTCCAAAATCTAAACAGATGTCATGTTCCAAGGCCTCAGGTTTCCAGAATCCACCCATGCCATGTTCCTGGGCCACAGGGTTCCAAAGTGAATCCTCAGTTATGTTCCCAGGCTACACGGCTCAAGAATAAAACCTCAGTCATATTCCCAGTCCACAGGTTTCCAGAACCAAGGCTCAGTCAAGTTCCCAGGCCACAGTATTCCACAATCTAAACAGATTTCATGTTCCCAGGCCTCAGGGTTCCAGAATCCACCCATGTCATGTTAACAGGACACAGGGTTCCAGAATAAAACCTCAGTCATGTTCCCAGTCCACAGGGGTCCAGAACCAAGGCTCAGTCAGGTTCCCGGGGCACAGTATTCCACAATCTAAACAGATGTCATGTTCCCAGGCCACAGGGATCCAGAATCAAACCTCAGTCATGTTGCCAGGCCATAGGGTACCACCATCAAACCTCAGTCATATTCCCAGGCCTAAGGTTTCCAGAATCAAACCGATTTCATGTTTCCAGGCAACAGGGTACCAGAATCCAAACCGATGTCATGTTCCCAGGGCACAGGATTCCACACTCTAACATCAGTCATGTTCCCAGGCCAATGGTTTCCAGAATCAAACCTAAGTCATATTCCCAGGCCACATGGTTCCAGAATCAAACCTCAGTCGTGTTCCCAGGACACAGGGTTCCAGAATAAAACCTCAGTCATTTTCCCTGGACACAGGTTTCAGAAATCAAATCCCAGTCATGTTCCCAGGCCACAGGGTTGCAGAATCAATCCTCAGTTATGTTCCCAGGCTACAGGGTTCCAGAATAAAACGTCAGTCATGTTCCCAGTCCACAGGGTTCCAGAACCAAGGCTCAGTCACGTTCCCAGGGCACAGTATTCCACAATCTAAACAGATGTCATGTTCCCAGGCCTCAGGGTTCCAGAATCCACCCATGTCATGTTCCCAGGCCTCAGGGTTCCAGAATCCACCCATGTCATGTTCCCAGGCCACAGGGTTCCAGAATCAATCCTCAGTTATGTTCCCAGGCTACAAGGTTCCAGAATAAAACCTCAGTCATGTTCCTAGTCCACAGGGTTCCAGAATCCACCGTTGTCATGTGCCCAGGCCACAGGGTTCCAGAATCAATCCTCAGTTATGGTCCCAGGCTACAGGGTTCCAGAATAAAACCTCAGTCATGTTCCCAGTCCACAGGGTTCCAGAACCAAGGCTCAGTCAGGTTCCCGGGGCACAGTATTCCACAATCTAAACAGATGTCATGTTCCCAGGCCACAGGTTTCCAGAATCATGCCTCAGTCATGTTCCCAGGCCACAGGCATCCAGAATCAAACCTCAGTCATGTTGCCAGGCCATAGGGTACCACAATCAAACCTCAGTCATATTCCCAGACCTCAGGTTTACAGAATCAAACCGATTTCATGTTCCCAGGCAACAGGGTACCAGAATCCAAACCGATGTCATGTTCCCAGGCCACAGGATTCCACATTCTAACATCAGTCATGTTCCCAGGCCAATGGTTTCCAGAATCAAACCTCAGTCATATTCCCAGGCCACATGGTTACAGAATCAAACCTCAGTCGTGTTCCCAGGACACAGGGTTCCAGAATAAAACCTCAGTCATGTTCCCTGGACACAGGTTTCAGAAATCAAATCCCAGTCATGTTCCCAGGCCACAGGGTTCCACAATTAAACCTCAGTCATATTCCCAGGCCAGAGGGTTCCACAATCAAACCTCAGTCCTGTTGCCAGGCCACGGTTCCACCATCAAGCCTCAGTCATGTTCCCAGGTCAGAGTGTTCCACAATCTAACCTAAGTCATCTTGCCAAGCCACAGGGTTCCACCATCAAACCTCAGGCATATTGCCAGGCCACAGTGTTCCACCATCAAGCCTCACTCATGTTCCCAAGCCTGAGGGTTCCACTATCAAACCTCAATCATGTTGCCAGGCCACAGGATTCAACCATGAAACCTCAGTCATGTTCCCAGTAAACAGGGCTCCAGAATCAAACCAATGTCATGTTCCCATGCCACGGGGTTCCAGTATCAGGCCTCAGTCATGGTCCCCGTGCACAGGGTTCCAAATCAAACCTCAGTCATGTTGCCAGTCCACAGGTTTCTGCCATCAAACCTCAGTCATGTTCCCAGTAAACAGGGCTCCAGAATCAAGCCTCAGTCATTTTGCCAGGCCAGAGTGTTCCACCATCGAACCTCAGTCATGATCCCAGGCCACATGTTTCCACAATGAAACCTCAGTCATTTTCCCAGGCCAAAGGTTTCCAGAATCAAACCTCAGTCATATTCCCAGGACACATGGTTCCAGAATCAACCTGAGTCATGTTCGAAGGCCACAGGTTTCAACAATCAAACCTCAGTCATGTTCCCAGGACACAGGTGTCCAGAATCAAACCTCAGTCATGTTCCCAGAGAACAGGCTTCCAGAAACAAACCTCAGTCATGTTCCCAAGCCACAGGGTTGCAGAATCAAACCTCAGTCTTGTTCCCAGGACACAGGTGTCCAGAAACAAACCGCAGTCATGTTCCCAGGGAACAGGCTTCCAGAAACAAACCTCAGTCATGTTCCCAAGCCACAGGGTTGCAGAATCAAACCTCAGTCTTGTTCCCAGGACACAGGTGTCCAGAATCAAACCGCAGTCATGTTCCCAGGGAACAGGCTTCCAGAAACAAACCTCAGTCATGTTCCCAGGCCCAGGGTTCCAGAATCAAACTTCAGTCTTGTTCCCAGGACACAGGTTTCCAGAATCAACCAGATATCATGTTCCCTGGCCACAGTCTTCCAGAATCAATCCTCAGTCATGTTGCCAGGCCACAGGTTTCCACCATCAAACCTCAGACATGTTCCCAGGCCACAGGGTACCAGAGTCAAACCGTTCGCAGGTTCCCAGGCCACAGAGTTCCAGAATCCACCGATGTCATGCGGCCAGGCCACAGGGTTCCAGAATCAATCCTCAGTTATGTTCGCAGGCTACAGGGTTCCGGAATAAAACCTCAGTCATGTTCCCAGTCCACAGGGTTCCAGAATCAAGGCTCAGTCAGGTACCCGGGGCACAGTATTCCACAATCTAAACAGATGTCATGTTCCCAGGCCTCAGGGTTCCAGAATCCACCCATGTCATGTTCCCAGGCCACAGGGTTCCAGAATCAATCCTCAGTTATGTTCCCAGGCTACAGGGTTTCAGAATAAAACCTCAGTCATATTCCCAGTACATAGGGTTCCAGAACCAAGGCTCAGTCAGGTTCCCGGGTCACAGTATTCCACAATCTAAACAGATGTCTTGTTCCAGGCCTCAGGGTTCCACAATCCACCCATGTTATGTTCCCAGGCCACAGGGTTCCAGAATCAATCCTCAGTTATGTTCCCAGGCTACAGGGTTCCAGAATAAAACCTCAGTCATGTTCCTAGTGCACAGTGTTCCAGAACCAAGGCTCAGTCAGGTTCCCGGGCCAAAGTATTCCACAATCTAAACAGATGTCATGTTTCCAGGCCACAGGTCTTCAGAATCACGCCTCAGTCATTTTCCCAGGCCACAGAGATCCAGAATCAAACCTCAGTCATGTTGCCAGGCCTCAGATTTCCGGAATCAAACCGATTTCGTGTTCCCAGGCCACAGGGTTCCAGAGTCAAACCGTTCGCAGGTTCCCAGGCCACAGTGTTCCAGAATCCACCGATGTCATGTTCCCAGGCCACAGGCTTCCAGAATCAATCCTCAGTTATGTTCCCAGGCTACAGGGTTCCAGAATAAAACCTCAGTCATGTTCCCAGTCCACAGGGTTCCAGAACCAAGGCTCAGTCAGGTTCCCGGGCCACAGTATTCCAAAATCTAAACAGATGTCATGTTCCAAGGCCTCAGGTTTCCAGAATCCACCCATGCCATGTTCCTGGGCCACAGGGTTCCAAAGTGAATCCTCAGTTATGTTCCCAGGCTACACGGCTCAAGAATAAAACCTCAGTCATATTCCCAGTCCACAGGTTTCCAGAACCAAGGCTCAGTCAAGTTCCCAGGCCACAGTATTCCACAATCTAAACAGATTTCATGTTCCCAGGCCTCAGGGTTCCAGAATCCACCCATGTCATGTTAACAGGACACAGGGTTCCAGAATAAAACCTCAGTCATGTTCCCAGTCCACAGGGGTCCAGAACCAAGGCTCAGTCAGGTTCCCGGGGCACAGTATTCCACAATCTAAACAGATGTCATGTTCCCAGGCCACAGGGATCCAGAATCAAACCTCAGTCATGTTGCCAGGCCATAGGGTACCACCATCAAACCTCAGTCATATTCCCAGGCCTAAGGTTTCCAGAATCAAACCGATTTCATGTTTCCAGGCAACAGGGTACCAGAATCCAAACCGATGTCATGTTCCCAGGGCACAGGATTCCACACTCTAACATCAGTCATGTTCCCAGGCCAATGGTTTCCAGAATCAAACCTAAGTCATATTCCCAGGCCACATGGTTCCAGAATCAAACCTCAGTCGTGTTCCCAGGACACAGGGTTCCAGAATAAAACCTCAGTCATTTTCCCTGGACACAGGTTTCAGAAATCAAATCCCAGTCATGTTCCCAGGCCACAGGGTTCCAGAATCAATCCTCAGTTATGTTCCCAGGCTACAGGGTTCCAGAATAAAACGTCAGTCATGTTCCCAGTCCACAGGGTTCCAGAACCAAGGCTCAGTCACGTTCCCAGGGCACAGTATTCCACAATCTAAACAGATGTCATGTTCCCAGGCCTCAGGGTTCCAGAATCCACCCATGTCATGTTCCCAGGCCACAGGGTTCCAGAATCAATCCTCAGTTATGTTCCCAGGCTACAAGGTTCCAGAATAAAACCTCAGTCATGTTCCTAGTCCACAGGGTTCCAGAATCCACCGTTGTCATGTGCCCAGGCCACAGGGTTCCAGAATCAATCCTCAGTTATGGTCCCAGGCTACAGGGTTCCAGAATAAAACCTCAGTCATGTTCCCAGTCCACAGGGTTCCAGAACCAAGGCTCAGTCAGGTTCCCGGGGCACAGTATTCCACAATCTAAACAGATGTCATGTTCCCAGGCCACAGGTTTCCAGAATCATGCCTCAGTCATGTTCCCAGGCCACAGGCATCCAGAATCAAACCTCAGTCATGTTGCCAGGCCATAGGGTTCCACAATTAAACCTCAGTCATATTCCCAGGCCAGAGGGTTCCACAATCAAACCTCAGTCCTGTTGCCAGGCCACGGTTCCACCATCAAGCCTCAGTCATGTTCCCAGGTCAGAGTGTTCCACAATCTAACCTAAGTCATCTTGCCAAGCCACAGGGTTCCACCATCAAACCTCAGGCATATTGCCAGGCCACAGTGTTCCACCATCAAGCCTCACTCATGTTCCCAAGCCTGAAGGTTCCACTATCAAACCTCAATCATGTTGCCAGGCCACAGGATTCAACCATGAAACCTCAGTCATGTTCCCAGTAAACAGGGCTCCAGAATCAAACCAATGTCATGTTCCCATGCCACGGGGTTCCAGTATCAGGCCTCAGTCATGGTCCCCGTGCACAGGGTTCCAAATCAAACCTCAGTCATGTTGCCAGTCCACAGGTTTCTGCCATCAAACCTCAGTCATGTTCCCAGTAAACAGGGCTCCAGAATCAAGCCTCAGTCATTTTGCCAGGCCAGAGTGTTCCACCATCAAACCTCAGTCATGATCCCAGGCCACATGTTTCCACAATGAAACCTCAGTCATTTTCCCAGGACAAAGGTTTCCAGAATCAAACCTCAGTCATATTTCCAGGACACATGGTTCCAGAATCAACCTGAGTCATGTTCGAAGGCCACAGGTTTCAACAATCAAACCTCAGTCATGTTCCCAGGACACAGGTGTCCAGAATCAAACCTCAGTCATGTTCCCAGAGAACAGGCTTCCAGAAACAAACCTCAGTCATGTTCCCAAGCCACAGGGTTGCAGAATCAAACCTCAGTCTTGTTCCCAGGACACAGGTGTCCAGAATCAAACCGCAGTCATGTTCCCAGGGAACAGGCTTCCAGAAACAAACCTCAGTCATGTTCCCAGGCCACAGGCTTCCAGAATCAAACTTCAGTCTTGTTCCCAGGACACAGGTTTCCAGAATCAACCAGATATCATGTTCCCTGGCCACAGTCTTCCAGAATCAATCCTCAGTCATGTTGCCAGGCCACAGGTTTCCACCATCAAACCTCAGACATGTTCCCAGGCCACAGGGTACCAGAGTCAAACCGTTCGCAGGTTCCCAGGCCACAGAGTTCCAGAATCCACCGATGTCATGCGGCCAGGCCACAGGGTTCCAGAATCAATCCTCAGTTATGTTCGCAGGCTACAGGGTTCCGGAATAAAACCTCAGTCATGTTCCCAGTCCACAGGGTTCCAGAATCAAGGCTCAGTCAGGTACCCGGGGCACAGTATTCCACAATCTAAACAGATGTCATGTTCCCAGGCCTCAGGGTTCCAGAATCCACCCATGTCATGTTCCCAGGCCGCAGGGTTCCAGAATCAATCCTCACTTATGTTCCCAGG
The DNA here is from genome assembly GCF_965194825.1 of Balaenoptera physalus. Taxonomy (NCBI): domain Eukaryota; kingdom Metazoa; phylum Chordata; class Mammalia; order Artiodactyla; family Balaenopteridae; genus Balaenoptera; species Balaenoptera physalus. The sequence goes on along the minus strand of NW_028126363.1, from coordinate 928,266 downwards.
CTACAGGGTTCCAGAATAAAACCTCAGTCATATTCCCAGTACATTGGGTTCCAGAACCAAGGCTCAGTCAGGTTCCCGGGTCACAGTATTCCACAATCTAAACAGATGTCATGTTACCAGGCCTTAGGGTTCCAGAATCCACCCATGTTATGTTCCCAGGCCACAGGGTTCCAGAATCAATCCTCAGTTATGTTCCCAGGCTACAGGGTTCCAGAATAAAACCTCAGTCATGTTCCTAGTGCACAGTGTTCCAGAACCAAGGCTCAGTCAGGTTCCCGGGCCAAAGTATTCCACAATCTAAACAGATGTCATGTTTCCAGGCCACAGGTCTTCAGAATCACGCCTCAGTCATTTTCCCAGGCCACAGAGATCCAGAATCAAACCTCAGTCATGTTGCCAGGCCTCAGATTTCCGGAATCAAACCGATTTCGTGTTCCCAGGCCACAGGGTTCCAGAGTCAAACCGTTCGCAGGTTCCCAGGCCACAGTGTTCCAGAATCCACCGATGTCATGTTCCCAGGCCACAGGCTTCCAGAATCAATCCTCAGTTATGTTCCCAGGCTACAGGGTTCCAGAATAAAACCTCAGTCATGTTCCCAGTCCACAGGGTTCCAGAACCAAGGCTCAGTCAGGTTCCCGGGCCACAGTATTCCAAAATCTAAACAGATGTCATGTTCCAAGGCCTCAGGTTTCCAGAATCCACCCATGCCATGTTCCTGGGCCACAGGGTTCCAAAGTGAATCCTCAGTTATGTTCCCAGGCTACACGGCTCAAGAATAAAACCTCAGTCATATTCCCAGTCCACAGGTTTCCAGAACCAAGGCTCAGTCAAGTTCCCAGGCCACAGTATTCCACAATCTAAACAGATTTCATGTTCCCAGGCCTCAGGGTTCCAGAATCCACCCATGTCATGTTAACAGGACACAGGGTTCCAGAATAAAACCTCAGTCATGTTCCCAGTCCACAGGGGTCCAGAACCAAGGCTCAGTCAGGTTCCCGGGGCACAGTATTCCACAATCTAAACAGATGTCATGTTCCCAGGCCACAGGGATCCAGAATCAAACCTCAGTCATGTTGCCAGGCCATAGGGTACCACCATCAAACCTCAGTCATATTCCCAGGCCTAAGGTTTCCAGAATCAAACCGATTTCATGTTTCCAGGCAACAGGGTACCAGAATCCAAACCGATGTCATGTTCCCAGGGCACAGGATTCCACACTCTAACATCAGTCATGTTCCCAGGCCAATGGTTTCCAGAATCAAACCTAAGTCATATTCCCAGGCCACATGGTTCCAGAATCAAACCTCAGTCGTGTTCCCAGGACACAGGGTTCCAGAATAAAACCTCAGTCATTTTCCCTTGACACAGGTTTCAGAAATCAAATCCCAGTCATGTTCCCAGGCCACAGGGTTCCAGAATCAATCCTCAGTTATGTTCCCAGGCTACAGGGTTCCAGAATAAAACGTCAGTCATGTTCCCAGTCCACAGGGTTCCAGAACCAAGGCTCAGTCACGTTCCCAGGGCACAGTATTCCACAATCTAAACAGATGTCATGTTCCCAGGCCTCAGGGTTCCAGAATCCACCCATGTCATGTTCCCAGGCCTCAGGGTTCCAGAATCCACCCATGTCATGTTCCCAGGCCACAGGGTTCCAGAATCAATCCTCAGTTATGTTCCCAGGCTACAAGGTTCCAGAATAAAACCTCAGTCATGTTCCTAGTCCACAGGGTTCCAGAATCCACCGTTGTCATGTGCCCAGGCCACAGGGTTCCAGAATCAATCCTCAGTTATGGTCCCAGGCTACAGGGTTCCAGAATAAAACCTCAGTCATGTTCCCAGTCCACAGGGTTCCAGAACCAAGGCTCAGTCAGGTTCCCGGGGCACAGTATTCCACAATCTAAACAGATGTCATGTTCCCAGGCCACAGGTTTCCAGAATCATGCCTCAGTCATGTTCCCAGGCCACAGGCATCCAGAATCAAACCTCAGTCATGTTGCCAGGCCATAGGGTACCACAATCAAACCTCAGTCATATTCCCAGACCTCAGGTTTACAGAATCAAACCGATTTCATGTTCCCAGGCAACAGGGTACCAGAATCCAAACCGATGTCATGTTCCCAGGCCACAGGATTCCACATTCTAACATCAGTCATGTTCCCAGGCCAATGGTTTCCAGAATCAAACCTCAGTCATATTCCCAGGCCACATGGTTACAGAATCAAACCTCAGTCGTGTTCCCAGGACACAGGGTTCCAGAATAAAACCTCAGTCATGTTCCCTGGACACAGGTTTCAGAAATCAAATCCCAGTCATGTTCCCAGGCCACAGGGTTCCACAATTAAACCTCAGTCATATTCCCAGGCCAGAGGGTTCCACAATCAAACCTCAGTCCTGTTGCCAGGCCACGGTTCCACCATCAAGCCTCAGTCATGTTCCCAGGTCAGAGTGTTCCACAATCTAACCTAAGTCATCTTGCCAAGCCACAGGGTTCCACCATCAAACCTCAGGCATATTGCCAGGCCACAGTGTTCCACCATCAAGCCTCACTCATGTTCCCAAGCCTGAGGGTTCCACTATCAAACCTCAATCATGTTGCCAGGCCACAGGATTCAACCATGAAACCTCAGTCATGTTCCCAGTAAACAGGGCTCCAGAATCAAACCAATGTCATGTTCCCATGCCACGGGGTTCCAGTATCAGGCCTCAGTCATGGTCCCCGTGCACAGGGTTCCAAATCAAACCTCAGTCATGTTGCCAGTCCACAGGTTTCTGCCATCAAACCTCAGTCATGTTCCCAGTAAACAGGGCTCCAGAATCAAGCCTCAGTCATTTTGCCAGGCCAGAGTGTTCCACCATCGAACCTCAGTCATGATCCCAGGCCACATGTTTCCACAATGAAACCTCAGTCATTTTCCCAGGCAAAAGGTTTCCAGAATCAAACCTCAGTCATATTCCCAGGACACATGGTTCCAGAATCAACCTGAGTCATGTTCGAAGGCCACAGGTTTCAACAATCAAACCTCAGTCATGTTCCCAGGACACAGGTGTCCAGAATCAAACCTCAGTCATGTTCCCAGAGAACAGGCTTCCAGAAACAAACCTCAGTCATGTTCCCAAGCCACAGGGTTGCAGAATCAAACCTCAGTCTTGTTCCCAGGACACAGGTGTCCAGAAACAAACCGCAGTCATGTTCCCAGGGAACAGGCTTCCAGAAACAAACCTCAGTCATGTTCCCAAGCCACAGGGTTGCAGAATCAAACCTCAGTCTTGTTCCCAGGACACAGGTGTCCAGAATCAAACCGCAGTCATGTTCCCAGGGAACAGGCTTCCAGAAACAAACCTCAGTCATGTTCCCAGGCCCAGGGTTCCAGAATCAAACTTCAGTCTTGTTCCCAGGACACAGGTTTCCAGAATCAACCAGATATCATGTTCCCTGGCCACAGTCTTCCAGAATCAATCCTCAGTCATGTTGCCAGGCCACAGGTTTCCACCATCAAACCTCAGACATGTTCCCAGGCCACAGGGTACCAGAGTCAAACCGTTCGCAGGTTCCCAGGCCACAGAGTTACAGAATCCACCGATGTCATGCGGCCAGGCCACAGGGTTCCAGAATCAATCCTCAGTTATGTTCGCAGGCTACAGGGTTCCGGAATAAAACCTCAGTCATGTTCCCAGTCCACAGGGTTCCAGAATCAAGGCTCAGTCAGGTACCCGGGGCACAGTATTCCACAATCTAAACAGATGTCATGTTCCCAGGCCTCAGGGTTCCAGAATCCACCCATGTCATGTTCCCAGGCCACAGGGTTCCAGAATCAATCCTCAGTTATGTTCCCAGGCTACAGGGTTTCAGAATAAAACCTCAGTCATATTCCCAGTACATAGGGTTCCAGAACCAAGGCTCAGTCAGGTTCCCGGGTCACAGTATTCCACAATCTAAACAGATGTCTTGTTCCAGGCCTCAGGGTTCCACAATCCACCCATGTTATGTTCCCAGGCCACAGGGTTCCAGAATCAATCCTCAGTTATGTTCCCAGGCTACAGGGTTCCAGAATAAAACCTCAGTCATGTTCCTAGTGCACAGTGTTCCAGAACCAAGGCTCAGTCAGGTTCCCGGGCCAAAGTATTCCACAATCTAAACAGATGTCATGTTTCCAGGCCACAGGTCTTCAGAATCACGCCTCAGTCATTTTCCCAGGCCACAGAGATCCAGAATCAAACCTCAGTCATGTTGCCAGGCCTCAGATTTCCGGAATCAAACCGATTTCGTGTTCCCAGGCCACAGGGTTCCAGAGTCAAACCGTTCGCAGGTTCCCAGGCCACAGTGTTCCAGAATCCACCGATGTCATGTTCCCAGGCCACAGGCTTCCAGAATCAATCCTCAGTTATGTTCCCAGGCTACAGGGTTCCAGAATAAAACCTCAGTCATGTTCCCAGTCCACAGGGTTCCCGAACCAAGGCTCAGTCAGGTTCCCGGGCCACAGTATTCCAAAATCTAAACAGATGTCATGTTCCAAGGCCTCAGGTTTCCAGAATCCACCCATGCCATGTTCCTGGGCCACAGGGTTCCAAAGTGAATCCTCAGTTATGTTCCCAGGCTACACGGCTCAAGAATAAAACCTCAGTCATATTCCCAGTCCACAGGTTTCCAGAACCAAGGCTCAGTCAAGTTCCCAGGCCACAGTATTCCACAATCTAAACAGATTTCATGTTCCCAGGCCTCAGGGTTCCAGAATCCACCCATGTCATGTTAACAGGACACAGGGTTCCAGAATAAAACCTCAGTCATGTTCCCAGTCCACAGGGGTCCAGAACCAAGGCTCAGTCAGGTTCCCGGGGCACAGTATTCCACAATCTAAACAGATGTCATGTTCCCAGGCCACAGGGATCCAGAATCAAACCTCAGTCATGTTGCCAGGCCATAGGGTACCACCATCAAACCTCAGTCATATTCCCAGGCCTAAGGTTTCCAGAATCAAACCGATTTCATGTTTCCAGGCAACAGGGTACCAGAATCCAAACCGATGTCATGTTCCCAGGGCACAGGATTCCACACTCTAACATCAGTCATGTTCCCAGGCCAATGGTTTCCAGAATCAAACCTAAGTCATATTCCCAGGCCACATGGTTCCAGAATCAAACCTCAGTCGTGTTCCCAGGACACAGGGTTCCAGAATAAAACCTCAGTCATTTTCCCTGGACACAGGTTTCAGAAATCAAATCCCAGTCATGTTCCCAGGCCACAGGGTTCCAGAATCAATCCTCAGTTATGTTCCCAGGCTACAGGGTTCCAGAATAAAACGTCAGTCATGTTCCCAGTCCACAGGGTTCCAGAACCAAGGCTCAGTCACGTTCCCAGGGCACAGTATTCCACAATCTAAACAGATGTCATGTTCCCAGGCCTCAGGGTTCCAGAATCCACCCATGTCATGTTCCCAGGCCACAGGGTTCCAGAATCAATCCTCAGTTATGTTCCCAGGCTACAAGGTTCCAGAATAAAACCTCAGTCATGTTCCTAGTCCACAGGGTTCCAGAATCCACCGTTGTCATGTGCCCAGGCCACAGGGTTCCAGAATCAATCCTCAGTTATGGTCCCAGGCTACAGGGTTCCAGAATAAAACCTCAGTCATGTTCCCAGTCCACAGGGTTCCAGAACCAAGGCTCAGTCAGGTTCCCGGGGCACAGTATTCCACAATCTAAACAGATGTCATGTTCCCAGGCCACAGGTTTCCAGAATCATGCCTCAGTCATGTTCCCAGGCCACAGGCATCCAGAATCAAACCTCAGTCATGTTGCCAGGCCATAGGGTACCACAATCAAACCTCAGTCATATTCCCAGACCTCAGGTTTACAGAATCAAACCGATTTCATGTTCCCAGGCAACAGGGTACCAGAATCCAAACCGATGGCATGTTCCCAGGCCACAGGATTCCACATTCTAACATCAGTCATGTTCCCAGGCCAATGGTTTCCAGAATCAAACCTCAGTCATATTCCTAGGCCACATGGTTACAGAATCAAACCTCAGTCGTGTTCCCAGGACACAGGGTTCCAGAATAAAACCTCAGTCATGTTCCCAGGACACAGATTTCAGAAATCAAACCTCAGTCATGTTCCCAGGCCACAGGGTTCCACAATTAAACCTCAGTCATATTCCCAGGCCAGAGGGTTCCACAATCAAACCTCAGTCCTGTCGCCAGGCCACGGTTCCACCATCAAGCCTCAGTCATGTTCCCAGGTCAGAGTGTTCCACAATCTAACCTAAGTCATCTTGCCAAGCCACAGGGTTCCACCATCAAACCTCAGGCATATTGCCAGGCCACAGTGTTCCACCATCAAGCCTCACTCATGTTCCCAAGCCTGAGGGTTCCACTATCAAACCTCAATCATGTTGCCAGGCCACAGGATTCAACCATGAAACCTCAGTCATGTTCCCAGTAAACAGGGCTCCAGAATCAAACCAATGTCATGTTCCCATGCCACGGGGTTCCAGTATCAGGCCTCAGTCATGGTCCCCGTGCACAGGGTTCCAAATCAAACCTCAGTCATGTTGCCAGTCCACAGGTTTCTGCCATCAAACCTCAGTCATGTTCCCAGTAAACAGGGCTCCAGAATCAAGCCTCAGTCATTTTGCCAGGCCAGAGTGTTCCACCATCAAACCTCAGTCATGATCCCAGGCCACATGTTTCCACAATGAAACCTCAGTCATTTTCCCAGGACAAAGGTTTCCAGAATCAAACCTCAGTCATATTTCCAGGACACATGGTTCCAGAATCAACCTGAGTCATGTTCGAAGGCCACAGGTTTCAACAATCAAACCTCAGTCATGTTCCCAGGACACAGGTGTCCAGAATCAAACCTCAGTCATGTTCCCAGAGAACAGGCTTCCAGAAACAAACCTCAGTCATGTTCCCAAGCCACAGGGTTGCAGAATCAAACCTCAGTCTTGTTCCCAGGACACAGGTGTCCAGAATCAAACCGCAGTCATGTTCCCAGGGAACAGGCTTCCAGAAACAAACCTCAGTCATGTTCCCAGGCCACAGGCTTCCAGAATCAAACTTCAGTCTTGTTCCCAGGACACAGGTTTCCAGAATCAACCAGATATCATGTTCCCTGGCCACAGTCTTCCAGAATCAATCCTCAGTCATGTTGCCAGGCCACAGGTTTCCACCATCAAACCTCAGACATGTTCCCAGGCCACAGGGTACCAGAGTCAAACCGTTCGCAGGTTCCCAGGCCACAGAGTTCCAGAATCCACCGATGTCATGCGGCCAGGCCACAGGGTTCCAGAATCAATCCTCAGTTATGTTTGCAGGCTACAGGGTTCCAGAATAAAACCTCAGTCATATTCCCAGTACATTGGGTTCCAGAACCAAGGCTCAGTCAGGTTCCCGGGTCACAGTATTCCACAATCTAAACAGATGTCATGTTACCAGGCCTTAGGGTTCCAGAATCCACCCATGTTATGTTCCCAAGCCACAGGGTTCCAGAATCAATCCTCAGTTATGTTCCCAGGCTACAGGGTTCCAGAATAAAACCTCAGTCATGTTCCTAGTGCACAGTGTTCCAGAACCAAGGCTCAGTCAGGTTCCCGGGCCAAAGTATTCCACAATCTAAACAGATGTCATGTTTCCAGGCCACAGGTCTTCAGAATCACGCCTCAGTCATTTTCCCAGGCCACAGAGATCCAGAATCAAACCTCAGTCATGTTGCCAGGCCTCAGATTTCCGGAATCAAACCGATTTCGTGTTCCCAGGCCACAGGGTTCCAGAGTCAAACCGTTCGCAGGTTCCCAGGCCACAGTGTTCCAGAATCCACCGATGTCATGTTCCCAGGCCACAGGCTTCCAGAATCAATCCTCAGTTATGTTCCCAGGCTACAGGGTTCCAGAATAAAACCTCAGTCATGTTCCCAGTCCACAGGGTTCCAGAACCAAGGCTCAGTCAGGTTCCCGGGCCACAGTATTCCAAAATCTAAACAGATGTCATGTTCCAAGGCCTCAGGTTTCCAGAATCCACCCATGCCATGTTCCTGGGCCACAGGGTTCCAAAGTGAATCCTCAGTTATGTTCCCAGGCTACACGGCTCAAGAATAAAACCTCAGTCATATTCCCAGTCCACAGGTTTCCAGAACCAAGGCTCAGTCAAGTTCCCAGGCCACAGTATTCCACAATCTAAACAGATTTCATGTTCCCAGGCCTCAGGGTTCCAGAATCCACCCATGTCATGTTAACAGGACACAGGGTTCCAGAATAAAACCTCAGTCATGTTCCCAGTCCACAGGGGTCCAGAACCAAGGCTCAGTCAGGTTCCCGGGGCACAGTATTCCACAATCTAAACAGATGTCATGTTCCCAGGCCACAGGGATCCAGAATCAAACCTCAGTCATGTTGCCAGGCCATAGGGTACCACCATCAAACCTCAGTCATATTCCCAGGCCTAAGGTTTCCAGAATCAAACCGATTTCATGTTTCCAGGCAACAGGGTACCAGAATCCAAACCGATGTCATGTTCCCAGGGCACAGGATTCCACACTCTAACATCAGTCATGTTCCCAGGCCAATGGTTTCCAGAATCAAACCTAAGTCATATTCCCAGGCCACATGGTTCCAGAATCAAACCTCAGTCGTGTTCCCAGGACACAGGGTTCCAGAATAAAACCTCAGTCATTTTCCCTGGACACAGGTTTCAGAAATCAAATCCCAGTCATGTTCCCAGGCCACAGGGTTCCAGAATCAATCCTCAGTTATGTTCCCAGGCTACAGGGTTCCAGAATAAAACGTCAGTCATGTTCCCAGTCCACAGGGTTCCAGAACCAAGGCTCAGTCACGTTCCCAGGGCACAGTATTCCACAATCTAAACAGATGTCATGTTCCCAGGCCTCAGGGTTCCAGAATCCACCCATGTCATGTTCCCAGGCCTCAGGGTTCCAGAATCCACCCATGTCATGTTCCCAGGCCACAGGGTTCCAGAATCAATCCTCAGTTATGTTCCCAGGCTACAAGGTTCCAGAATAAAACCTCAGTCATGTTCCTAGTCCACAGGGTTCCAGAATCCACCGTTGTCATGTGCCCAGGCCACAGGGTTCCAGAATCAATCCTCAGTTATGGTCCCAGGCTACAGGGTTCCAGAATAAAACCTCAGTCATGTTCCCAGTCCACAGGGTTCCAGAACCAAGGCTCAGTCAGGTTCCCGGGGCACAGTATTCCACAATCTAAACAGATGTCATGTTCCCAGGCCACAGGTTTCCAGAATCATGCCTCAGTCATGTTCCCAGGCCACAGGCATCCAGAATCAAACCTCAGTCATGTTGCCAGGCCATAGGGTACCACAATCAAACCTCAGTCATATTCCCAGACCTCAGGTTTACAGAATCAAACCGATTTCATGTTCCCAGGCAACAGGGTACCAGAATCCAAACCGATGTCATGTTCCCAGGCCACAGGATTCCACATTCTAACATCAGTCATGTTCCCAGGCCAATGGTTTCCAGAATCAAACCTCAGTCATATTCCCAGGCCACATGGTTACAGAATCAAACCTCAGTCGTGTTCCCAGGACACAGGGTTCCAGAATAAAACCTCAGTCATGTTCCCTGGACACAGGTTTCAGAAATCAAATCCCAGTCATGTTCCCAGGCCACAGGGTTCCACAATTAAACCTCAGTCATATTCCCAGGCCAGAGGGTTCCACAATCAAACCTCAGTCCTGTTGCCAGGCCACGGTTCCACCATCAAGCCTCAGTCATGTTCCCAGGTCAGAGTGTTCCACAATCTAACCTAAGTCATCTTGCCAAGCCACAGGGTTCCACCATCAAACCTCAGGCATATTGCCAGGCCACAGTGTTCCACCATCAAGCCTCACTCATGTTCCCAAGCCTGAGGGTTCCACTATCAAACCTCAATCATGTTGCCAGGCCACAGGATTCAACCATGAAACCTCAGTCATGTTCCCAGTAAACAGGGCTCCAGAATCAAACCAATGTCATGTTCCCATGCCACGGGGTTCCAGTATCAGGCCTCAGTCATGGTCCCCGTGCACAGGGTTCCAAATCAAACCTCAGTCATGTTGCCAGTCCACAGGTTTCTGCCATCAAACCTCAGTCATGTTCCCAGTAAACAGGGCTCCAGAATCAAGCCTCAGTCATTTTGCCAGGCCAGAGTGTTCCACCATCGAACCTCAGTCATGATCCCAGGCCACATGTTTCCACAATGAAACCTCAGTCATTTTCCCAGGCCAAAGGTTTCCAGAATCAAACCTCAGTCATATTCCCAGGACACATGGTTCCAGAATCAACCTGAGTCATGTTCGAAGGCCACAGGTTTCAACAATCAAACCTCAGTCATGTTCCCAGGACACAGGTGTCCAGAATCAAACCTCAGTCATGTTCCCAGAGAACAGGCTTCCAGAAACAAACCTCAGTCATGTTCCCAAGCCACAGGGTTGCAGAATCAAACCTCAGTCTTGTTCCCAGGACACAGGTGTCCAGAAACAAACCGCAGTCATGTTCCCAGGGAACAGGCTTCCAGAAACAAACCTCAGTCATGTTCCCAAGCCACAGGGTTGCAGAATCAAACCTCAGTCTTGTTCCCAGGACACAGGTGTCCAGAATCAAACCGCAGTCATGTTCCCAGGGAACAGGCTTCCAGAAACAAACCTCAGTCATGTTCCCAGGCCCAGGGTTCCAGAATCAAACTTCAGTCTTGTTCCCAGGACACAGGTTTCCAGAATCAACCAGATATCATGTTCCCTGGCCACAGTCTTCCAGAATCAATCCTCAGTCATGTTGCCAGGCCACAGGTTTCCACCATCAAACCTCAGACATGTTCCCAGGCCACAGGGTACCAGAGTCAAACCGTTCGCAGGTTCCCAGGCCACAGAGTTCCAGAATCCACCGATGTCATGCGGCCAGGCCACAGGGTTCCAGAATCAATCCTCAGTTATGTTCGCAGGCTACAGGGTTCCGGAATAAAACCTCAGTCATGTTCCCAGTCCACAGGGTTCCAGAATCAAGGCTCAGTCAGGTACCCGGGGCACAGTATTCCACAATCTAAACAGATGTCATGTTCCCAGGCCTCAGGGTTCCAGAATCCACCCATGTCATGTTCCCAGGCCACAGGGTTCCAGAATCAATCCTCAGTTATGTTCCCAGGCTACAGGGTTTCAGAATAAAACCTCAGTCATATTCCCAGTACATAGGGTTCCAGAACCAAGGCTCAGTCAGGTTCCCGGGTCACAGTATTCCACAATCTAAACAGATGTCTTGTTCCAGGCCTCAGGGTTCCACAATCCACCCATGTTATGTTCCCAGGCCACAGGGTTCCAGAATCAATCCTCAGTTATGTTCCCAGGCTACAGGGTTCCAGAATAAAACCTCAGTCATGTTCCTAGTGCACAGTGTTCCAGAACCAAGGCTCAGTCAGGTTCCCGGGCCAAAGTATTCCACAATCTAAACAGATGTCATGTTTCCAGGCCACAGGTCTTCAGAATCACGCCTCAGTCATTTTCCCAGGCCACAGAGATCCAGAATCAAACCTCAGTCATGTTGCCAGGCCTCAGATTTCCGGAATCAAACCGATTTCGTGTTCCCAGGCCACAGGGTTCCAGAGTCAAACCGTTCGCAGGTTCCCAGGCCACAGTGTTCCAGAATCCACCGATGTCATGTTCCCAGGCCACAGGCTTCCAGAATCAATCCTCAGTTATGTTCCCAGGCTACAGGGTTCCAGAATAAAACCTCAGTCATGTTCCCAGTCCACAGGGTTCCAGAACCAAGGCTCAGTCAGGTTCCCGGGCCACAGTATTCCAAAATCTAAACAGATGTCATGTTCCAAGGCCTCAGGTTTCCAGAATCCACCCATGCCATGTTCCTGGGCCACAGGGTTCCAAAGTGAATCCTCAGTTATGTTCCCAGGCTACACGGCTCAAGAATAAAACCTCAGTCATATTCCCAGTCCACAGGTTTCCAGAACCAAGGCTCAGTCAAGTTCCCAGGCCACAGTATTCCACAATCTAAACAGATTTCATGTTCCCAGGCCTCAGGGTTCCAGAATCCACCCATGTCATGTTAACAGGACACAGGGTTCCAGAATAAAACCTCAGTCATGTTCCCAGTCCACAGGGGTCCAGAACCAAGGCTCAGTCAGGTTCCCGGGGCACAGTATTCCACAATCTAAACAGATGTCATGTTCCCAGGCCACAGGGATCCAGAATCAAACCTCAGTCATGTTGCCAGGCCATAGGGTACCACCATCAAACCTCAGTCATATTCCCAGGCCTAAGGTTTCCAGAATCAAACCGATTTCATGTTTCCAGGCAACAGGGTACCAGAATCCAAACCGATGTCATGTTCCCAGGGCACAGGATTCCACACTCTAACATCAGTCATGTTCCCAGGCCAATGGTTTCCAGAATCAAACCTAAGTCATATTCCCAGGCCACATGGTTCCAGAATCAAACCTCAGTCGTGTTCCCAGGACACAGGGTTCCAGAATAAAACCTCAGTCATTTTCCCTGGACACAGGTTTCAGAAATCAAATCCCAGTCATGTTCCCAGGCCACAGGGTTCCAGAATCAATCCTCAGTTATGTTCCCAGGCTACAGGGTTCCAGAATAAAACGTCAGTCATGTTCCCAGTCCACAGGGTTCCAGAACCAAGGCTCAGTCACGTTCCCAGGGCACAGTATTCCACAATCTAAACAGATGTCATGTTCCCAGGCCTCAGGGTTCCAGAATCCACCCATGTCATGTTCCCAGGCCTCAGGGTTCCAGAATCCACCCATGTCATGTTCCCAGGCCACAGGGTTCCAGAATCAATCCTCAGTTATGTTCCCAGGCTACAAGGTTCCAGAATAAAACCTCAGTCATGTTCCTAGTCCACAGGGTTCCAGAATCCACCGTTGTCATGTGCCCAGGCCACAGGGTTCCAGAATCAATCCTCAGTTATGGTCCCAGGCTACAGGGTTCCAGAATAAAACCTCAGTCATGTTCCCAGTCCACAGGGTTCCAGAACCAAGGCTCAGTCAGGTTCCCGGGGCACAGTATTCCACAATCTAAACAGATGTCATGTTCCCAGGCCACAGGTTTCCAGAATCATGCCTCAGTCATGTTCCCAGGCCACAGGCATCCAGAATCAAACCTCAGTCATGTTGCCAGGCCATAGGGTACCACAATCAAACCTCAGTCATATTCCCAGACCTCAGGTTTACAGAATCAAACCGATTTCATGTTCCCAGGCAACAGGGTACCAGAATCCAAACCGATGGCATGTTCCCAGGCCACAGGATTCCACATTCTAACATCAGTCATGTTCCCAGGCCAATGGTTTCCAGAATCAAACCTCAGTCATATTCCTAGGCCACATGGTTACAGAATCAAACCTCAGTCGTGTTCCCAGGACACAGGGTTCCAGAATAAAACCTCAGTCATGTTCCCAGGACACAGATTTCAGAAATCAAACCTCAGTCATGTTCCCAGGCCACAGGGTTCCACAATTAAACCTCAGTCATATTCCCAGGCCAGAGGGTTCCACAATCAAACCTCAGTCCTGTCGCCAGGCCACGGTTCCACCATCAAGCCTCAGTCATGTTCCCAGGTCAGAGTGTTCCACAATCTAACCTAAGTCATCTTGCCAAGCCACAGGGTTCCACCATCAAACCTCAGGCATATTGCCAGGCCACAGTGTTCCACCATCAAGCCTCACTCATGTTCCCAAGCCTGAGGGTTCCACTATCAAACCTCAATCATGTTGCCAGGCCACAGGATTCAACCATGAAACCTCAGTCATGTTCCCAGTAAACAGGGCTCCAGAATCAAACCAATGTCATGTTCCCATGCCACGGGGTTCCAGTATCAGGCCTCAGTCATGGTCCCCGTGCACAGGGTTCCAAATCAAACCTCAGTCATGTTGCCAGTCCACAGGTTTCTGCCATCAAACCTCAGTCATGTTCCCAGTAAACAGGGCTCCAGAATCAAGCCTCAGTCATTTTGCCAGGCCAGAGTGTTCCACCATCAAACCTCAGTCATGATCCCAGGCCACATGTTTCCACAATGAAACCTCAGTCATTTTCCCAGGACAAAGGTTTCCAGAATCAAACCTCAGTCATATTTCCAGGACACATGGTTCCAGAATCAACCTGAGTCATGTTCGAAGGCCACAGGTTTCAACAATCAAACCTCAGTCATGTTCCCAGGACACAGGTGTCCAGAATCAAACCTCAGTCATGTTCCCAGAGAACAGGCTTCCAGAAACAAACCTCAGTCATGTTCCCAAGCCACAGGGTTGCAGAATCAAACCTCAGTCTTGTTCCCAGGACACAGGTGTCCAGAATCAAACCGCAGTCATGTTCCCAGGGAACAGGCTTCCAGAAACAAACCTCAGTCATGTTCCCAGGCCACAGGCTTCCAGAATCAAACTTCAGTCTTGTTCCCAGGACACAGGTTTCCAGAATCAACCAGATATCATGTTCCCTGGCCACAGTCTTCCAGAATCAATCCTCAGTCATGTTGCCAGGCCACAGGTTTCCACCATCAAACCTCAGACATGTTCCCAGGCCACAGGGTACCAGAGTCAAACCGTTCGCAGGTTCCCAGGCCACAGAGTTCCAGAATCCACCGATGTCATGCGGCCAGGCCACAGGGTTCCAGAATCAATCCTCAGTTATGTTTGCAGGCTACAGGGTTCCAGAATAAAACCTCAGTCATATTCCCAGTACATTGGGTTCCAGAACCAAGGCTCAGTCAGGTTCCCGGGTCACAGTATTCCACAATCTAAACAGATGTCATGTTACCAGGCCTTAGGGTTCCAGAATCCACCCATGTTATGTTCCCAAGCCACAGGGTTCCAGAATCAATCCTCAGTTATGTTCCCAGGCTACAGGGTTCCAGAATAAAACCTCAGTCATGTTCCTAGTGCACAGTGTTCCAGAACCAAGGCTCAGTCAGGTTCCCGGGCCAAAGTATTCCACAATCTAAACAGATGTCATGTTTCCAGGCCACAGGTCTTCAGAATCACGCCTCAGTCATTTTCCCAGGCCACAGAGATCCA
Organism: Balaenoptera physalus; assembly: GCF_965194825.1. Classification (NCBI taxonomy): domain Eukaryota; kingdom Metazoa; phylum Chordata; class Mammalia; order Artiodactyla; family Balaenopteridae; genus Balaenoptera; species Balaenoptera physalus. The sequence continues at coordinate 913,227 of NW_028126363.1, read as the reverse complement.
GAATCAAACCTCAGTCATGTTGCCAGGCCTCAGATTTCCGGAATCAAACCGATTTCGTGTTCCCAGGCCACAGGGTTCCAGAGTCAAACCGTTCGCAGGTTCCCAGGCCACAGTGTTCCAGAATCCACCGATGTCATGTTCCCAGGCCACAGGCTTCCAGAATCAATCCTCAGTTATGTTCCCAGGCTACAGGGTTCCAGAATAAAACCTCAGTCATGTTCCCAGTCCACAGGGTTCCAGAACCAAGGCTCAGTCAGGTTCCCGGGCCACAGTATTCCAAAATCTAAACAGATGTCATGTTCCAAGGCCTCAGGTTTCCAGAATCCACCCATGCCATGTTCCTGGGCCACAGGGTTCCAAAGTGAATCCTCAGTTATGTTCCCAGGCTACACGGCTCAAGAATAAAACCTCAGTCATATTCCCAGTCCACAGGTTTCCAGAACCAAGGCTCAGTCAAGTTCCCAGGCCACAGTATTCCACAATCTAAACAGATTTCATGTTCCCAGGCCTCAGGGTTCCAGAATCCACCCATGTCATGTTAACAGGACACAGGGTTCCAGAATAAAACCTCAGTCATGTTCCCAGTCCACAGGGGTCCAGAACCAAGGCTCAGTCAGGTTCCCGGGGCACAGTATTCCACAATCTAAACAGATGTCATGTTCCCAGGCCACAGGGATCCAGAATCAAACCTCAGTCATGTTGCCAGGCCATAGGGTACCACCATCAAACCTCAGTCATATTCCCAGGCCTAAGGTTTCCAGAATCAAACCGATTTCATGTTTCCAGGCAACAGGGTACCAGAATCCAAACCGATGTCATGTTCCCAGGGCACAGGATTCCACACTCTAACATCAGTCATGTTCCCAGGCCAATGGTTTCCAGAATCAAACCTAAGTCATATTCCCAGGCCACATGGTTCCAGAATCAAACCTCAGTCGTGTTCCCAGGACACAGGGTTCCAGAATAAAACCTCAGTCATTTTCCCTGGACACAGGTTTCAGAAATCAAATCCCAGTCATGTTCCCAGGCCACAGGGTTCCAGAATCAATCCTCAGTTATGTTCCCAGGCTACAGGGTTCCAGAATAAAACGTCAGTCATGTTCCCAGTCCACAGGGTTCCAGAACCAAGGCTCAGTCACGTTCCCAGGGCACAGTATTCCACAATCTAAACAGATGTCATGTTCCCAGGCCTCAGGGTTCCAGAATCCACCCATGTCATGTTCCCAGGCCTCAGGGTTCCAGAATCCACCCATGTCATGTTCCCAGGCCACAGGGTTCCAGAATCAATCCTCAGTTATGTTCCCAGGCTACAAGGTTCCAGAATAAAACCTCAGTCATGTTCCTAGTCCACAGGGTTCCAGAATCCACCGTTGTCATGTGCCCAGGCCACAGGGTTCCAGAATCAATCCTCAGTTATGGTCCCAGGCTACAGGGTTCCAGAATAAAACCTCAGTCATGTTCCCAGTCCACAGGGTTCCAGAACCAAGGCTCAGTCAGGTTCCCGGGGCACAGTATTCCACAATCTAAACAGATGTCATGTTCCCAGGCCACAGGTTTCCAGAATCATGCCTCAGTCATGTTCCCAGGCCACAGGCATCCAGAATCAAACCTCAGTCATGTTGCCAGGCCATAGGGTACCACAATCAAACCTCAGTCATATTCCCAGACCTCAGGTTTACAGAATCAAACCGATTTCATGTTCCCAGGCAACAGGGTACCAGAATCCAAACCGATGTCATGTTCCCAGGCCACAGGATTCCACATTCTAACATCAGTCATGTTCCCAGGCCAATGGTTTCCAGAATCAAACCTCAGTCATATTCCCAGGCCACATGGTTACAGAATCAAACCTCAGTCGTGTTCCCAGGACACAGGGTTCAAGAATAAAACCTCAGTCATGTTCCCTGGACACAGGTTTCAGAAATCAAATCCCAGTCATGTTCCCAGGCCACAGGGTTCCACAATTAAACCTCAGTCATATTCCCAGGCCAGAGGGTTCCACAATCAAACCTCAGTCCTGTTGCCAGGCCACGGTTCCACCATCAAGCCTCAGTCATGTTCCCAGGTCAGAGTGTTCCACAATCTAACCTAAGTCATCTTGCCAAGCCACAGGGTTCCACCATCAAACCTCAGGCATATTGCCAGGCCACAGTGTTCCACCATCAAGCCTCACTCATGTTCCCAAGCCTGAGGGTTCCACTATCAAACCTCAATCATGTTGCCAGGCCACAGGATTCAACCATGAAACCTCAGTCATGTTCCCAGTAAACAGGGCTCCAGAATCAAACCAATGTCATGTTCCCATGCCACGGGGTTCCAGTATCAGGCCTCAGTCATGGTCCCCGTGCACAGGGTTCCAAATCAAACCTCAGTCATGTTGCCAGTCCACAGGTTTCTGCCATCAAACCTCAGTCATGTTCCCAGTAAACAGGGCTCCAGAATCAAGCCTCAGTCATTTTGCCAGGCCAGAGTGTTCCACCATCGAACCTCAGTCATGATCCCAGGCCACATGTTTCCACAATGAAACCTCAGTCATTTTCCCAGGCCAAAGGTTTCCAGAATCAAACCTCAGTCATATTCCCAGGACACATGGTTCCAGAATCAACCTGAGTCATGTTCGAAGGCCACAGGTTTCAACAATCAAACCTCAGTCATGTTCCCAGGACACAGGTGTCCAGAATCAAACCTCAGTCATGTTCCCAGAGAACAGGCTTCCAGAAACAAACCTCAGTCATGTTCCCAAGCCACAGGGTTGCAGAATCAAACCTCAGTCTTGTTCCCAGGACACAGGTGTCCAGAAACAAACCGCAGTCATGTTCCCAGGGAACAGGCTTCCAGAAACAAACCTCAGTCATGTTCCCAAGCCACAGGGTTGCAGAATCAAACCTCAGTCTTGTTCCCAGGACACAGGTGTCCAGAATCAAACCGCAGTCATGTTCCCAGGGAACAGGCTTCCAGAAACAAACCTCAGTCATGTTCCCAGGCCCAGGGTTCCAGAATCAAACTTCAGTCTTGTTCCCAGGACACAGGTTTCCAGAATCAACCAGATATCATGTTCCCTGGCCACAGTCTTCCAGAATCAATCCTCAGTCATGTTGCCAGGCCACAGGTTTCCACCATCAAACCTCAGACATGTTCCCAGGCCACAGGGTACCAGAGTCAAACCGTTCGCAGGTTCCCAGGCCACAGAGTTCCAGAATCCACCGATGTCATGCGGCCAGGCCACAGGGTTCCAGAATCAATCCTCAGTTATGTTCGCAGGCTACAGGGTTCCGGAATAAAACCTCAGTCATGTTCCCAGTCCACAGGGTTCCAGAATCAAGGCTCAGTCAGGTACCCGGGGCACAGTATTCCACAATCTAAACAGATGTCATGTTCCCAGGCCTCAGGGTTCCAGAATCCACCCATGTCATGTTCCCAGGCCACAGGGTTCCAGAATCAATCCTCAGTTATGTTCCCAGGCTACAGGGTTTCAGAATAAAACCTCAGTCATATTCCCAGTACATAGGGTTCCAGAACCAAGGCTCAGTCAGGTTCCCGGGTCACAGTATTCCACAATCTAAACAGATGTCTTGTTCCAGGCCTCAGGGTTCCACAATCCACCCATGTTATGTTCCCAGGCCACAGGGTTCCAGAATCAATCCTCAGTTATGTTCCCAGGCTACAGGGTTCCAGAATAAAACCTCAGTCATGTTCCTAGTGCACAGTGTTCCAGAACCAAGGCTCAGTCAGGTTCCCGGGCCAAAGTATTCCACAATCTAAACAGATGTCATGTTTCCAGGCCACAGGTCTTCAGAATCACGCCTCAGTCATTTTCCCAGGCCACAGAGATCCAGAATCAAACCTCAGTCATGTTGCCAGGCCTCAGATTTCCGGAATCAAACCGATTTCGTGTTCCCAGGCCACAGGGTTCCAGAGTCAAACCGTTCGCAGGTTCCCAGGCCACAGTGTTCCAGAATCCACCGATGTCATGTTCCCAGGCCACAGGCTTCCAGAATCAATCCTCAGTTATGTTCCCAGGCTACAGGGTTCCAGAATAAAACCTCAGTCATGTTCCCAGTCCACAGGGTTCCAGAACCAAGGCTCAGTCAGGTTCCCGGGCCACAGTATTCCAAAATCTAAACAGATGTCATGTTCCAAGGCCTCAGGTTTCCAGAATCCACCCATGCCATGTTCCTGGGCCACAGGGTTCCAAAGTGAATCCTCAGTTATGTTCCCAGGCTACACGGCTCAAGAATAAAACCTCAGTCATATTCCCAGTCCACAGGTTTCCAGAACCAAGGCTCAGTCAAGTTCCCAGGCCACAGTATTCCACAATCTAAACAGATTTCATGTTCCCAGGCCTCAGGGTTCCAGAATCCACCCATGTCATGTTAACAGGACACAGGGTTCCAGAATAAAACCTCAGTCATGTTCCCAGTCCACAGGGGTCCAGAACCAAGGCTCAGTCAGGTTCCCGGGGCACAGTATTCCACAATCTAAACAGATGTCATGTTCCCAGGCCACAGGGATCCAGAATCAAACCTCAGTCATGTTGCCAGGCCATAGGGTACCACCATCAAACCTCAGTCATATTCCCAGGCCTAAGGTTTCCAGAATCAAACCGATTTCATGTTTCCAGGCAACAGGGTACCAGAATCCAAACCGATGTCATGTTCCCAGGGCACAGGATTCCACACTCTAACATCAGTCATGTTCCCAGGCCAATGGTTTCCAGAATCAAACCTAAGTCATATTCCCAGGCCACATGGTTCCAGAATCAAACCTCAGTCGTGTTCCCAGGACACAGGGTTCCAGAATAAAACCTCAGTCATTTTCCCTGGACACAGGTTTCAGAAATCAAATCCCAGTCATGTTCCCAGGCCACAGGGTTCCAGAATCAATCCTCAGTTATGTTCCCAGGCTACAGGGTTCCAGAATAAAACGTCAGTCATGTTCCCAGTCCACAGGGTTCCAGAACCAAGGCTCAGTCACGTTCCCAGGGCACAGTATTCCACAATCTAAACAGATGTCATGTTCCCAGGCCTCAGGGTTCCAGAATCCACCCATGTCATGTTCCCAGGCCTCAGGGTTCCAGAATCCACCCATGTCATGTTCCCAGGCCACAGGGTTCCAGAATCAATCCTCAGTTATGTTCCCAGGCTACAAGGTTCCAGAATAAAACCTCAGTCATGTTCCTAGTCCACAGGGTTCCAGAATCCACCGTTGTCATGTGCCCAGGCCACAGGGTTCCAGAATCAATCCTCAGTTATGGTCCCAGGCTACAGGGTTCCAGAATAAAACCTCAGTCATGTTCCCAGTCCACAGGGTTCCAGAACCAAGGCTCAGTCAGGTTCCCGGGCCAAAGTATTCCACAATCTAAACAGATGTCATGTTTCCAGGCCACAGGTCTTCAGAATCACGCCTCAGTCATTTTCCCAGGCCACAGAGATCCAGAATCAAACCTCAGTCATGTTGCCAGCCCTCAGATTTCCGGAATCAAACCGATTTCGTGTTCCCAGGCCACAGGGTTCCAGAGTCAAACCGTTCGCAGGTTCCCAGGCCACAGTGTTCCAGAATCCACCGATGTCATGTTCCCAGGCCACAGGCTTCCAGAATCAATCCTCAGTTATGTTCCCAGGCTACAGGGTTCCAGAATAAAACCTCAGTCATGTTCCCAGTCCACAGGGTTCCAGAACCAAGGCTCAGTCAGGTTCCCGGGCCACAGTATTCCACAATCTAAACAGATGTCATGTTCCAAGGCCTCAGGTTTCCAGAATCCACCCATGTCATGTTCCTGGGCCACAGGGTTCCAAAGTGAATCCTCAGTTATGTTCCCAGGCTACACGGCTCCAGAATAAAACCTCAGTCATATTCCCAGTCCACAGGTTTCCAGAACCAAGGCTCAGTCAAGTTCCCAGGCCACAGTATTCCACAATCTAAACAGATTTCATGTTCCCAGGCCTCAGGGTTCCAGAATCCACCCATGTCATGTTAACAGGACACAGGGTTCCAGAATAAAACCTCAGTCATGTTCCCAGTCCACAGGGGTCCAGAACCAAGGCTCAGTCAGGTTCCCGGGGCACAGTATTCCACAATCTAAACAGATGTCATGTTCCCAGGCCACAGGGATCCAGAATCAAACCTCAGTCATGTTGCCAGGCCATAGGGTACCACCATCAAACCTCAGTCATATTCCCAGGCCTAAGGTTTCCAGAATCAAACCGATTTCATGTTTCCAGGCAACAGGGTACCAGAATCCAAACCGATGTCATGTTCCCAGGGCACAGGATTCCACACTCTAACATCAGTCATGTTCCCAGGCCAATGGTTTCCAGAATCAAACCTAAGTCATATTCCCAGGCCACATGGTTCCAGAATCAAACCTCAGTCATGTTCCCAGGACACAGGGTTCCAGAATAAAACCTCAGTCATTTTCCCTGGACACAGGTTTCAGAAATCAAATCCCAGTCATGTTCCCAGGCCACAGGGTTCCAGAATCAATCCTCAGTTATGTTCCCAGGCTACAGGGTTCCAGAATAAAACGTCAGTCATGTTCCCAGCCCACAGGGTTCCAGAACCAAGGCTCAGTCACGTTCCCAGGGCACAGTATTCCACAATCTAAACAGATGTCATGTTCCCAGGCCTCAGGGTTCCAGAATCCACCCATGTCATGTTCCCAGGCCACAGGGTTCCAGAATCAATCCTCAGTTATGTTCCCAGGCTACAAGGTTCCAGAATAAAACCTCAGTCATGTTCCTAGTCCACAGGGTTCCAGAATCCACCGTTGTCATGTGCCCAGGCCACAGGGTTCCAGAATCAATCCTCAGTTATGGTCCCAGGCTACAGGGTTCCAGAATAAAACCTCAGTCATGTTCCCAGTCCACAGGGTTCCAGAACCAAGGCTCAGTCAGGTTCCCGGGGCACAGTATTCCACAATCTAAACAGATGTCATGTTCCCAGGCCACAGGTTTCCAGAATCATGCCTCAGTCATGTTCCCAGGCCACAGGCATCCAGAATCAAACCTCAGTCATGTTGCCAGGCCATAGGGTACCACAATCAAACCTCAGTCATATTCCCAGACCTCAGGTTTACAGAATCAAACCGATTTCATGTTCCCAGGCAACAGGGTACCAGAATCCAAACCGATGTCATGTTCCCAGGCCACAGGATTCCACATTCTAACATCAGTCATGTTCCCAGGCCAATGGTTTCCAGAATCAAACCTCAGTCATATTCCCAGGCCACATGGTTACAGAATCAAACCTCAGTCGTGTTCCCAGGACACAGGGTTCCAGAATAAAACCTCAGTCATGTTCCCTGGACACAGGTTTCAGAAATCAAATCCCAGTCATGTTCCCAGGCCACAGGGTTCCACAATAAAACCTCAGTCATGTTCCCAGGCCACAGGGTTCCAGAATCAAACTTCAGTCTTGTTCCCAGGACACAGGTTTCCAGAATCAACCAGATATCATGTTCCCTGGCCACAGTCTTCCAGAATCAATCCTCAGTCATGTTGCCAGGCCACAGGTTTCCACCATCAAACCTCAGACATGTTCCCAGGCCACAGGGTACCAGAGTCAAACCGTTCGCAGGTTCCCAGGCCACAGAGTTCCAGAATCCACCGATGTCATGCGGCCAGGCCACAGGGTTCCAGAATCAATCCTCAGTTATGTTCGCAGGCTACAGGGTTCAGGAATAAAACCTCAGTCATGTTCCCAGTCCACAGGGTTCCAGAATCAAGGCTCAGTCAGGTACCCGGGGCACAGTATTCCACAATCTAAACAGATGTCATGTTCCCAGGCCTCAGGGTTCCAGAATCCACCCATGGCATGTTCCCAGGCCCCAGGGTTCCAGAATCAATCCTCAGTTATGTTCCCAGGCTACAGGGTTCCAGAATAAAACCTCAGTCATGTTCCTAGTGCACAGTGTTCCAGAACCAAGGCTCAGTCAGGTTCCCGGGCCAAAGTATTCCACAATCTAAACAGATGTCATGTTTCCAGGCCACAGGTCTTCAGAATCACGCCTCAGTCATTTTCCCAGGCCACAGAGATCCAGAATCAAACCTCAGTCATGTTGCCAGGCCTAAGATTTCCGGAATCAAACCGATTTCGTTTTCCCAGGCCACAGGGTTCCAGAGTCAAACCGTTCGCAGGTTCCCAGGCCACAGTGTTCCAGAATCCACCGATGTCATGTTCCCAGGCCACAGGCTTCCAGAATCAATCCTCAGTTATGTTCCCAGGCTACAGGGTTCCAGAATAAAACCTCAGTCATGTTCCCAGTCCACAGGGTTCCAGAATCATGCCTCAGTCATGTTCCCAGGCCAAAGGCATCCAGAATCAAACCTCAGTCATGTTGCCAGGCCATAGGGTACCACAATCAAACCTCAGTCATATTCCCAGACCTCAGGTTTACAGAATCAAACCGATTTCATGTTCCCAGGCAACAGGGTACCAGAATCCAAACCGATGTCATGTTCCCAGGCCACAGGATTCCACATTCTAACATCAGTCATGTTCCCAGGCCAATGGTTTCCAGAATCAAACCTCAGTCATATTCCCAGGCCACATGGTTACAGAATCAAACCTCAGTCGTGTTCCCAGGACACAGGGTTCCAGAATAAAACCTCAGTCATGTTCCCTGGACACAGGTTTCAGAAATCAAATCCCAGTCATGTTCCCAGGCCAGAGGGTTCCACAATCAAACCTCAGTCCTGTTGCCAGGCCACGGTTCCACCATCAAGCCTCAGTCATGTTCCCAGGTCAGAGTGTTCCACAATCTAACCTAAGTCATCTTGCCAAGCCACAGGGTTCCACCATCAAACCTCAGGCATATTGCCAGGCCACAGTGTTCCACCATCAAGCCTCACTCATGTTCCCAAGCCTGAGGGTTCCACTATCAAACCTCAATCATGTGGCCAGGCCACAGGATTCAACCATGAAACCTCAGTCATGTTCCCAGTAAACAGGGCTCCAGAATCAAACCAATGTCATGTTCCCATGCCACGGGGTTCCAGTATCAGGCCTCAGGCATGGTCCCCGTGCACAGGATTCCAAATCAAACCTCAGTCATGTTGCCAGTCCACAGGTTTCTGCCATCAAACCTCAGTCATGTTCCCAGTAAACAGGGCTCCAGAATCAAGCCTCAGTCATTTTGCCAGGCCAGAGTGTTCCACCATCAAACCTCAGTCATGATCCCAGGCCACATGTTTCCACAATGAAACCTCAGTCATTTTCCCAGGCCAAAGGTTTCCAGAATCAAACCTCAGTCATATTCCCAGGACACATGGTTCCAGAATCAACCTGAGTCATGTTCGAAGGCCACAGGTTTCAACAATCAAACCTCAGTCATGTTCCCAGGACACAGGTGTCCAGAATCAAACCTCAGTCATGTTCCCAGAGAACAGGCTTCCAGAAACAAACCTCAGTCATGTTCCCAAGCCACAGGGTTGCAGAATCAAACCTCAGTCTTGTTCCCAGGACACAGGTGTCCAGAATCAAACCGCAGTCATGTTCCCAGGGAACAGGCTTCCAGAAACAAACCTCAGTCATGTTCCCAGGCCACAGGGTTCCAGAATCAAACTTCAGTCTTGTTCCCAGGACACAGGTTTCCAGAATCAACCAGATATCATGTTCCCTGGCCACAGTCTTCCAGAATCAATCCTCAGTCATGTTGCCAGGCCACAGGTTTCCACCATCAAACCTCAGACATGTTCCCAGGCCACAGGGTACCAGAGTCAAACCGTTCGCAGGTTCCCAGGCCACAGAGTTCCAGAATCCACCGATGTCATGCGGCCAGGCCACAGGGTTCCAGAATCAATCCTCAGTTATGTTCGCAGGCTACAGGGTTCCAGAATAAAACCTCAGTCATATTCCCAGTACATAGGGTTCCAGAACCAAGGCTCAGTAAGGTTCCCGGGTCACAGTATTCCACAATCTAAACAGATGTCTTGTTCCCAGGCCTCAGGGTTCCAGAATCCACCCATGTTATGTTCCCAGGCCACAGGGTTCCAGAATCAATCCTCAGTTATGTTCCCAGGCTACAGGGTTCCAGAATAAAACCTCAGTCATGTTCCCTGGACACAGGTTTCAGAAATCAAATCCCAGTCATGTTCCCAGGCCACAGGGTTCCACAATTAAACCTCAGTCATATTCCCACGCCAGAGGGTTCCACAATCAAACCTCAGTCCTGTTGCCAGGCCACGGTTCCACCATCAAGCCTCAGTCATGTTCCCAGGTCAGAGTGTTCCACAATCTAACCTAAGTCATCTTGCCAAGCCAAAGGGTTCCACCATCAAACCTCAGGCATATTGCCAGGCCACAGTGTTCCACCATCAAGCCTCACTCATGTTCCCAAGCCTGAGGGTTCCACTATCAAACCTCAATCATGTTGCCAGGCCACAGGATTCAACCATGAAACCTCAGTCATGTTCCCAGTAAACAGGGCTCCAGAATCAAACCAATGTCATGTTCCCATGCCACGGGGTTCCAGTATCAGGCCTCAGTCATGGTCCCCGTGCACAGGGTTCCAAATCAAACCTCAGTCATGTTGCCAGTCCACAGGTTTCTGCCATCAAACCTCAGTCATGTTCCCAGTAAACAGGGCTCCAGAATCAAGCCTCAGTCATTTTGCCAGGCCAGAGTGTTCCACCATCAAACCTCAGTCATGATCCCAGGCCACATGTTTCCACAATGAAACCTCAGTCATTTTCCCAGGCCAAAGGTTTCCAGAATCAAACATCAGTCATATTCCCAGGACACATGGTTCCAGAATCAACCTAAGTCATGTTCGAAGGCCACAGTTTTCAACAATCAAACCTCAGTCATGTTCCCAGTCCACAGGGTTCCAGAATCAAGGCTCAGTCAGGTACCCGGGGCACAGTATTCCACAGTCTAAACAGATGTCATGTTCCCAGGCATCAGGGTTCCAGAATCCACCCATGTCATGTTCCCAGGCCACAGGGTTCCAGAATCAATCCTCAGTTATGTTCCCAGGTTACAGGGTTCCAGAATAAAACCTCAGTCATATTCCCTGTACATAGGGTTCCAGAACCAAGGCTCAGTCAGGTTCCCGGGTCACAGTATTCCACAATCTAAACAGATGTCTTGTTCCCAGGCCTCAGGGTTCCAGAATCCACCCATGTTATGTTCCCAGGCCACAGGGTTCCAGAATCAATCCTCAGTTATGTTCCCAGGCTACAGGGTTCCAGAATAAAACCTCAGTCATGTTCCTAGTGCACAGTGTTCCAGAACCAAGGCTCAGTCAGGTTCCCGGGCCAAAGTATTCCACAATCTAAACAGATGTCATGTTTCCAGGCCACAGGTCTTCAGAATCACGCTTCAGTCATTTTCCCAGGCCACAGAGACCTAGAATCAAACCTCAGTCATGTTGCCAGGCCTCAGATTTCCGGAATCAAACCGATTTCGTGTTCCCAGGCCACAGGGTTCCAGAGTCAAACCGTTCGCAGGTTCCCAGGCCACAGTGTTCCAGAATCCACCGATGTCATGTTCCCAGGCCACAGGCTTCCAGAATCAATCCTCAGTTATGTTCCCAGGCTACAGGGTTCCAGAATAAAACCTCAGTCATGTTCCCAGTCCACAGGGTTCCAGAACCAAGGCTCAGTCAGGTTCCCGGGCCACAGTATTCCACAATCTAAACAGATGTCATGTTCCAAGGCCTCAGTTTTCCAGAATCCACCCATGTCATGTTCCTGGGCCACAGGGTTCCAAAGTGAATCCTCAGTTATGTTCCCAGGCTACACGGCTCCAGAATAAAACCTCAGTCATATTCCCATTCCACAGGTTTCCAGAACCAACGCTCAGTCAAGTTCCCAGGCCACAGGATTCCACAATCTAAACAGATTTCATGTTCCCAGGCCTCAGGGTTCCAGAATCCACCCATGTCATGTTAACAGGACACAGGGTTCCAGAATGAAACCTCAGTCATGTTCCCAGTCCACAGTGGTCCAGAACCAAGGCTCAGTCAGGTTCCCGGGGCACAGTATTCCACAATCTAAACAGATGTCATGTTCCCAGGCCACAGGGATCCAGAATCAAACCTCAGTCATGTTGCCAGGCCATAGGGTACCACCATCAAACCTCAGTCATATTCCCAGACCTCAGGTTTACAGAATCAAACCGATTTCATGTTCCCAGGCAACAGGGTACCAGAATCCAAACCGATGTCATGTTCCCAGGCCACAGGATTCCACATTCTAACATCAGTCATGTTCCCAGGCCAATGGTTTCCAGAATCAAACCTCAGTCATATTCCCAGGCCACATGGTTACAGAATCAAACCTCAGTCGTGTTCCCAGGACACAGGGTTCCAGAATAAAACCTCAGTCATGTTCCCTGGACACAGGTTTCAGAAATCAAATCCCAGTCATGTTCCCAGGCCACAGGGTTCCACAATTAAACCTCAGTCATATTCCCAGGCCAGAGGGTTCCACAATCAAACCTCAGTCCTGTGGCCAGGCCACGGTTCCACCATCAAGCCTCAGTCATGTTCCCAGGTCAGAGTGTTCCACAATCTAACCTAAGTCATCTTGCCAAGCCACAGGGTTCCACCATCAAACCTCAGGCATATTGCCAGGCCACAGTGTTCCACCATCAAGCCTCACTCATGTTCCCAAGCCTGAGGGTTCCACTATCAAACCTCAATCATGTTGCCAGGCCACAGGATTCAACCATGAAACCTCAGTCATGTTCCCAGTAAACAGGGCTCCAGAATCAAACCAATGTCATGTTCCCATGCCACGGGGTTCCAGTATCAGGCCTCAGGCATGGTCCCCGTGCACAGGGTTCCAAATCAAACCTCAGTCATGTTGCCAGTCCACAGGTTTCTGCCATCAAACCTCAGTCATGTTCCCAGTAAACAGGGCTCCAGAATCAAGCCTCAGTCATTTTGCCAGGCCAGAGTGTTCCACCATCAAACCTCAGTCATGATCCCAGGCCACATGTTTCCACAATGAAACCTCAGTCATTTTCCCAGGCCAAAGGTTTCCAGAATCAAACCTCAGTCATATTCCCAGGACACATGGTTCCAGAATCAACCTGAGTCATGTTCGAAGGCCACAGGTTTCAACAATCAAACCTCAGTCATGTTCCCAGGACACAGGTGTCCAGAATCAAACCTCAGTCATGTTCCCAGAGAACAGGCTTCCAGAAACAAACCTCAGTCATGTTCCCAAGCCACAGGGTTGCAGAATCAAACCTCAGTCTTGTTCCCAGGACACAGGTGTCCAGAATCAAACCGCAGTCATGTTCCCAGGGAACAGGCTTCCAGAAACAAACCTCAGTCATGTTCCCAGGCCACAGGGTTCCAGAATCAAACTTCAGTCTTGTTCCCAGGACACAGGTTTCCAGAATCAACCAGATATCATGTCCCCTGGCCACAGTCTTCCAGAATCAATCCTCAGTCATGTTGCCAGGCCACAGGTTTCCACCATCAAACCTCAGACATGTTCCCAGGCCACAGGGTACCAGAGTCAAACCGTTCGCAGGTTCCCAGGCCACAGAGTTCCAGAATCCACCGATGTCATGCGGCCAGGCCACAGGGTTCCAGAATCAATCCTCAGTTATGTTCGCAGGCTACAGGGTTCCGGAATAAAACCTCAGTCATGTTCCCAGTCCACAGGGTTCCAGAATCAAGGCTCAGTCAGGTACCCGGGGCACAGTATTCCACAATCTAAACAGATGTCATGTTCCCAGGCCTCAGGGTTCCAGAATCCACCCATGTCATGTTCCCAGGCCACAGGGTTCCAGAATCAATCCTCAGTTATGTTCCCAGGCTACAGGGTTCCAGAATAAAACCTCAGTCATATTCCCAGTACATAGGGTTCCAGAACCAAGGCTCAGTCAGGTTCCCGGGGCACAGTATTCCACAATCTAAACAGATGTCATGTTCCCAGGCCACAGGGATCCAGAATCAAACCTCAGTCATGTTGCCAGGCCATAGGGTACCACCATCAAACCTCAGTTATATTCCCAGGACTAAGGTTTCCAGAATCAAACCGATTTCATGTTTCCAGGCAACAGGGTACCAGAATCTAAACCGATGTCATGTTCCCAGGGCACAGGATTCCACACTCTAACATCAGTCATGTTCCCAGGCCAATGGTTTCCAGAATCAAACCTAAGTCATATTCCCAGGCCACATGGTTCCAGAATCAAACCTCAGTCGTGTTCCCAGGACACAGGGTTCCAGAATAAAACCTCAGTCATTTTCCCTGGACACAGGTTTCAGAAATCAAATCCCAGTCATGTTCCCAGGCCACAGGGTTGCAGAATCAATCCTCAGTTATGTTCCCAGGCTACAGGGTTCCAGAATAAAACGTCAGTCATGTTCCCAGTCCACAGGGTTCCAGAACCAAGGCTCAGTCACGTTCCCAGGGCACAGTATTCCACAATCTAAACAGATGTCATGTTCCCAGGCCTCAGGGTTCCAGAATCCACCCATGTCATGTTCCCAGGCCTCAGGGTTCCAGAATCCACCCATGTCATGTTCCCAGGCCACAGGGTTCCAGAATCAATCCTCAGTTATGTTCCCAGGCTACAAGGTTCCAGAATAAAACCTCAGTCATGTTCCTAGTCCACAGGGTTCCAGAATCCACCGTTGTCATGTGCCCAGGCCACAGGGTTCCAGAATCAATCCTCAGTTATGGTCCCAGGCTACAGGGTTCCAGAATAAAACCTCAGTCATGTTCCCAGTCCACAGGGTTCCAGAACCAAGGCTCAGTCAGGTTCCCGGGGCACAGTATTCCACAATCTAAACAGATGTCATGTTCCCAGGCCACAGGTTTCCAGAATCATGCCTCAGTCATGTTCCCAGGCCACAGGCATCCAGAATCAAACCTCAGTCATGTTGCCAGGCCATAGGGTACCACAATCAAACCTCAGTCATATTCCCAGACCTCAGGTTTACAGAATCAAACCGATTTCATGTTCCCAGGCAACAGGGTACCAGAATCCAAACCGATGGCATGTTCCCAGGCCACAGGATTCCACATTCTAACATCAGTCATGTTCCCAGGCCAATGGTTTCCAGAATCAAACCTCAGTCATATTCCCAGGCCACATGGTTACAGAATCAAACCTCAGTCGTGTTCCCAGGACACAGGGTTCCAGAATAAAACCTCAGTCATGTTCCCTGGACACAGGTTTCAGAAATCAAATCCCAGTCATGTTCCCAGGCCACAGGGTTCCACAATTAAACCTCAGTCATATTCCCAGGCCAGAGGGTTCCACAATCAAACCTCAGTCCTGTTGCCAGGCCACGGTTCCACCATCAAGCCTCAGTCATGTTCCCAGGTCAGAGTGTTCCACAATCTAACCTAAGTCATCTTGCCAAGCCACAGGGTTCCACCATCAAACCTCAGGCATATTGCCAGGCCACAGTGTTCCACCATCAAGCCTCACTCATGTTCCCAAGCCTGAGGGTTCCACTATCAAACCTCAATCATGTTGCCAGGCCACAGGATTCAACCATGAAACCTCAGTCATGTTCCCAGTAAACAGGGCTCCAGAATCAAACCAATGTCATGTTCCCATGCCACGGGGTTCCAGTATCAGGCCTCAGTCATGGTCCCCGTGCACAGGGTTCCAAATCAAACCTCAGTCATGTTGCCAGTCCACAGGTTTCTGCCATCAAACCTCAGTCATGTTCCCAGTAAACAGGGCTCCAGAATCAAGCCTCAGTCATTTTGCCAGGCCAGAGTGTTCCACCATCGAACCTCAGTCATGATCCCAGGCCACATGTTTCCACAATGAAACCTCAGTCATTTTCCCAGGCCAAAGGTTTCCAGAATCAAACCTCAGTCATATTCCCAGGACACATGGTTCCAGAATCAACCTGAGTCATGTTCGAAGGCCACAGGTTTCAACAATCAAACCTCAGTCATGTTCCCAGGACACAGGTGTCCAGAATCAAACCTCAGTCATGTTCCCAGAGAACAGGCTTCCAGAAACAAACCTCAGTCATGTTCCCAAGCCACAGGGTTGCAGAATCAAACCTCAGTCTTGTTCCCAGGACACAGGTGTCCAGAAACAAACCGCAGTCATGTTCCCAGGGAACAGGCTTCCAGAAACAAACCTCAGTCATGTTCCCAAGCCACAGGGTTGCAGAATCAAACCTCAGTCTTGTTCCCAGGACACAGGTGTCCAGAATCAAACCGCAGTCATGTTCCCAGGGAACAGGCTTCCAGAAACAAACCTCAGTCATGTTCCCAGGCCCAGGGTTCCAGAATCAAACTTCAGTCTTGTTCCCAGGACACAGGTTTCCAGAATCAACCAGATATCATGTTCCCTGGCCACAGTCTTCCAGAATCAATCCTCAGTCATGTTGCCAGGCCACAGGTTTCCACCATCAAACCTCAGACATGTTCCCAGGCCACAGGGTACCAGAGTCAAACCGTTCGCAGGTTCCCAGGCCACAGAGTTCCAGAATCCACCGATGTCATGCGGCCAGGCCACAGGGTTCCAGAATCAATCCTCAGTTATGTTCGCAGGCTACAGGGTTCCGGAATAAAACCTCAGTCATGTTCCCAGTCCACAGGGTTCCAGAATCAAGGCTCAGTCAGGTACCCGGGGCACAGTATTCCACAATCTAAACAGATGTCATGTTCCCAGGCCTCAGGGTTCCAGAATCCACCCATGTCATGTTCCCAGGCCACAGGGTTCCAGAATCAATCCTCAGTTATGTTCCCAGGCTACAGGGTTTCAGAATAAAACCTCAGTCATATTCCCAGTACATAGGGTTCCAGAACCAAGGCTCAGTCAGGTTCCCGGGTCACAGTATTCCACAATCTAAACAGATGTCTTGTTCCAGGCCTCAGGGTTCCACAATCCACCCATGTTATGTTCCCAGGCCACAGGGTTCCAGAATCAATCCTCAGTTATGTTCCCAGGCTACAGGGTTCCAGAATAAAACCTCAGTCATGTTCCTAGTGCACAGTGTTCCAGAACCAAGGCTCAGTCAGGTTCCCGGGCCAAAGTATTCCACAATCTAAACAGATGTCATGTTTCCAGGCCACAGGTCTTCAGAATCACGCCTCAGTCATTTTCCCAGGCCACAGAGATCCAGAATCAAACCTCAGTCATGTTGCCAGGCCTCAGATTTCCGGAATCAAACCGATTTCGTGTTCCCAGGCCACAGGGTTCCAGAGTCAAACCGTTCGCAGGTTCCCAGGCCACAGTGTTCCAGAATCCACCGATGTCATGTTCCCAGGCCACAGGCTTCCAGAATCAATCCTCAGTTATGTTCCCAGGCTACAGGGTTCCAGAATAAAACCTCAGTCATGTTCCCAGTCCACAGGGTTCCAGAACCAAGGCTCAGTCAGGTTCCCGGGCCACAGTATTCCAAAATCTAAACAGATGTCATGTTCCAAGGCCTCAGGTTTCCAGAATCCACCCATGCCATGTTCCTGGGCCACAGGGTTCCAAAGTGAATCCTCAGTTATGTTCCCAGGCTACACGGCTCAAGAATAAAACCTCAGTCATATTCCCAGTCCACAGGTTTCCAGAACCAAGGCTCAGTCAAGTTCCCAGGCCACAGTATTCCACAATCTAAACAGATTTCATGTTCCCAGGCCTCAGGGTTCCAGAATCCACCCATGTCATGTTAACAGGACACAGGGTTCCAGAATAAAACCTCAGTCATGTTCCCAGTCCACAGGGGTCCAGAACCAAGGCTCAGTCAGGTTCCCGGGGCACAGTATTCCACAATCTAAACAGATGTCATGTTCCCAGGCCACAGGGATCCAGAATCAAACCTCAGTCATGTTGCCAGGCCATAGGGTACCACCATCAAACCTCAGTCATATTCCCAGGCCTAAGGTTTCCAGAATCAAACCGATTTCATGTTTCCAGGCAACAGGGTACCAGAATCCAAACCGATGTCATGTTCCCAGGGCACAGGATTCCACACTCTAACATCAGTCATGTTCCCAGGCCAATGGTTTCCAGAATCAAACCTAAGTCATATTCCCAGGCCACATGGTTCCAGAATCAAACCTCAGTCGTGTTCCCAGGACACAGGGTTCCAGAATAAAACCTCAGTCATTTTCCCTGGACACAGGTTTCAGAAATCAAATCCCAGTCATGTTCCCAGGCCACAGGGTTCCAGAATCAATCCTCAGTTATGTTCCCAGGCTACAGGGTTCCAGAATAAAACGTCAGTCATGTTCCCAGTCCACAGGGTTCCAGAACCAAGGCTCAGTCACGTTCCCAGGGCACAGTATTCCACAATCTAAACAGATGTCATGTTCCCAGGCCTCAGGGTTCCAGAATCCACCCATGTCATGTTCCCAGGCCACAGGGTTCCAGAATCAATCCTCAGTTATGTTCCCAGGCTACAAGGTTCCAGAATAAAACCTCAGTCATGTTCCTAGTCCACAGGGTTCCAGAATCCACCGTTGTCATGTGCCCAGGCCACAGGGTTCCAGAATCAATCCTCAGTTATGGTCCCAGGCTACAGGGTTCCAGAATAAAACCTCAGTCATGTTCCCAGTCCACAGGGTTCCAGAACCAAGGCTCAGTCAGGTTCCCGGGGCACAGTATTCCACAATCTAAACAGATGTCATGTTCCCAGGCCACAGGTTTCCAGAATCATGCCTCAGTCATGTTCCCAGGCCACAGGCATCCAGAATCAAACCTCAGTCATGTTGCCAGGCCATAGGGTACCACAATCAAACCTCAGTCATATTCCCAGACCTCAGGTTTACAGAATCAAACCGATTTCATGTTCCCAGGCAACAGGGTACCAGAATCCAAACCGATGGCATGTTCCCAGGCCACAGGATTCCACATTCTAACATCAGTCATGTTCCCAGGCCAATGGTTTCCAGAATCAAACCTCAGTCATATTCCCAGGCCACATGGTTACAGAATCAAACCTCAGTCGTGTTCCCAGGACACAGGGTTCCAGAATAAAACCTCAGTCATGTTCCCTGGACACAGATTTCAGAAATCAAATCCCAGTCATGTTCCCAGGCCACAGGGTTCCACAATTAAACCTCAGTCATATTCCCAGGCCAGAGGGTTCCACAATCAAACCTCAGTCCTGTCGCCAGGCCACGGTTCCACCATCAAGCCTCAGTCATGTTCCCAGGTCAGAGTGTTCCACAATCTAACCTAAGTCATCTTGCCAAGCCACAGGGTTCCACCATCAAACCTCAGGCATATTGCCAGGCCACAGTGTTCCACCATCAAGCCTCACTCATGTTCCCAATCCTGAAGGTTCCACTATCAAACCTCAATCATGTTGCCAGGCCACAGGATTCAACCATGAAACCTCAGTCATGTTCCCAGTAAACAGGGCTCCAGAATCAAACCAATGTCATGTTCCCATGCCACGGGGTTCCAGTATCAGGCCTCAGTCATGGTCCCCGTGCACAGGGTTCCAAATCAAACCTCAGTCATGTTGCCAGTCCACAGGTTTCTGCCATCAAACCTCAGTCATGTTCCCAGTAAACAGGGCTCCAGAATCAAGCCTCAGTCATTTTGCCAGGCCAGAGTGTTCCACCATCAAACCTCAGTCATGATCCCAGGCCACATGTTTCCACAATGAAACCTCAGTCATTTTCCCAGGACAAAGGTTTCCAGAATCAAACCTCAGTCATATTTCCAGGACACATGGTTCCAGAATCAACCTGAGTCATGTTCGAAGGCCACAGGTTTCAACAATCAAACCTCAGTCATGTTCCCAGGACACAGGTGTCCAGAATCAAACCTCAGTCATGTTCCCAGAGAACAGGCTTCCAGAAACAAACCTCAGTCATGTTCCCAAGCCACAGGGTTGCAGAATCAAACCTCAGTCTTGTTCCCAGGACACAGGTGTCCAGAATCAAACCGCAGTCATGTTCCCAGGGAACAGGCTTCCAGAAACAAACCTCAGTCATGTTCCCAGGCCACAGGCTTCCAGAATCAAACTTCAGTCTTGTTCCCAGGACACAGGTTTCCAGAATCAACCAGATATCATGTTCCCTGGCCACAGTCTTCCAGAATCAATCCTCAGTCATGTTGCCAGGCCACAGGTTTCCACCATCAAACCTCAGACATGTTCCCAGGCCACAGGGTACCAGAGTCAAACCGTTCGCAGGTTCCCAGGCCACAGAGTTCCAGAATCCACCGATGTCATGCGGCCAGGCCACAGGGTTCCAGAATCAATCCTCAGTTATGTTCGCAGGCTACAGGGTTCCGGAATAAAACCTCAGTCATGTTCCCAGTCCACAGGGTTCCAGAATCAAGGCTCAGTCAGGTACCCGGGGCACAGTATTCCACAATCTAAACAGATGTCATGTTCCCAGGCCTCAGGGTTCCAGAATCCACCCATGTCATGTTCCCAGGCCGCAGGGTTCCAGAATCAATCCTCACTTATGTTCCCAGGCTACAGGGTTCCAGAATAAAACCTCAGTCATATTCCCAGTACATTGGGTTCCAGAACCAAGGCTCAGTCAGGTTCCCGGGTCACAGTATTCCACAATCTAAACAGATGTCATGTTACCAGGCCTTAGGGTTCCAGAATCCACCCATGTTATGTTCCCAGGCCACAGGGTTCCAGAATCAATCCTCAGTTATGTTCCCAGGCTACAGGGTTCCAGAATAAAACCTCAGTCATGTTCCTAGTGCACAGTGTTCCAGAACCAAGGCTCAGTCAGGTTCCCGGGCCAAAGTATTCCACAATCTAAACAGATGTCATGTTTCCAGGCCACAGGTCTTCAGAATCACGCCTCAGTCATTTTCCCAGGCCACAGAGATCCAGAATCAAACCTCAGTCATGTTGCCAGGCCTCAGATTTCCGGAATCAAACCGATTTCGTGTTCCCAGGCCACAGGGTTCCAGAGTCAAACCGTTCGCAGGTTCCCAGGCCACAGTGTTCCAGAATCCACCGATGTCATGTTCCCAGGCCACAGGCTTCCAGAATCAATCCTCAGTTATGTTCCCAGGCTACAGGGTTCCAGAATAAAACCTCAGTCATGTTCCCAGTCCACAGGGTTCCAGAACCAAGGCTCAGTCAGGTTCCCGGGCCACAGTATTCCAAAATCTAAACAGATGTCATGTTCCAAGGCCTCAGGTTTCCAGAATCCACCCATGCCATGTTCCTGGGCCACAGGGTTCCAAAGTGAATCCTCAGTTATGTTCCCAGGCTACACGGCTCAAGAATAAAACCTCAGTCATATTCCCAGTCCACAGGTTTCCAGAACCAAGGCTCAGTCAAGTTCCCAGGCCACAGTATTCCACAATCTAAACAGATTTCATGTTCCCAGGCCTCAGGGTTCCAGAATCCACCCATGTCATGTTAACAGGACACAGGGTTCCAGAATAAAACCTCAGTCATGTTCCCAGTCCACAGGGGTCCAGAACCAAGGCTCAGTCAGGTTCCCGGGGCACAGTATTCCACAATCTAAACAGATGTCATGTTCCCAGGCCACAGGGATCCAGAATCAAACCTCAGTCATGTTGCCAGGCCATAGGGTACCACCATCAAACCTCAGTCATATTCCCAGGCCTAAGGTTTCCAGAATCAAACCGATTTCATGTTTCCAGGCAACAGGGTACCAGAATCCAAACCGATGTCATGTTCCCAGGGCACAGGATTCCACACTCTAACATCAGTCATGTTCCCAGGCCAATGGTTTCCAGAATCAAACCTAAGTCATATTCCCAGGCCACATGGTTCCAGAATCAAACCTCAGTCGTGTTCCCAGGACACAGGGTTCCAGAATAAAACCTCAGTCATTTTCCCTTGACACAGGTTTCAGAAATCAAATCCCAGTCATGTTCCCAGGCCACAGGGTTCCAGAATCAATCCTCAGTTATGTTCCCAGGCTACAGGGTTCCAGAATAAAACGTCAGTCATGTTCCCAGTCCACAGGGTTCCAGAACCAAGGCTCAGTCACGTTCCCAGGGCACAGTATTCCACAATCTAAACAGATGTCATGTTCCCAGGCCTCAGGGTTCCAGAATCCACCCATGTCATGTTCCCAGGCCTCAGGGTTCCAGAATCCACCCATGTCATGTTCCCAGGCCACAGGGTTCCAGAATCAATCCTCAGTTATGTTCCCAGGCTACAAGGTTCCAGAATAAAACCTCAGTCATGTTCCTAGTCCACAGGGTTCCAGAATCCACCGTTGTCATGTGCCCAGGCCACAGGGTTCCAGAATCAATCCTCAGTTATGGTCCCAGGCTACAGGGTTCCAGAATAAAACCTCAGTCATGTTCCCAGTCCACAGGGTTCCAGAACCAAGGCTCAGTCAGGTTCCCGGGGCACAGTATTCCACAATCTAAACAGATGTCATGTTCCCAGGCCACAGGTTTCCAGAATCATGCCTCAGTCATGTTCCCAGGCCACAGGCATCCAGAATCAAACCTCAGTCATGTTGCCAGGCCATAGGGTACCACAATCAAACCTCAGTCATATTCCCAGACCTCAGGTTTACAGAATCAAACCGATTTCATGTTCCCAGGCAACAGGGTACCAGAATCCAAACCGATGTCATGTTCCCAGGCCACAGGATTCCACATTCTAACATCAGTCATGTTCCCAGGCCAATGGTTTCCAGAATCAAACCTCAGTCATATTCCCAGGCCACATGGTTACAGAATCAAACCTCAGTCGTGTTCCCAGGACACAGGGTTCCAGAATAAAACCTCAGTCATGTTCCCTGGACACAGGTTTCAGAAATCAAATCCCAGTCATGTTCCCAGGCCACAGGGTTCCACAATTAAACCTCAGTCATATTCCCAGGCCAGAGGGTTCCACAATCAAACCTCAGTCCTGTTGCCAGGCCACGGTTCCACCATCAAGCCTCAGTCATGTTCCCAGGTCAGAGTGTTCCACAATCTAACCTAAGTCATCTTGCCAAGCCACAGGGTTCCACCATCAAACCTCAGGCATATTGCCAGGCCACAGTGTTCCACCATCAAGCCTCACTCATGTTCCCAAGCCTGAGGGTTCCACTATCAAACCTCAATCATGTTGCCAGGCCACAGGATTCAACCATGAAACCTCAGTCATGTTCCCAGTAAACAGGGCTCCAGAATCAAACCAATGTCATGTTCCCATGCCACGGGGTTCCAGTATCAGGCCTCAGTCATGGTCCCCGTGCACAGGGTTCCAAATCAAACCTCAGTCATGTTGCCAGTCCACAGGTTTCTGCCATCAAACCTCAGTCATGTTCCCAGTAAACAGGGCTCCAGAATCAAGCCTCAGTCATTTTGCCAGGCCAGAGTGTTCCACCATCGAACCTCAGTCATGATCCCAGGCCACATGTTTCCACAATGAAACCTCAGTCATTTTCCCAGGCCAAAGGTTTCCAGAATCAAACCTCAGTCATATTCCCAGGACACATGGTTCCAGAATCAACCTGAGTCATGTTCGAAGGCCACAGGTTTCAACAATCAAACCTCAGTCATGTTCCCAGGACACAGGTGTCCAGAATCAAACCTCAGTCATGTTCCCAGAGAACAGGCTTCCAGAAACAAACCTCAGTCATGTTCCCAAGCCACAGGGTTGCAGAATCAAACCTCAGTCTTGTTCCCAGGACACAGGTGTCCAGAAACAAACCGCAGTCATGTTCCCAGGGAACAGGCTTCCAGAAACAAACCTCAGTCATGTTCCCAAGCCACAGGGTTGCAGAATCAAACCTCAGTCTTGTTCCCAGGACACAGGTGTCCAGAATCAAACCGCAGTCATGTTCCCAGGGAACAGGCTTCCAGAAACAAACCTCAGTCATGTTCCCAGGCCCAGGGTTCCAGAATCAAACTTCAGTCTTGTTCCCAGGACACAGGTTTCCAGAATCAACCAGATATCATGTTCCCTGGCCACAGTCTTCCAGAATCAATCCTCAGTCATGTTGCCAGGCCACAGGTTTCCACCATCAAACCTCAGACATGTTCCCAGGCCACAGGGTACCAGAGTCAAACCGTTCGCAGGTTCCCAGGCCACAGAGTTACAGAATCCACCGATGTCATGCGGCCAGGCCACAGGGTTCCAGAATCAATCCTCAGTTATGTTCGCAGGCTACAGGGTTCCGGAATAAAACCTCAGTCATGTTCCCAGTCCACAGGGTTCCAGAATCAAGGCTCAGTCAGGTACCCGGGGCACAGTATTCCACAATCTAAACAGATGTCATGTTCCCAGGCCTCAGGGTTCCAGAATCCACCCATGTCATGTTCCCAGGCCACAGGGTTCCAGAATCAATCCTCAGTTATGTTCCCAGGCTACAGGGTTTCAGAATAAAACCTCAGTCATATTCCCAGTACATAGGGTTCCAGAACCAAGGCTCAGTCAGGTTCCCGGGTCACAGTATTCCACAATCTAAACAGATGTCTTGTTCCAGGCCTCAGGGTTCCACAATCCACCCATGTTATGTTCCCAGGCCACAGGGTTCCAGAATCAATCCTCAGTTATGTTCCCAGGCTACAGGGTTCCAGAATAAAACCTCAGTCATGTTCCTAGTGCACAGTGTTCCAGAACCAAGGCTCAGTCAGGTTCCCGGGCCAAAGTATTCCACAATCTAAACAGATGTCATGTTTCCAGGCCACAGGTCTTCAGAATCACGCCTCAGTCATTTTCCCAGGCCACAGAGATCCAGAATCAAACCTCAGTCATGTTGCCAGGCCTCAGATTTCCGGAATCAAACCGATTTCGTGTTCCCAGGCCACAGGGTTCCAGAGTCAAACCGTTCGCAGGTTCCCAGGCCACAGTGTTCCAGAATCCACCGATGTCATGTTCCCAGGCCACAGGCTTCCAGAATCAATCCTCAGTTATGTTCCCAGGCTACAGGGTTCCAGAATAAAACCTCAGTCATGTTCCCAGTCCACAGGGTTCCCGAACCAAGGCTCAGTCAGGTTCCCGGGCCACAGTATTCCAAAATCTAAACAGATGTCATGTTCCAAGGCCTCAGGTTTCCAGAATCCACCCATGCCATGTTCCTGGGCCACAGGGTTCCAAAGTGAATCCTCAGTTATGTTCCCAGGCTACACGGCTCAAGAATAAAACCTCAGTCATATTCCCAGTCCACAGGTTTCCAGAACCAAGGCTCAGTCAAGTTCCCAGGCCACAGTATTCCACAATCTAAACAGATTTCATGTTCCCAGGCCTCAGGGTTCCAGAATCCACCCATGTCATGTTAACAGGACACAGGGTTCCAGAATAAAACCTCAGTCATGTTCCCAGTCCACAGGGGTCCAGAACCAAGGCTCAGTCAGGTTCCCGGGGCACAGTATTCCACAATCTAAACAGATGTCATGTTCCCAGGCCACAGGGATCCAGAATCAAACCTCAGTCATGTTGCCAGGCCATAGGGTACCACCATCAAACCTCAGTCATATTCCCAGGCCTAAGGTTTCCAGAATCAAACCGATTTCATGTTTCCAGGCAACAGGGTACCAGAATCCAAACCGATGTCATGTTCCCAGGGCACAGGATTCCACACTCTAACATCAGTCATGTTCCCAGGCCAATGGTTTCCAGAATCAAACCTAAGTCATATTCCCAGGCCACATGGTTCCAGAATCAAACCTCAGTCGTGTTCCCAGGACACAGGGTTCCAGAATAAAACCTCAGTCATTTTCCCTGGACACAGGTTTCAGAAATCAAATCCCAGTCATGTTCCCAGGCCACAGGGTTCCAGAATCAATCCTCAGTTATGTTCCCAGGCTACAGGGTTCCAGAATAAAACGTCAGTCATGTTCCCAGTCCACAGGGTTCCAGAACCAAGGCTCAGTCACGTTCCCAGGGCACAGTATTCCACAATCTAAACAGATGTCATGTTCCCAGGCCTCAGGGTTCCAGAATCCACCCATGTCATGTTCCCAGGCCACAGGGTTCCAGAATCAATCCTCAGTTATGTTCCCAGGCTACAAGGTTCCAGAATAAAACCTCAGTCATGTTCCTAGTCCACAGGGTTCCAGAATCCACCGTTGTCATGTGCCCAGGCCACAGGGTTCCAGAATCAATCCTCAGTTATGGTCCCAGGCTACAGGGTTCCAGAATAAAACCTCAGTCATGTTCCCAGTCCACAGGGTTCCAGAACCAAGGCTCAGTCAGGTTCCCGGGGCACAGTATTCCACAATCTAAACAGATGTCATGTTCCCAGGCCACAGGTTTCCAGAATCATGCCTCAGTCATGTTCCCAGGCCACAGGCATCCAGAATCAAACCTCAGTCATGTTGCCAGGCCATAGGGTACCACAATCAAACCTCAGTCATATTCCCAGACCTCAGGTTTACAGAATCAAACCGATTTCATGTTCCCAGGCAACAGGGTACCAGAATCCAAACCGATGGCATGTTCCCAGGCCACAGGATTCCACATTCTAACATCAGTCATGTTCCCAGGCCAATGGTTTCCAGAATCAAACCTCAGTCATATTCCTAGGCCACATGGTTACAGAATCAAACCTCAGTCGTGTTCCCAGGACACAGGGTTCCAGAATAAAACCTCAGTCATGTTCCCAGGACACAGATTTCAGAAATCAAACCTCAGTCATGTTCCCAGGCCACAGGGTTCCACAATTAAACCTCAGTCATATTCCCAGGCCAGAGGGTTCCACAATCAAACCTCAGTCCTGTTGCCAGGCCACGGTTCCACCATCAAGCCTCAGTCATGTTCCCAGGTCAGAGTGTTCCACAATCTAACCTAAGTCATCTTGCCAAGCCACAGGGTTCCACCATCAAACCTCAGGCATATTGCCAGGCCACAGTGTTCCACCATCAAGCCTCACTCATGTTCCCAAGCCTGAGGGTTCCACTATCAAACCTCAATCATGTTGCCAGGCCACAGGATTCAACCATGAAACCTCAGTCATGTTCCCAGTAAACAGGGCTCCAGAATCAAACCAATGTCATGTTCCCATGCCACGGGGTTCCAGTATCAGGCCTCAGTCATGGTCCCCGTGCACAGGGTTCCAAATCAAACCTCAGTCATGTTGCCAGTCCACAGGTTTCTGCCATCAAACCTCAGTCATGTTCCCAGTAAACAGGGCTCCAGAATCAAGCCTCAGTCATTTTGCCAGGCCAGAGTGTTCCACCATCAAACCTCAGTCATGATCCCAGGCCACATGTTTCCACAATGAAACCTCAGTCATTTTCCCAGGACAAAGGTTTCCAGAATCAAACCTCAGTCATATTTCCAGGACACATGGTTCCAGAATCAACCTGAGTCATGTTCGAAGGCCACAGGTTTCAACAATCAAACCTCAGTCATGTTCCCAGGACACAGGTGTCCAGAATCAAACCTCAGTCATGTTCCCAGAGAACAGGCTTCCAGAAACAAACCTCAGTCATGTTCCCAAGCCACAGGGTTGCAGAATCAAACCTCAGTCTTGTTCCCAGGACACAGGTGTCCAGAATCAAACCGCAGTCATGTTCCCAGGGAACAGGCTTCCAGAAACAAACCTCAGTCATGTTCCCAGGCCACAGGCTTCCAGAATCAAACTTCAGTCTTGTTCCCAGGACACAGGTTTCCAGAATCAACCAGATATCATGTTCCCTGGCCACAGTCTTCCAGAATCAATCCTCAGTCATGTTGCCAGGCCACAGGTTTCCACCATCAAACCTCAGACATGTTCCCAGGCCACAGGGTACCAGAGTCAAACCGTTCGCAGGTTCCCAGGCCACAGAGTTCCAGAATCCACCGATGTCATGCGGCCAGGCCACAGGGTTCCAGAATCAATCCTCAGTTATGTTTGCAGGCTACAGGGTTCCAGAATAAAACCTCAGTCATATTCCCAGTACATTGGGTTCCAGAACCAAGGCTCAGTCAGGTTCCCGGGTCACAGTATTCCACAATCTAAACAGATGTCATGTTACCAGGCCTTAGGGTTCCAGAATCCACCCATGTTATGTTCCCAAGCCACAGGGTTCCAGAATCAATCCTCAGTTATGTTCCCAGGCTACAGGGTTCCAGAATAAAACCTCAGTCATGTTCCTAGTGCACAGTGTTCCAGAACCAAGGCTCAGTCAGGTTCCCGGGCCAAAGTATTCCACAATCTAAACAGATGTCATGTTTCCAGGCCACAGGTC
Source organism: Balaenoptera physalus (assembly GCF_965194825.1). Classification (NCBI taxonomy): domain Eukaryota; kingdom Metazoa; phylum Chordata; class Mammalia; order Artiodactyla; family Balaenopteridae; genus Balaenoptera; species Balaenoptera physalus. The sequence continues at coordinate 885,219 of NW_028126363.1, read as the reverse complement.
TTCAGAATCACGCCTCAGTCATTTTCCCAGGCCACAGAGATCCAGAATCAAACCTCAGTCATGTTGCCAGGCCTCAGATTTCCGGAATCAAACCGATTTCGTGTTCCCAGGCCACAGGGTTCCAGAGTCAAACCGTTCGCAGGTTCCCAGGCCACAGTGTTCCAGAATCCACCGATGTCATGTTCCCAGGCCACAGGCTTCCAGAATCAATCCTCAGTTATGTTCCCAGGCTACAGGGTTCCAGAATAAAACCTCAGTCATGTTCCCAGTCCACAGGGTTCCAGAACCAAGGCTCAGTCAGGTTCCCGGGCCACAGTATTCCAAAATCTAAACAGATGTCATGTTCCAAGGCCTCAGGTTTCCAGAATCCACCCATGCCATGTTCCTGGGCCACAGGGTTCCAAAGTGAATCCTCAGTTATGTTCCCAGGCTACACGGCTCAAGAATAAAACCTCAGTCATATTCCCAGTCCACAGGTTTCCAGAACCAAGGCTCAGTCAAGTTCCCAGGCCACAGTATTCCACAATCTAAACAGATTTCATGTTCCCAGGCCTCAGGGTTCCAGAATCCACCCATGTCATGTTAACAGGACACAGGGTTCCAGAATAAAACCTCAGTCATGTTCCCAGTCCACAGGGGTCCAGAACCAAGGCTCAGTCAGGTTCCCGGGGCACAGTATTCCACAATCTAAACAGATGTCATGTTCCCAGGCCACAGGGATCCAGAATCAAACCTCAGTCATGTTGCCAGGCCATAGGGTACCACCATCAAACCTCAGTCATATTCCCAGGCCTAAGGTTTCCAGAATCAAACCGATTTCATGTTTCCAGGCAACAGGGTACCAGAATCCAAACCGATGTCATGTTCCCAGGGCACAGGATTCCACACTCTAACATCAGTCATGTTCCCAGGCCAATGGTTTCCAGAATCAAACCTAAGTCATATTCCCAGGCCACATGGTTCCAGAATCAAACCTCAGTCGTGTTCCCAGGACACAGGGTTCCAGAATAAAACCTCAGTCATTTTCCCTGGACACAGGTTTCAGAAATCAAATCCCAGTCATGTTCCCAGGCCACAGGGTTCCAGAATCAATCCTCAGTTATGTTCCCAGGCTACAGGGTTCCAGAATAAAACGTCAGTCATGTTCCCAGTCCACAGGGTTCCAGAACCAAGGCTCAGTCACGTTCCCAGGGCACAGTATTCCACAATCTAAACAGATGTCATGTTCCCAGGCCTCAGGGTTCCAGAATCCACCCATGTCATGTTCCCAGGCCTCAGGGTTCCAGAATCCACCCATGTCATGTTCCCAGGCCACAGGGTTCCAGAATCAATCCTCAGTTATGTTCCCAGGCTACAAGGTTCCAGAATAAAACCTCAGTCATGTTCCTAGTCCACAGGGTTCCAGAATCCACCGTTGTCATGTGCCCAGGCCACAGGGTTCCAGAATCAATCCTCAGTTATGGTCCCAGGCTACAGGGTTCCAGAATAAAACCTCAGTCATGTTCCCAGTCCACAGGGTTCCAGAACCAAGGCTCAGTCAGGTTCCCGGGGCACAGTATTCCACAATCTAAACAGATGTCATGTTCCCAGGCCACAGGTTTCCAGAATCATGCCTCAGTCATGTTCCCAGGCCACAGGCATCCAGAATCAAACCTCAGTCATGTTGCCAGGCCATAGGGTACCACAATCAAACCTCAGTCATATTCCCAGACCTCAGGTTTACAGAATCAAACCGATTTCATGTTCCCAGGCAACAGGGTACCAGAATCCAAACCGATGTCATGTTCCCAGGCCACAGGATTCCACATTCTAACATCAGTCATGTTCCCAGGCCAATGGTTTCCAGAATCAAACCTCAGTCATATTCCCAGGCCACATGGTTACAGAATCAAACCTCAGTCGTGTTCCCAGGACACAGGGTTCCAGAATAAAACCTCAGTCATGTTCCCTGGACACAGGTTTCAGAAATCAAATCCCAGTCATGTTCCCAGGCCACAGGGTTCCACAATTAAACCTCAGTCATATTCCCAGGCCAGAGGGTTCCACAATCAAACCTCAGTCCTGTTGCCAGGCCACGGTTCCACCATCAAGCCTCAGTCATGTTCCCAGGTCAGAGTGTTCCACAATCTAACCTAAGTCATCTTGCCAAGCCACAGGGTTCCACCATCAAACCTCAGGCATATTGCCAGGCCACAGTGTTCCACCATCAAGCCTCACTCATGTTCCCAAGCCTGAGGGTTCCACTATCAAACCTCAATCATGTTGCCAGGCCACAGGATTCAACCATGAAACCTCAGTCATGTTCCCAGTAAACAGGGCTCCAGAATCAAACCAATGTCATGTTCCCATGCCACGGGGTTCCAGTATCAGGCCTCAGTCATGGTCCCCGTGCACAGGGTTCCAAATCAAACCTCAGTCATGTTGCCAGTCCACAGGTTTCTGCCATCAAACCTCAGTCATGTTCCCAGTAAACAGGGCTCCAGAATCAAGCCTCAGTCATTTTGCCAGGCCAGAGTGTTCCACCATCGAACCTCAGTCATGATCCCAGGCCACATGTTTCCACAATGAAACCTCAGTCATTTTCCCAGGCCAAAGGTTTCCAGAATCAAACCTCAGTCATATTCCCAGGACACATGGTTCCAGAATCAACCTGAGTCATGTTCGAAGGCCACAGGTTTCAACAATCAAACCTCAGTCATGTTCCCAGGACACAGGTGTCCAGAATCAAACCTCAGTCATGTTCCCAGAGAACAGGCTTCCAGAAACAAACCTCAGTCATGTTCCCAAGCCACAGGGTTGCAGAATCAAACCTCAGTCTTGTTCCCAGGACACAGGTGTCCAGAAACAAACCGCAGTCATGTTCCCAGGGAACAGGCTTCCAGAAACAAACCTCAGTCATGTTCCCAAGCCACAGGGTTGCAGAATCAAACCTCAGTCTTGTTCCCAGGACACAGGTGTCCAGAATCAAACCGCAGTCATGTTCCCAGGGAACAGGCTTCCAGAAACAAACCTCAGTCATGTTCCCAGGCCCAGGGTTCCAGAATCAAACTTCAGTCTTGTTCCCAGGACACAGGTTTCCAGAATCAACCAGATATCATGTTCCCTGGCCACAGTCTTCCAGAATCAATCCTCAGTCATGTTGCCAGGCCACAGGTTTCCACCATCAAACCTCAGACATGTTCCCAGGCCACAGGGTACCAGAGTCAAACCGTTCGCAGGTTCCCAGGCCACAGAGTTCCAGAATCCACCGATGTCATGCGGCCAGGCCACAGGGTTCCAGAATCAATCCTCAGTTATGTTCGCAGGCTACAGGGTTCCGGAATAAAACCTCAGTCATGTTCCCAGTCCACAGGGTTCCAGAATCAAGGCTCAGTCAGGTACCCGGGGCACAGTATTCCACAATCTAAACAGATGTCATGTTCCCAGGCCTCAGGGTTCCAGAATCCACCCATGTCATGTTCCCAGGCCACAGGGTTCCAGAATCAATCCTCAGTTATGTTCCCAGGCTACAGGGTTTCAGAATAAAACCTCAGTCATATTCCCAGTACATAGGGTTCCAGAACCAAGGCTCAGTCAGGTTCCCGGGTCACAGTATTCCACAATCTAAACAGATGTCTTGTTCCAGGCCTCAGGGTTCCACAATCCACCCATGTTATGTTCCCAGGCCACAGGGTTCCAGAATCAATCCTCAGTTATGTTCCCAGGCTACAGGGTTCCAGAATAAAACCTCAGTCATGTTCCTAGTGCACAGTGTTCCAGAACCAAGGCTCAGTCAGGTTCCCGGGCCAAAGTATTCCACAATCTAAACAGATGTCATGTTTCCAGGCCACAGGTCTTCAGAATCACGCCTCAGTCATTTTCCCAGGCCACAGAGATCCAGAATCAAACCTCAGTCATGTTGCCAGGCCTCAGATTTCCGGAATCAAACCGATTTCGTGTTCCCAGGCCACAGGGTTCCAGAGTCAAACCGTTCGCAGGTTCCCAGGCCACAGTGTTCCAGAATCCACCGATGTCATGTTCCCAGGCCACAGGCTTCCAGAATCAATCCTCAGTTATGTTCCCAGGCTACAGGGTTCCAGAATAAAACCTCAGTCATGTTCCCAGTCCACAGGGTTCCAGAACCAAGGCTCAGTCAGGTTCCCGGGCCACAGTATTCCAAAATCTAAACAGATGTCATGTTCCAAGGCCTCAGGTTTCCAGAATCCACCCATGCCATGTTCCTGGGCCACAGGGTTCCAAAGTGAATCCTCAGTTATGTTCCCAGGCTACACGGCTCAAGAATAAAACCTCAGTCATATTCCCAGTCCACAGGTTTCCAGAACCAAGGCTCAGTCAAGTTCCCAGGCCACAGTATTCCACAATCTAAACAGATTTCATGTTCCCAGGCCTCAGGGTTCCAGAATCCACCCATGTCATGTTAACAGGACACAGGGTTCCAGAATAAAACCTCAGTCATGTTCCCAGTCCACAGGGGTCCAGAACCAAGGCTCAGTCAGGTTCCCGGGGCACAGTATTCCACAATCTAAACAGATGTCATGTTCCCAGGCCACAGGGATCCAGAATCAAACCTCAGTCATGTTGCCAGGCCATAGGGTACCACCATCAAACCTCAGTCATATTCCCAGGCCTAAGGTTTCCAGAATCAAACCGATTTCATGTTTCCAGGCAACAGGGTACCAGAATCCAAACCGATGTCATGTTCCCAGGGCACAGGATTCCACACTCTAACATCAGTCATGTTCCCAGGCCAATGGTTTCCAGAATCAAACCTAAGTCATATTCCCAGGCCACATGGTTCCAGAATCAAACCTCAGTCGTGTTCCCAGGACACAGGGTTCCAGAATAAAACCTCAGTCATTTTCCCTGGACACAGGTTTCAGAAATCAAATCCCAGTCATGTTCCCAGGCCACAGGGTTCCAGAATCAATCCTCAGTTATGTTCCCAGGCTACAGGGTTCCAGAATAAAACGTCAGTCATGTTCCCAGTCCACAGGGTTCCAGAACCAAGGCTCAGTCACGTTCCCAGGGCACAGTATTCCACAATCTAAACAGATGTCATGTTCCCAGGCCTCAGGGTTCCAGAATCCACCCATGTCATGTTCCCAGGCCTCAGGGTTCCAGAATCCACCCATGTCATGTTCCCAGGCCACAGGGTTCCAGAATCAATCCTCAGTTATGTTCCCAGGCTACAAGGTTCCAGAATAAAACCTCAGTCATGTTCCTAGTCCACAGGGTTCCAGAATCCACCGTTGTCATGTGCCCAGGACACAGGGTTCCAGAATCAATCCTCAGTTATGGTCCCAGGCTACAGGGTTCCAGAATAAAACCTCAGTCATGTTCCCAGTCCACAGGGTTCCAGAACCAAGGCTCAGTCAGGTTCCCGGGGCACAGTATTCCACAATCTAAACAGATGTCATGTTCCCAGGCCACAGGTTTCCAGAATCATGCCTCAGTCATGTTCCCAGGCCACAGGCATCCAGAATCAAACCTCAGTCATGTTGCCAGGCCATAGGGTACCACAATCAAACCTCAGTCATATTCCCAGACCTCAGGTTTACAGAATCAAACCGATTTCATGTTCCCAGGCAACAGGGTACCAGAATCCAAACCGATGGCATGTTCCCAGGCCACAGGATTCCACATTCTAACATCAGTCATGTTCCCAGGCCAATGGTTTCCAGAATCAAACCTCAGTCATATTCCTAGGCCACATGGTTACAGAATCAAACCTCAGTCGTGTTCCCAGGACACAGGGTTCCAGAATAAAACCTCAGTCATGTTCCCAGGACACAGATTTCAGAAATCAAACCTCAGTCATGTTCCCAGGCCACAGGGTTCCACAATTAAACCTCAGTCATATTCCCAGGCCAGAGGGTTCCACAATCAAACCTCAGTCCTGTCGCCAGGCCACGGTTCCACCATCAAGCCTCAGTCATGTTCCCAGGTCAGAGTGTTCCACAATCTAACCTAAGTCATCTTGCCAAGCCACAGGGTTCCACCATCAAACCTCAGGCATATTGCCAGGCCACAGTGTTCCACCATCAAGCCTCACTCATGTTCCCAAGCCTGAGGGTTCCACTATCAAACCTCAATCATGTTGCCAGGCCACAGGATTCAACCATGAAACCTCAGTCATGTTCCCAGTAAACAGGGCTCCAGAATCAAACCAATGTCATGTTCCCATGCCACGGGGTTCCAGTATCAGGCCTCAGTCATGGTCCCCGTGCACAGGGTTCCAAATCAAACCTCAGTCATGTTGCCAGTCCACAGGTTTCTGCCATCAAACCTCAGTCATGTTCCCAGTAAACAGGGCTCCAGAATCAAGCCTCAGTCATTTTGCCAGGCCAGAGTGTTCCACCATCAAACCTCAGTCATGATCCCAGGCCACATGTTTCCACAATGAAACCTCAGTCATTTTCCCAGGACAAAGGTTTCCAGAATCAAACCTCAGTCATATTTCCAGGACACATGGTTCCAGAATCAACCTGAGTCATGTTCGAAGGCCACAGGTTTCAACAATCAAACCTCAGTCATGTTCCCAGGACACAGGTGTCCAGAATCAAACCTCAGTCATGTTCCCAGAGAACAGGCTTCCAGAAACAAACCTCAGTCATGTTCCCAAGCCACAGGGTTGCAGAATCAAACCTCAGTCTTGTTCCCAGGACACAGGTGTCCAGAATCAAACCGCAGTCATGTTCCCAGGGAACAGGCTTCCAGAAACAAACCTCAGTCATGTTCCCAGGCCACAGGCTTCCAGAATCAAACTTCAGTCTTGTTCCCAGGACACAGGTTTCCAGAATCAACCAGATATCATGTTCCCTGGCCACAGTCTTCCAGAATCAATCCTCAGTCATGTTGCCAGGCCACAGGTTTCCACCATCAAACCTCAGACATGTTCCCAGGCCACAGGGTACCAGAGTCAAACCGTTCGCAGGTTCCCAGGCCACAGAGTTCCAGAATCCACCGATGTCATGCGGCCAGGCCACAGGGTTCCAGAATCAATCCTCAGTTATGTTTGCAGGCTACAGGGTTCCAGAATAAAACCTCAGTCATATTCCCAGTACATTGGGTTCCAGAACCAAGGCTCAGTCAGGTTCCCGGGTCACAGTATTCCACAATCTAAACAGATGTCATGTTACCAGGCCTTAGGGTTCCAGAATCCACCCATGTTATGTTCCCAAGCCACAGGGTTCCAGAATCAATCCTCAGTTATGTTCCCAGGCTACAGGGTTCCAGAATAAAACCTCAGTCATGTTCCTAGTGCACAGTGTTCCAGAACCAAGGCTCAGTCAGGTTCCCGGGCCAAAGTATTCCACAATCTAAACAGATGTCATGTTTCCAGGCCACAGGTCTTCAGAATCACGCCTCAGTCATTTTCCCAGGCCACAGAGATCCAGAATCAAACCTCAGTCATGTTGCCAGGCCTCAGATTTCCGGAATCAAACCGATTTCGTGTTCCCAGGCCACAGGGTTCCAGAGTCAAACCGTTCGCAGGTTCCCAGGCCACAGTGTTCCAGAATCCACCGATGTCATGTTCCCAGGCCACAGGCTTCCAGAATCAATCCTCAGTTATGTTCCCAGGCTACAGGGTTCCAGAATAAAACCTCAGTCATGTTCCCAGTCCACAGGGTTCCAGAACCAAGGCTCAGTCAGGTTCCCGGGCCACAGTATTCCAAAATCTAAACAGATGTCATGTTCCAAGGCCTCAGGTTTCCAGAATCCACCCATGCCATGTTCCTGGGCCACAGGGTTCCAAAGTGAATCCTCAGTTATGTTCCCAGGCTACACGGCTCAAGAATAAAACCTCAGTCATATTCCCAGTCCACAGGTTTCCAGAACCAAGGCTCAGTCAAGTTCCCAGGCCACAGTATTCCACAATCTAAACAGATTTCATGTTCCCAGGCCTCAGGGTTCCAGAATCCACCCATGTCATGTTAACAGGACACAGGGTTCCAGAATAAAACCTCAGTCATGTTCCCAGTCCACAGGGGTCCAGAACCAAGGCTCAGTCAGGTTCCCGGGGCACAGTATTCCACAATCTAAACAGATGTCATGTTCCCAGGCCACAGGGATCCAGAATCAAACCTCAGTCATGTTGCCAGGCCATAGGGTACCACCATCAAACCTCAGTCATATTCCCAGGCCTAAGGTTTCCAGAATCAAACCGATTTCATGTTTCCAGGCAACAGGGTACCAGAATCCAAACCGATGTCATGTTCCCAGGGCACAGGATTCCACACTCTAACATCAGTCATGTTCCCAGGCCAATGGTTTCCAGAATCAAACCTAAGTCATATTCCCAGGCCACATGGTTCCAGAATCAAACCTCAGTCGTGTTCCCAGGACACAGGGTTCCAGAATAAAACCTCAGTCATTTTCCCTGGACACAGGTTTCAGAAATCAAATCCCAGTCATGTTCCCAGGCCACAGGGTTCCAGAATCAATCCTCAGTTATGTTCCCAGGCTACAGGGTTCCAGAATAAAACGTCAGTCATGTTCCCAGTCCACAGGGTTCCAGAACCAAGGCTCAGTCACGTTCCCAGGGCACAGTATTCCACAATCTAAACAGATGTCATGTTCCCAGGCCTCAGGGTTCCAGAATCCACCCATGTCATGTTCCCAGGCCTCAGGGTTCCAGAATCCACCCATGTCATGTTCCCAGGCCACAGGGTTCCAGAATCAATCCTCAGTTATGTTCCCAGGCTACAAGGTTCCAGAATAAAACCTCAGTCATGTTCCTAGTCCACAGGGTTCCAGAATCCACCGTTGTCATGTGCCCAGGCCACAGGGTTCCAGAATCAATCCTCAGTTATGGTCCCAGGCTACAGGGTTCCAGAATAAAACCTCAGTCATGTTCCCAGTCCACAGGGTTCCAGAACCAAGGCTCAGTCAGGTTCCCGGGGCACAGTATTCCACAATCTAAACAGATGTCATGTTCCCAGGCCACAGGTTTCCAGAATCATGCCTCAGTCATGTTCCCAGGCCACAGGCATCCAGAATCAAACCTCAGTCATGTTGCCAGGCCATAGGGTACCACAATCAAACCTCAGTCATATTCCCAGACCTCAGGTTTACAGAATCAAACCGATTTCATGTTCCCAGGCAACAGGGTACCAGAATCCAAACCGATGTCATGTTCCCAGGCCACAGGATTCCACATTCTAACATCAGTCATGTTCCCAGGCCAATGGTTTCCAGAATCAAACCTCAGTCATATTCCCAGGCCACATGGTTACAGAATCAAACCTCAGTCGTGTTCCCAGGACACAGGGTTCCAGAATAAAACCTCAGTCATGTTCCCTGGACACAGGTTTCAGAAATCAAATCCCAGTCATGTTCCCAGGCCACAGGGTTCCACAATTAAACCTCAGTCATATTCCCAGGCCAGAGGGTTCCACAATCAAACCTCAGTCCTGTTGCCAGGCCACGGTTCCACCATCAAGCCTCAGTCATGTTCCCAGGTCAGAGTGTTCCACAATCTAACCTAAGTCATCTTGCCAAGCCACAGGGTTCCACCATCAAACCTCAGGCATATTGCCAGGCCACAGTGTTCCACCATCAAGCCTCACTCATGTTCCCAAGCCTGAGGGTTCCACTATCAAACCTCAATCATGTTGCCAGGCCACAGGATTCAACCATGAAACCTCAGTCATGTTCCCAGTAAACAGGGCTCCAGAATCAAACCAATGTCATGTTCCCATGCCACGGGGTTCCAGTATCAGGCCTCAGTCATGGTCCCCGTGCACAGGGTTCCAAATCAAACCTCAGTCATGTTGCCAGTCCACAGGTTTCTGCCATCAAACCTCAGTCATGTTCCCAGTAAACAGGGCTCCAGAATCAAGCCTCAGTCATTTTGCCAGGCCAGAGTGTTCCACCATCGAACCTCAGTCATGATCCCAGGCCACATGTTTCCACAATGAAACCTCAGTCATTTTCCCAGGCCAAAGGTTTCCAGAATCAAACCTCAGTCATATTCCCAGGACACATGGTTCCAGAATCAACCTGAGTCATGTTCGAAGGCCACAGGTTTCAACAATCAAACCTCAGTCATGTTCCCAGGACACAGGTGTCCAGAATCAAACCTCAGTCATGTTCCCAGAGAACAGGCTTCCAGAAACAAACCTCAGTCATGTTCCCAAGCCACAGGGTTGCAGAATCAAACCTCAGTCTTGTTCCCAGGACACAGGTGTCCAGAAACAAACCGCAGTCATGTTCCCAGGGAACAGGCTTCCAGAAACAAACCTCAGTCATGTTCCCAAGCCACAGGGTTGCAGAATCAAACCTCAGTCTTGTTCCCAGGACACAGGTGTCCAGAATCAAACCGCAGTCATGTTCCCAGGGAACAGGCTTCCAGAAACAAACCTCAGTCATGTTCCCAGGCCCAGGGTTCCAGAATCAAACTTCAGTCTTGTTCCCAGGACACAGGTTTCCAGAATCAACCAGATATCATGTTCCCTGGCCACAGTCTTCCAGAATCAATCCTCAGTCATGTTGCCAGGCCACAGGTTTCCACCATCAAACCTCAGACATGTTCCCAGGCCACAGGGTACCAGAGTCAAACCGTTCGCAGGTTCCCAGGCCACAGAGTTCCAGAATCCACCGATGTCATGCGGCCAGGCCACAGGGTTCCAGAATCAATCCTCAGTTATGTTCGCAGGCTACAGGGTTCCGGAATAAAACCTCAGTCATGTTCCCAGTCCACAGGGTTCCAGAATCAAGGCTCAGTCAGGTACCCGGGGCACAGTATTCCACAATCTAAACAGATGTCATGTTCCCAGGCCTCAGGGTTCCAGAATCCACCCATGTCATGTTCCCAGGCCACAGGGTTCCAGAATCAATCCTCAGTTATGTTCCCAGGCTACAGGGTTTCAGAATAAAACCTCAGTCATATTCCCAGTACATAGGGTTCCAGAACCAAGGCTCAGTCAGGTTCCCGGGTCACAGTATTCCACAATCTAAACAGATGTCTTGTTCCAGGCCTCAGGGTTCCACAATCCACCCATGTTATGTTCCCAGGCCACAGGGTTCCAGAATCAATCCTCAGTTATGTTCCCAGGCTACAGGGTTCCAGAATAAAACCTCAGTCATGTTCCTAGTGCACAGTGTTCCAGAACCAAGGCTCAGTCAGGTTCCCGGGCCAAAGTATTCCACAATCTAAACAGATGTCATGTTTCCAGGCCACAGGTCTTCAGAATCACGCCTCAGTCATTTTCCCAGGCCACAGAGATCCAGAATCAAACCTCAGTCATGTTGCCAGGCCTCAGATTTCCGGAATCAAACCGATTTCGTGTTCCCAGGCCACAGGGTTCCAGAGTCAAACCGTTCGCAGGTTCCCAGGCCACAGTGTTCCAGAATCCACCGATGTCATGTTCCCAGGCCACAGGCTTCCAGAATCAATCCTCAGTTATGTTCCCAGGCTACAGGGTTCCAGAATAAAACCTCAGTCATGTTCCCAGTCCACAGGGTTCCAGAACCAAGGCTCAGTCAGGTTCCCGGGCCACAGTATTCCAAAATCTAAACAGATGTCATGTTCCAAGGCCTCAGGTTTCCAGAATCCACCCATGCCATGTTCCTGGGCCACAGGGTTCCAAAGTGAATCCTCAGTTATGTTCCCAGGCTACACGGCTCAAGAATAAAACCTCAGTCATATTCCCAGTCCACAGGTTTCCAGAACCAAGGCTCAGTCAAGTTCCCAGGCCACAGTATTCCACAATCTAAACAGATTTCATGTTCCCAGGCCTCAGGGTTCCAGAATCCACCCATGTCATGTTAACAGGACACAGGGTTCCAGAATAAAACCTCAGTCATGTTCCCAGTCCACAGGGGTCCAGAACCAAGGCTCAGTCAGGTTCCCGGGGCACAGTATTCCACAATCTAAACAGATGTCATGTTCCCAGGCCACAGGGATCCAGAATCAAACCTCAGTCATGTTGCCAGGCCATAGGGTACCACCATCAAACCTCAGTCATATTCCCAGGCCTAAGGTTTCCAGAATCAAACCGATTTCATGTTTCCAGGCAACAGGGTACCAGAATCCAAACCGATGTCATGTTCCCAGGGCACAGGATTCCACACTCTAACATCAGTCATGTTCCCAGGCCAATGGTTTCCAGAATCAAACCTAAGTCATATTCCCAGGCCACATGGTTCCAGAATCAAACCTCAGTCGTGTTCCCAGGACACAGGGTTCCAGAATAAAACCTCAGTCATTTTCCCTGGACACAGGTTTCAGAAATCAAATCCCAGTCATGTTCCCAGGCCACAGGGTTCCAGAATCAATCCTCAGTTATGTTCCCAGGCTACAGGGTTCCAGAATAAAACGTCAGTCATGTTCCCAGTCCACAGGGTTCCAGAACCAAGGCTCAGTCACGTTCCCAGGGCACAGTATTCCACAATCTAAACAGATGTCATGTTCCCAGGCCTCAGGGTTCCAGAATCCACCCATGTCATGTTCCCAGGCCTCAGGGTTCCAGAATCCACCCATGTCATGTTCCCAGGCCACAGGGTTCCAGAATCAATCCTCAGTTATGTTCCCAGGCTACAAGGTTCCAGAATAAAACCTCAGTCATGTTCCTAGTCCACAGGGTTCCAGAATCCACCGTTGTCATGTGCCCAGGCCACAGGGTTCCAGAATCAATCCTCAGTTATGGTCCCAGGCTACAGGGTTCCAGAATAAAACCTCAGTCATGTTCCCAGTCCACAGGGTTCCAGAACCAAGGCTCAGTCAGGTTCCCGGGCCAAAGTATTCCACAATCTAAACAGATGTCATGTTTCCAGGCCACAGGTCTTCAGAATCACGCCTCAGTCATTTTCCCAGGCCACAGAGATCCAGAATCAAACCTCAGTCATGTTGCCAGCCCTCAGATTTCCGGAATCAAACCGATTTCGTGTTCCCAGGCCACAGGGTTCCAGAGTCAAACCGTTCGCAGGTTCCCAGGCCACAGTGTTCCAGAATCCACCGATGTCATGTTCCCAGGCCACAGGCTTCCAGAATCAATCCTCAGTTATGTTCCCAGGCTACAGGGTTCCAGAATAAAACCTCAGTCATGTTCCCAGTCCACAGGGTTCCAGAACCAAGGCTCAGTCAGGTTCCCGGGCCACAGTATTCCACAATCTAAACAGATGTCATGTTCCAAGGCCTCAGGTTTCCAGAATCCACCCATGTCATGTTCCTGGGCCACAGGGTTCCAAAGTGAATCCTCAGTTATGTTCCCAGGCTACACGGCTCCAGAATAAAACCTCAGTCATATTCCCAGTCCACAGGTTTCCAGAACCAAGGCTCAGTCAAGTTCCCAGGCCACAGTATTCCACAATCTAAACAGATTTCATGTTCCCAGGCCTCAGGGTTCCAGAATCCACCCATGTCATGTTAACAGGACACAGGGTTCCAGAATAAAACCTCAGTCATGTTCCCAGTCCACAGGGGTCCAGAACCAAGGCTCAGTCAGGTTCCCGGGGCACAGTATTCCACAATCTAAACAGATGTCATGTTCCCAGGCCACAGGGATCCAGAATCAAACCTCAGTCATGTTGCCAGGCCATAGGGTACCACCATCAAACCTCAGTCATATTCCCAGGCCTAAGGTTTCCAGAATCAAACCGATTTCATGTTTCCAGGCAACAGGGTACCAGAATCCAAACCGATGTCATGTTCCCAGGGCACAGGATTCCACACTCTAACATCAGTCATGTTCCCAGGCCAATGGTTTCCAGAATCAAACCTAAGTCATATTCCCAGGCCACATGGTTCCAGAATCAAACCTCAGTCATGTTCCCAGGACACAGGGTTCCAGAATAAAACCTCAGTCATTTTCCCTGGACACAGGTTTCAGAAATCAAATCCCAGTCATGTTCCCAGGCCACAGGGTTCCAGAATCAATCCTCAGTTATGTTCCCAGGCTACAGGGTTCCAGAATAAAACGTCAGTCATGTTCCCAGCCCACAGGGTTCCAGAACCAAGGCTCAGTCACGTTCCCAGGGCACAGTATTCCACAATCTAAACAGATGTCATGTTCCCAGGCCTCAGGGTTCCAGAATCCACCCATGTCATGTTCCCAGGCCACAGGGTTCCAGAATCAATCCTCAGTTATGTTCCCAGGCTACAAGGTTCCAGAATAAAACCTCAGTCATGTTCCTAGTCCACAGGGTTCCAGAATCCACCGTTGTCATGTGCCCAGGCCACAGGGTTCCAGAATCAATCCTCAGTTATGGTCCCAGGCTACAGGGTTCCAGAATAAAACCTCAGTCATGTTCCCAGTCCACAGGGTTCCAGAACCAAGGCTCAGTCAGGTTCCCGGGGCACAGTATTCCACAATCTAAACAGATGTCATGTTCCCAGGCCACAGGTTTCCAGAATCATGCCTCAGTCATGTTCCCAGGCCACAGGCATCCAGAATCAAACCTCAGTCATGTTGCCAGGCCATAGGGTACCACAATCAAACCTCAGTCATATTCCCAGACCTCAGGTTTACAGAATCAAACCGATTTCATGTTCCCAGGCAACAGGGTACCAGAATCCAAACCGATGTCATGTTCCCAGGCCACAGGATTCCACATTCTAACATCAGTCATGTTCCCAGGCCAATGGTTTCCAGAATCAAACCTCAGTCATATTCCCAGGCCACATGGTTACAGAATCAAACCTCAGTCGTGTTCCCAGGACACAGGGTTCCAGAATAAAACCTCAGTCATGTTCCCTGGACACAGGTTTCAGAAATCAAATCCCAGTCATGTTCCCAGGCCACAGGGTTCCACAATAAAACCTCAGTCATGTTCCCAGGCCACAGGGTTCCAGAATCAAACTTCAGTCTTGTTCCCAGGACACAGGTTTCCAGAATCAACCAGATATCATGTTCCCTGGCCACAGTCTTCCAGAATCAATCCTCAGTCATGTTGCCAGGCCACAGGTTTCCACCATCAAACCTCAGACATGTTCCCAGGCCACAGGGTACCAGAGTCAAACCGTTCGCAGGTTCCCAGGCCACAGAGTTCCAGAATCCACCGATGTCATGCGGCCAGGCCACAGGGTTCCAGAATCAATCCTCAGTTATGTTCGCAGGCTACAGGGTTCAGGAATAAAACCTCAGTCATGTTCCCAGTCCACAGGGTTCCAGAATCAAGGCTCAGTCAGGTACCCGGGGCACAGTATTCCACAATCTAAACAGATGTCATGTTCCCAGGCCTCAGGGTTCCAGAATCCACCCATGGCATGTTCCCAGGCCCCAGGGTTCCAGAATCAATCCTCAGTTATGTTCCCAGGCTACAGGGTTCCAGAATAAAACCTCAGTCATGTTCCTAGTGCACAGTGTTCCAGAACCAAGGCTCAGTCAGGTTCCCGGGCCAAAGTATTCCACAATCTAAACAGATGTCATGTTTCCAGGCCACAGGTCTTCAGAATCACGCCTCAGTCATTTTCCCAGGCCACAGAGATCCAGAATCAAACCTCAGTCATGTTGCCAGGCCTAAGATTTCCGGAATCAAACCGATTTCGTTTTCCCAGGCCACAGGGTTCCAGAGTCAAACCGTTCGCAGGTTCCCAGGCCACAGTGTTCCAGAATCCACCGATGTCATGTTCCCAGGCCACAGGCTTCCAGAATCAATCCTCAGTTATGTTCCCAGGCTACAGGGTTCCAGAATAAAACCTCAGTCATGTTCCCAGTCCACAGGGTTCCAGAATCATGCCTCAGTCATGTTCCCAGGCCAAAGGCATCCAGAATCAAACCTCAGTCATGTTGCCAGGCCATAGGGTACCACAATCAAACCTCAGTCATATTCCCAGACCTCAGGTTTACAGAATCAAACCGATTTCATGTTCCCAGGCAACAGGGTACCAGAATCCAAACCGATGTCATGTTCCCAGGCCACAGGATTCCACATTCTAACATCAGTCATGTTCCCAGGCCAATGGTTTCCAGAATCAAACCTCAGTCATATTCCCAGGCCACATGGTTACAGAATCAAACCTCAGTCGTGTTCCCAGGACACAGGGTTCCAGAATAAAACCTCAGTCATGTTCCCTGGACACAGGTTTCAGAAATCAAATCCCAGTCATGTTCCCAGGCCAGAGGGTTCCACAATCAAACCTCAGTCCTGTTGCCAGGCCACGGTTCCACCATCAAGCCTCAGTCATGTTCCCAGGTCAGAGTGTTCCACAATCTAACCTAAGTCATCTTGCCAAGCCACAGGGTTCCACCATCAAACCTCAGGCATATTGCCAGGCCACAGTGTTCCACCATCAAGCCTCACTCATGTTCCCAAGCCTGAGGGTTCCACTATCAAACCTCAATCATGTGGCCAGGCCACAGGATTCAACCATGAAACCTCAGTCATGTTCCCAGTAAACAGGGCTCCAGAATCAAACCAATGTCATGTTCCCATGCCACGGGGTTCCAGTATCAGGCCTCAGGCATGGTCCCCGTGCACAGGATTCCAAATCAAACCTCAGTCATGTTGCCAGTCCACAGGTTTCTGCCATCAAACCTCAGTCATGTTCCCAGTAAACAGGGCTCCAGAATCAAGCCTCAGTCATTTTGCCAGGCCAGAGTGTTCCACCATCAAACCTCAGTCATGATCCCAGGCCACATGTTTCCACAATGAAACCTCAGTCATTTTCCCAGGCCAAAGGTTTCCAGAATCAAACCTCAGTCATATTCCCAGGACACATGGTTCCAGAATCAACCTGAGTCATGTTCGAAGGCCACAGGTTTCAACAATCAAACCTCAGTCATGTTCCCAGGACACAGGTGTCCAGAATCAAACCTCAGTCATGTTCCCAGAGAACAGGCTTCCAGAAACAAACCTCAGTCATGTTCCCAAGCCACAGGGTTGCAGAATCAAACCTCAGTCTTGTTCCCAGGACACAGGTGTCCAGAATCAAACCGCAGTCATGTTCCCAGGGAACAGGCTTCCAGAAACAAACCTCAGTCATGTTCCCAGGCCACAGGGTTCCAGAATCAAACTTCAGTCTTGTTCCCAGGACACAGGTTTCCAGAATCAACCAGATATCATGTTCCCTGGCCACAGTCTTCCAGAATCAATCCTCAGTCATGTTGCCAGGCCACAGGTTTCCACCATCAAACCTCAGACATGTTCCCAGGCCACAGGGTACCAGAGTCAAACCGTTCGCAGGTTCCCAGGCCACAGAGTTCCAGAATCCACCGATGTCATGCGGCCAGGCCACAGGGTTCCAGAATCAATCCTCAGTTATGTTCGCAGGCTACAGGGTTCCAGAATAAAACCTCAGTCATATTCCCAGTACATAGGGTTCCAGAACCAAGGCTCAGTAAGGTTCCCGGGTCACAGTATTCCACAATCTAAACAGATGTCTTGTTCCCAGGCCTCAGGGTTCCAGAATCCACCCATGTTATGTTCCCAGGCCACAGGGTTCCAGAATCAATCCTCAGTTATGTTCCCAGGCTACAGGGTTCCAGAATAAAACCTCAGTCATGTTCCCTGGACACAGGTTTCAGAAATCAAATCCCAGTCATGTTCCCAGGCCACAGGGTTCCACAATTAAACCTCAGTCATATTCCCACGCCAGAGGGTTCCACAATCAAACCTCAGTCCTGTTGCCAGGCCACGGTTCCACCATCAAGCCTCAGTCATGTTCCCAGGTCAGAGTGTTCCACAATCTAACCTAAGTCATCTTGCCAAGCCAAAGGGTTCCACCATCAAACCTCAGGCATATTGCCAGGCCACAGTGTTCCACCATCAAGCCTCACTCATGTTCCCAAGCCTGAGGGTTCCACTATCAAACCTCAATCATGTTGCCAGGCCACAGGATTCAACCATGAAACCTCAGTCATGTTCCCAGTAAACAGGGCTCCAGAATCAAACCAATGTCATGTTCCCATGCCACGGGGTTCCAGTATCAGGCCTCAGTCATGGTCCCCGTGCACAGGGTTCCAAATCAAACCTCAGTCATGTTGCCAGTCCACAGGTTTCTGCCATCAAACCTCAGTCATGTTCCCAGTAAACAGGGCTCCAGAATCAAGCCTCAGTCATTTTGCCAGGCCAGAGTGTTCCACCATCAAACCTCAGTCATGATCCCAGGCCACATGTTTCCACAATGAAACCTCAGTCATTTTCCCAGGCCAAAGGTTTCCAGAATCAAACATCAGTCATATTCCCAGGACACATGGTTCCAGAATCAACCTAAGTCATGTTCGAAGGCCACAGTTTTCAACAATCAAACCTCAGTCATGTTCCCAGGCCACAGGGTTCCAGAATCAATCCTCAGTTATGTTCCCAGGTTACAGGGTTCCAGAATAAAACCTCAGTCATATTCCCTGTACATAGGGTTCCAGAACCAAGGCTCAGTCAGGTTCCCGGGTCACAGTATTCCACAATCTAAACAGATGTCTTGTTCCCAGGCCTCAGGGTTCCAGAATCCACCCATGTTATGTTCCCAGGCCACAGGGTTCCAGAATCAATCCTCAGTTATGTTCCCAGGCTACAGGGTTCCAGAATAAAACCTCAGTCATGTTCCTAGTGCACAGTGTTCCAGAACCAAGGCTCAGTCAGGTTCCCGGGCCAAAGTATTCCACAATCTAAACAGATGTCATGTTTCCAGGCCACAGGTCTTCAGAATCACGCTTCAGTCATTTTCCCAGGCCACAGAGACCTAGAATCAAACCTCAGTCATGTTGCCAGGCCTCAGATTTCCGGAATCAAACCGATTTCGTGTTCCCAGGCCACAGGGTTCCAGAGTCAAACCGTTCGCAGGTTCCCAGGCCACAGTGTTCCAGAATCCACCGATGTCATGTTCCCAGGCCACAGGCTTCCAGAATCAATCCTCAGTTATGTTCCCAGGCTACAGGGTTCCAGAATAAAACCTCAGTCATGTTCCCAGTCCACAGGGTTCCAGAACCAAGGCTCAGTCAGGTTCCCGGGCCACAGTATTCCACAATCTAAACAGATGTCATGTTCCAAGGCCTCAGTTTTCCAGAATCCACCCATGTCATGTTCCTGGGCCACAGGGTTCCAAAGTGAATCCTCAGTTATGTTCCCAGGCTACACGGCTCCAGAATAAAACCTCAGTCATATTCCCATTCCACAGGTTTCCAGAACCAACGCTCAGTCAAGTTCCCAGGCCACAGGATTCCACAATCTAAACAGATTTCATGTTCCCAGGCCTCAGGGTTCCAGAATCCACCCATGTCATGTTAACAGGACACAGGGTTCCAGAATGAAACCTCAGTCATGTTCCCAGTCCACAGTGGTCCAGAACCAAGGCTCAGTCAGTTTCCCGGGGCACAGTATTCCACAATCTAAACAGATGTCATGTTCCCAGGCCACAGGGATCCAGAATCAAACCTCAGTCATGTTGCCAGGCCATAGGGTACCACCATCAAATCTCAGTCATATTCCCAGACCTCAGGTTTACAGAATCAAACCGATTTCATGTTCCCAGGCAACAGGGTACCAGAATCCAAACCGATGTCATGTTCCCAGGCCACAGGATTCCACATTCTAACATCAGTCATGTTCCCAGGCCAATGGTTTCCAGAATCAAACCTCAGTCATATTCCCAGGCCACATGGTTACAGAATCAAACCTCAGTCGTGTTCCCAGGACACAGGGTTCCAGAATAAAACCTCAGTCATGTTCCCTGGACACAGGTTTCAGAAATCAAATCCCAGTCATGTTCCCAGGCCACAGGGTTCCACAATTAAACCTCAGTCATATTCCCAGGCCAGAGGGTTCCACAATCAAACCTCAGTCCTGTGGCCAGGCCACGGTTCCACCATCAAGCCTCAGTCATGTTCCCAGGTCAGAGTGTTCCACAATCTAACCTAAGTCATCTTGCCAAGCCACAGGGTTCCACCATCAAACCTCAGGCATATTGCCAGGCCACAGTGTTCCACCATCAAGCCTCACTCATGTTCCCAAGCCTGAGGGTTCCACTATCAAACCTCAATCATGTTGCCAGGCCACAGGATTCAACCATGAAACCTCAGTCATGTTCCCAGTAAACAGGGCTCCAGAATCAAACCAATGTCATGTTCCCATGCCACGGGGTTCCAGTATCAGGCCTCAGGCATGGTCCCCGTGCACAGGGTTCCAAATCAAACCTCAGTCATGTTGCCAGTCCACAGGTTTCTGCCATCAAACCTCAGTCATGTTCCCAGTAAACAGGGCTCCAGAATCAAGCCTCAGTCATTTTGCCAGGCCAGAGTGTTCCACCATCAAACCTCAGTCATGATCCCAGGCCACATGTTTCCACAATGAAACCTCAGTCATTTTCCCAGGCCAAAGGTTTCCAGAATCAAACCTCAGTCATATTCCCAGGACACATGGTTCCAGAATCAACCTGAGTCATGTTCGAAGGCCACAGGTTTCAACAATCAAACCTCAGTCATGTTCCCAGGACACAGGTGTCCAGAATCAAACCTCAGTCATGTTCCCAGAGAACAGGCTTCCAGAAACAAACCTCAGTCATGTTCCCAAGCCACAGGGTTGCAGAATCAAACCTCAGTCTTGTTCCCAGGACACAGGTGTCCAGAATCAAACCGCAGTCATGTTCCCAGGGAACAGGCTTCCAGAAACAAACCTCAGTCATGTTCCCAGGCCACAGGGTTCCAGAATCAAACTTCAGTCTTGTTCCCAGGACACAGGTTTCCAGAATCAACCAGATATCATGTCCCCTGGCCACAGTCTTCCAGAATCAATCCTCAGTCATGTTGCCAGGCCACAGGTTTCCACCATCAAACCTCAGACATGTTCCCAGGCCACAGGGTACCAGAGTCAAACCGTTCGCAGGTTCCCAGGCCACAGAGTTCCAGAATCCACCGATGTCATGCTGCCAGGCCACAGGGTTCCAGAATCAATCCTCAGTTATGTTCGCAGGCTACAGGGTTCCGGAATAAAACCTCAGTCATGTTCCCAGTCCACAGGGTTCCAGAATCAAGGCTCAGTCAGGTACCCGGGGCACAGTATTCCACAATCTAAACAGATGTCATGTTCCCAGGCCTCAGGGTTCCAGAATCCACCCATGTCATGTTCCCAGGCCACAGGGTTCCAGAATCAATCCTCAGTTATGTTCCCAGGCTACAGGGTTCCAGAATAAAATCTCAGTCATATTCCCAGTACATAGGGTTCCAGAACCAAGGCTCAGTCAGGTTCCCGGGGCACAGTATTCCACAATCTAAACAGATGTCATGTTCCCAGGCCACAGGGATCCAGAATCAAACCTCAGTCATGTTGCCAGGCCATAGGGTACCACCATCAAACCTCAGTTATATTCCCAGGACTAAGGTTTCCAGAATCAAACCGATTTCATGTTTCCAGGCAACAGGGTACCAGAATCTAAACCGATGTCATGTTCCCAGGGCACAGGATTCCACACTCTAACATCAGTCATGTTCCCAGGCCAATGGTTTCCAGAATCAAACCTAAGTCATATTCCCAGGCCACATGGTTCCAGAATCAAACCTCTGTCGTGTTCCCAGGACACAGGGTTCCAGAATAAAACCTCAGTCATTTTCCCTGGACACAGGTTTCAGAAATCAAATCCCAGTCATGTTCCCAGGCCACAGGGTTCCAGAATCAATCCTCAGTTATGTTCCCAGGCTACAGGGTTCCAGAATAAAACGTCAGTCATGTTCCCAGTCCACAGGGTTCCAGAACCAAGGCTCAGTCACGTTCCCAGGGCACAGTATTCCACAATCTAAACAGATGTCATGTTCCCAGGCCTCAGGGTTCCAGAATCCACCCATGTCATGTTCCCAGGCCACAGGGTTCCAGAATCAATCCTCAGTTATGTTCCCAGGCTACAGGGTTCCAGAATAAAACCTCAGTCATATTCCCAGTACATAGGGTTCCAGAACCAAGGCTCAGTCAGGTTCCCGGGGCACAGTATTCCACAATCCAAACAGATGTCATGTTCCCAGGCCACAGGGATCCAGAATCAAACCTCAGTCATGTTGCCAGGCCATAGGGTACCACCATCAAACCTCAGTTATATTCCCAGGACTAAGGTTTCCAGAATCAAACCGATTTCATGTTTCCAGGCAACAGGGTACCAGAATCTAAACCGATGTCATGTTCCCAGGGCACAGGATTCCACACTCTAACATCAGTCATGTTCCAAGGCCAATGGTTTCCAGAATCAAACCTAAGTCATATTCCCAGGCCACATGGTTCCAGAATCAAACCTCTGTCGTGTTCCCAGGACACAGGGTTCCAGAATAAAACCTCAGTCATTTTCCCTGGACACAGGTTTCAGAAATCAAATCCCAGTCATGTTCCCAGGCCACAGGGTTCCAGAATCAATCCTCAGTTATGTTCCCAGGCTACAGGGTTCCAGAATAAAACGTCAGTCATGTTCCCAGTCCACAGGGTTCCAGAACCAAGGCTCAGTCACGTTCCCAGGGCACAGTATTCCACAATCTAAACAGATGTCATGTTCCCAGGCCTCAGGGTTCCAGAATCCACCCATGTCATGTTCCCAGGCCACAGGGTTCCAGAATCAATCCTCAGTTATGTTCCCAGGCTACAAGGTTCCAGAATAAAACCTCAGTCATGTTCCCAGGCCTCAGGGTTCCAGAATCCACCCATGTCATGTTCCCAGGCCACAGGGTTCCAGAATCAATCCTCAGTTATGTTCCCAGGCTACAGGGTTCCAGAATAAAACCTCAGTCATGTTCCCAGTCCATAGGGTTCCAGAACCAAGGCTCAGTCAGGTTCCCGGGGCACAGTATTCCACAATCCAAACAGATGTCATGTTCCCAGGCCACAGGCATCCAGAATCAAACCTCAGTCATGTTGCCAGGCCATAGGGTACCACCATCAAACCTCAGTTATATTCCCAGGACTAAGGTTTCCAGAATCAAACCGATTTCATGTTTCCAGGCAACAGGGTACCAGAATCTAAACCGATGTCATGTTCCCAGGGCACAGGATTCCACACTCTAACATCAGTCATGTTCCAAGGCCAATGGTTTCCAGAATCAAACCTAAGTCATATTCCCAGGCCACATGGTTACACAATCAAACCTCAGTCGTGTTCCCAGGACACAGGGTTCCAGAATAAAACCTCAGTCATGTTCCCTGGACACAGGTTTCAGAAATCAAATCCCAGTCATGTTCCCAGGCCACAGGGTTCCACAATTAAACCTCAGTCATATTCCCAGGCCAGAGGGTTCCACAATCAAACCTCAGTCCGGTTGCCAGGCCACGGTTCCACCATCAAGCCTCAGTCATGTTCCCAGGTCAGAGTGTTCCACAATCTAACCTAAGTCATCTTGCCAAGCCACAGGGTTCCACCATCAAACCTCAGGCATATTGCCAGGCCACAGTGTTCCACCATCAAGCCTCACTCATGTTCCCAAGCCTGAGGGTTCCACTATCAAACCTCAATCATGTTGCCAGGCCACAGGATTCAACCATGAAACCTCAGTCATGTTCCCAGTAAACAGGGCTCCAGAATCAAACCAATGTCATGTTCCCATGCCACGGGGTTCCAGTATCAGGCCTCAGGCATGGTCCCCGTGCACAGGGTTCCAAATCAAACCTCAGTCAAGTTGCCAGTCCACAGGTTTCTGCCATCAAACCTCAGTCATGTTCCCAGTAAACAGGGCTCCAGAATCAAGCCTCAGTCATTTTGCCAGGCCAGAGTGTTCCACCATCAAACCTCAGTCATGATCCCAGGCCACATGTTTCCACAATGAAACCTCAGTCATTTTCCCAGGCCAAAGGTTTCCAGAATCAAACCTCAGTCATATTCCCAGGACACATGGTTCCAGAATCAACCTGAGTCATGTTCGAAGGCCACAGGTTTCAACAATCAAACCTCAGTCATGTTCCCAGGACACAGGTGTCCAGAATCAAACCTCAGTCATGTTCCCAGAGAACAGGCTTCCAGAAACAAACCTCAGTCATGTTCCCAAGCCACAGGGTTGCAGAATCAAACCTCAGTCTTGTTCCCAGGACACAGGTGTCCAGAATCAAACCGCAGTCATGTTCCCAGGGAACAGGCTTCCAGAAACAAACCTCAGTCATGTTCCCAGGCCACAGGGTTCCAGAATCAAACTTCAGTCTTGTTCCCAGGACACAGGTTTCCAGAATCAACCAGATATCATGTTCCCTGGCCACAGTCTTCCAGAATCAATCCTCAGTCATGTTGCCAGGCCACAGGTTTCCACCATCAAACCTCAGACATGTTCCCAGGCCACAGGGTACCAGAGTCAAACCGTTCGCAGGTTCCCAGGCCACAGAGTTCCAGAATCCACCGATGTCATGCGGCCAGGCCACAGGGTTCCAGAATCAATCCTCAGTTATGTTCGCAGGCTACAGGGTTCCGGAATAAAACCTCAGTCATGTTCCCAGTCCACAGGGTTCCAGAATCAAGGCTCAGTCAGGTACCCGGGGCACAGTATTCCACAATCTAAACAGATGTCATGTTCCCAGGCCTCAGGGTTCCAGAATCCACCCATGTCATGTTCCCAGGCCACAGGGTTCCAGAATCAATCCTCAGTTATGTTCCCAGGCTACAGGGTTCCAGAATAAAACCTCAGTCATATTCCCAGTACATAGGGTTCCAGAACCAAGGCTCAGTCAGGTTCCCGGGGCACAGTATTCCACAATCTAAACAGATGTCATGTTCCCAGGCCACAGGGATCCAGAATCAAACCTCAGTCATGTTGCCAGGCCATAGGGTACCACCATCAAACCTCAGTTATATTCCCAGGACTAAGGTTTCCAGAATCAAACCGATTTCATGTTTCCAGGCAACAGGGTACCAGAATCTAAACCGATGTCATGTTCCCAGGGCACAGGATTCCACACTCTAACATCAGTCATGTTCCAAGGCCAATGGTTTCCAGAATCAAACCTAAGTCATATTCCCAGGCCACATGGTTCCAGAATCAAACCTCTGTCGTGTTCCCAGGACACAGGGTTCCAGAATAAAACCTCAGTCATGTTCCCTGGACACAGGTTTCAGAAATCAAATCCCAGTCATGTTCCCAGGCCACAGGGTTCCAGAATCAATCCTCAGTTATGTTCCCAGGCTACAGGGTTCCAGAATAAAACGTCAGTCATGTTCCCAGTCCACAGGGTTCCAGAACCAAGGCTCAGTCACGTTCCCAGGGCACAGTATTCCACAATCTAAACAGATGTCATGTTCCCAGGCCTCAGGGTTCCAGAATCCACCCATGTCATGTTCCCAGGCCACAGGGTTCCAGAATCAATCCTCAGTTATGTTCCCAGGCTACAGGGTTCCAGAATAAAACCTCAGTCATATTCCCAGTACATAGGGTTCCAGAACCAAGGCTCAGTCAGGTTCCCGGGGCACAGTATTCCACAATCCAAACAGATGTCATGTTCCCAGGCCACAGGGATCCAGAATCAAACCTCAGTCATGTTGCCAGGCCATAGGGTACCACCATCAAACCTCAGTTATATTCCCAGGACTAAGGTTTCCAGAATCAAACCGATTTCATGTTTCCAGGCAACAGGGTACCAGAATCTAAACCGATGTCATGTTCCCAGGGCACAGGATTCCACACTCTAACATCAGTCATGTTCCAAGGCCAATGGTTTCCAGAATCAAACCTAAGTCATATTCCCAGGCCACATGGTTCCAGAATCAAACCTCTGTCGTGTTCCCAGGACACAGGGTTCCAGAATAAAACCTCAGTCATTTTCCCTGGACACAGGTTTCAGAAATCAAATCCCAGTCATGTTCCCAGGCCACAGGGTTCCAGAATCAATCCTCAGTTATGTTCCCAGGCTACAGGGTTCCAGAATAAAACGTCAGTCATGTTCCCAGTCCACAGGGTTCCAGAACCAAGGCTCAGTCACGTTCCCAGGGCACAGTATTCCACAATCTAAACAGATGTCATGTTCCCAGGCCTCAGGGTTCCAGAATCCACCCATGTCATGTTCCCAGGCCACAGGGTTCCAGAATCAATCCTCAGTTATGTTCCCAGGCTACAAGGTTCCAGAATAAAACCTCAGTCATGTTCCCAGGCCTCAGGGTTCCAGAATCCACCCATGTCATGTTCCCAGGCCACAGGGTTCCAGAATCAATCCTCAGTTATGTTCCCAGGCTACAGGGTTCCAGAATAAAACCTCAGTCATGTTCCCAGTCCATAGGGTTCCAGAACCAAGGCTCAGTCAGGTTCCCGGGGCACAGTATTCCACAATCCAAACAGATGTCATGTTCCCAGGCCACAGGCATCCAGAATCAAACCTCAGTCATGTTGCCAGGCCATAGGGTACCACCATCAAACCTCAGTTATATTCCCAGGACTAAGGTTTCCAGAATCAAACCGATTTCATGTTTCCAGGCAACAGGGTACCAGAATCTAAACCGATGTCATGTTCCCAGGGCACAGGATTCCACACTCTAACATCAGTCATGTTCCAAGGCCAATGGTTTCCAGAATCAAACCTAAGTCATATTCCCAGGCCACATGGTTACACAATCAAACCTCAGTCGTGTTCCCAGGACACAGGGTTCCAGAATAAAACCTCAGTCATGTTCCCTGGACACAGGTTTCAGAAATCAAATCCCAGTCATGTTCCCAGGCCACAGGGTTCCACAATTAAACCTCAGTCATATTCCCAGGCCAGAGGGTTCCACAATCAAACCTCAGTCCTGTTGCCAGGCCACGGTTCCACCATCAAGCCTCAGTCATGTTCCCAGGTCAGAGTGTTCCACAATCTAACCTAAGTCATCTTGCCAAGCCACAGGGTTCCACCATCAAACCTCAGGCATATTGCCAGGCCACAGTGTTCCACCATCAAGCCTCACTCATGTTCCCAAGCCTGAGGGTTCCACTATCAAACCTCAATCATGTTGCCAGGCCACAGGATTCAACCATGAAACCTCAGTCATGTTCCCAGTAAACAGGGCTCCAGAATCAAACCAATGTCATGTTCCCATGCCACGGGGTTCCAGTATCAGGCCTCAGGCATGGTCCCCGTGCACAGGGTTCCAAATCAAACCTCAGTCATGTTGCCAGTCCACAGGTTTCTGCCATCAAACCTCAGTCATGTTCCCAGTAAACAGGGCTCCAGAATCAAGCCTCAGTCATTTTGCCAGGCCAGAGTGTTCCACCATCAAACCTCAGTCATGATCCCAGGCCACATGTTTCCACAATGAAACCTCAGTCATTTTCCCAGGCCAAAGGTTTCCAGAATCAAACCTCAGTCATATTCCCAGGACACATGGTTCCAGAATCAACCTGAGTCATGTTCGAAGGCCACAGGTTTCAACAATCAAACCTCAGTCATGTTCCCAGGACACAGGTGTCCAGAATCAAACCTCAGTCATGTTCCCAGAGAACAGGCTTCCAGAAACAAACCTCAGTCATGTTCCCAAGCCACAGGGTTGCAGAATCAAACCTCAGTCTTGTTCCCAGGACACAGGTGTCCAGAATCAAACCGCAGTCATGTTCCCAGGGAACAGGCTTCCAGAAACAAACCTCAGTCATGTTCCCAGGCCACAGGCTTCCAGAATCAAACTTCAGTCTTGTTCCCAGGACACAGGTTTCCAGAATCAACCAGATATCATGTTCCCTGGCCACAGTCTTCCAGAATCAATCCTCAGTCATGTTGCCAGGCCACAGGTTTCCACCATCAAACCTCAGACATGTTCCCAGGCCACAGGGTACCAGAGTCAAACCGTTCGCAGGTTCCCAGGCCACAGAGTTCCAGAATCCACCGATGTCATGCGGCCAGGCCACAGGGTTCCAGAATCAATCCTCAGTTATGTTCGCAGGCTACAGGGTTCCGGAATAAAACCTCAGTCATGTTCCCAGTCCACAGGGTTCCAGAATCAAGGCTCAGTCAGGTACCCGGGGCACAGTATTCCACAATCTAAACAGATGTCATGTTCCCAGGCCTCAGGGTTCCAGAATCCACCCATGTCATGTTCCCAGGCCACAGGGTTCCAGAATCAATCCTCAGTTATGTTCCCAGTCTACAGGGTTCCAGAATAAAACCTCAGTCATATTCCCAGTACATAGGGTTCCAGAACCAAGGCTCAGTCAGGTTCCCGGGGCACAGTATTCCACAATCTAAACAGATGTCATGTTCCCAGGCCACAGGGATCCAGAATCAAACCTCAGTCATGTTGCCAGGCCATAGGGTACCACCATCAAACCTCAGTTATATTCCCAGGACTAAGGTTTCCAGAATCAAACCGATTTCATGTTTCCAGGCAACAGGGTACCAGAATCTAAACCGATGTCATGTTCCCAGGGCACAGGATTCCACACTCTAACATCAGTCATGTTCCAAGGCCAATGGTTTCCAGAATCAAACCTAAGTCATATTCCCAGGCCACATGGTTCCAGAATCAAACCTCTGTCGTGTTCCCAGGACACAGGGTTCCAGAATAAAACCTCAGTCATGTTCCCTGGACACAGGTTTCAGAAATCAAATCCCAGTCATGTTCCCAGGCCACAGGGTTCCACAATTAAACCTCAGTCATATTCCCAGGCCAGAGGGTTCCACAATCAAACCTCAGTCCTGTTGCCAGGCCACGGTTCCACCATCAAGCCTCAGTCATGTTCCCAGGTCAGAGTGTTCCACAATCTAACCTAAGTCATCTTGCCAAGCCACAGGGTTCCACCATCAAACCTCAGGCATATTGCCAGGCCACAGTGTTCCACCATCAAGCCTCACTCATGTTCCCAAGCCTGAGGGTTCCACTATCAAATCTCAATCATGTTGCCAGGCCACAGGATTCAACCATGAAACCTCAGTCATGTTCCCAGTAAACAGGGCTCCAGAATCAAACCAATGTCATGTTCCCATGCCACGGGGTTCCAGTATCAGGCCTCAGGCATGGTCCCCGTGCACAGGGTTCCAAATCAAACCTCAGTCATGTTGCCAGTCCACAGGTTTCTGCCATCAAACCTCAGTCATGTTCCCAGTAAACAGGGCTCCAGAATCAAGCCTCAGTCATTTTGCCAGGCCAGAGTGTTCCACCATCAAACCTCAGTCATGATCCCAGGCCACATGTTTCCACAATGAAACCTCAGTCATTTTCCCAGGCCAAAGGTTTCCAGAATCAAACCTCAGTCATATTCCCAGGACACATGGTTCCAGAATCAACCTGAGTCATGTTCGAAGGCCACAGGTTTCAACAATCAAACCTCAGTCATGTTCCCAGGACACAGGTGTCCAGAATCAAACCTCAGTCATGTTCCCAGAGAACAGGCTTCCAGAAACAAACCTCAGTCATGTTCCCAAGCCACAGGGTTGCAGAATCAAACCTCAGTCTTGTTCCCAGGACACAGGTGTCCAGAATCAAACCGCAGTCATGTTCCCAGGGAACAGGCTTCCAGAAACAAACCTCAGTCATGTTCCCAGGCCACAGGGTTCCAGAATCAAACTTCAGTCTTGTTCCCAGGACACAGGTTTCCAGAATCAACCAGATATCATGTTCCCTGGCCACAGTCTTCCAGAATCAATCCTCAGTCATGTTGCCAGGCCACAGGTTTCCACCATCAAACCTCAGACATGTTCCCAGGCCACAGGGTACCAGAGTCAAACCGTTCGCAGGTTCCCAGGCCACAGAGTTCCAGAATCCACCGATGTCATGCGGCCAGGCCACAGGGTTCCAGAATCAATCCTCAGTTATGTTCGCAGGCTACAGGGTTCCGGAATAAAACCTCAGTCATGTTCCCAGTCCACAGGGTTCCAGAATCAAGGCTCAGTCAGGTACCCGGGGCACAGTATTCCACAATCTAAACAGATGTCATGTTCCCAGGCCTCAGGGTTCCAGAATCCACCCATGTCATGTTCCCAGGCCACAGGGTTCCAGAATCAATCCTCAGTTATGTTCCCAGTCTACAGGGTTCCAGAATAAAACCTCAGTCATATTCCCAGTACATAGGGTTCCAGAACCAAGGCTCAGTCAGGTTCCCGGGTCACAGTATTCCACAATCTAAACAGATGTCATGTTCCCAGGCCACAGGGATCCAGAATCAAACCTCAGTCATGTTGCCAGGCCATAGGGTACCACCATCAAACCTCAGTTATATTCCCAGGACTAAGGTTTCCAGAATCAAACCGATTTCATGTTTCCAGGCAACAGGGTACCAGAATCTAAACCGATGTCATGTTCCCAGGGCACAGGAATCCACACTCTAACATCAGTCATGTTCCAAGGCCAATGGTTTCCAGAATCAAACCTAAGTCATATTCCCAGGCCACATGGTTCCAGAATCAAACTTCTGTCGTGTTCCCAGGACACAGGGTTCCAGAATAAAACCTCAGTCATGTTCCCTGGACACAGGTTTCAGAAATCAAATCCCAGTCATGTTCCCAGGCCACAGGGTTCCACAATTAAACCTCAGTCATATTCCCAGGCCAGAGGGTTCCATAATCAAACCTCAGTCCTGTTGCCAGGCCACGGTTCCACCATCAAGCCTCAGTCATGTTCCCAGGTCAGAGTGTTCCACAATCTAACCTAAGTCATCTTGCCAAGCCACAGGGTTCCACCATCAAACCTCAGGCATATTGCCAGGCCACAGTGTTCCACCATCAAGCCTCACTCATGTTCCCAAGCCTGAGGGTTCCACTATCAAACCTCAATCATGTTGCCAGGCCACAGGATTCAACCATGAAACCTCAGTCATGTTCCCAGTAAACAGGGCTCCAGAATCAAACCAATGTCATGTTCCCATGCCACGGGGTTCCAGTATCAGGCCTCAGTCATGGTCCCCGTGCACAGGGTTCCAAATCAAACCTCAGTCATGTTGCCAGTCCACAGGTTTCTGCCATCAAACCTCAGTCATGTTCCCAGTAAACAGGGCTCCAGAATCAAGCCTCAGTCATTTTGCCAGGCCAGAGTGTTCCACCATCGAACCTCAGTCATGATCCCAGGCCACATGTTTCCACAATGAAACCTCAGTCATTTTCCCAGGACAAAGGTTTCCAGAATCAAACCTCAGTCATATTTCCAGGACACATGGTTCCAGAATCAACCTGAGTCATGTTCGAAGGCCAC
Organism: Balaenoptera physalus; assembly: GCF_965194825.1. NCBI lineage: Eukaryota > Metazoa > Chordata > Mammalia > Artiodactyla > Balaenopteridae > Balaenoptera > Balaenoptera physalus. The sequence continues at coordinate 854,252 of NW_028126363.1, read as the reverse complement.
AGGTTTCAACAATCAAACCTCAGTCATGTTCCCAGGACACAGGTGTCCAGAATCAAACCTCAGTCATGTTCCCAGAGAACAGGCTTCCAGAAACAAACCTCAGTCATGTTCCCAAGCCACAGGGTTGCAGAATCAAACCTCAGTCTTGTTCCCAGGACACAGGTGTCCAGAATCAAACCGCAGTCATGTTCCCAGGGAACAGGCTTCCAGAAACAAACCTCAGTCATGTTCCCAGGCCACAGGCTTCCAGAATCAAACTTCAGTCTTGTTCCCAGGACACAGGTTTCCAGAATCAACCAGATATCATGTTCCCTGGCCACAGTCTTCCAGAATCAATCCTCAGTCATGTTGCCAGGCCACAGGTTTCCACCATCAAACCTCAGACATGTTCCCAGGCCACAGGGTACCAGAGTCAAACCGTTCGCAGGTTCCCAGGCCACAGAGTTCCAGAATCCACCGATGTCATGCGGCCAGGCCACAGGGTTCCAGAATCAATCCTCAGTTATGTTCGCAGGCTACAGGGTTCCGGAATAAAACCTCAGTCATGTTCCCAGTCCACAGGGTTCCAGAATCAAGGCTCAGTCAGGTACCCGGGGCACAGTATTCCACAATCTAAACAGATGTCATGTTCCCAGGCCTCAGGGTTCCAGAATCCACCCATGTCATGTTCCCAGGCCGCAGGGTTCCAGAATCAATCCTCACTTATGTTCCCAGGCTACAGGGTTCCAGAATAAAACCTCAGTCATATTCCCAGTACATTGGGTTCCAGAACCAAGGCTCAGTCAGGTTCCCGGGTCACAGTATTCCACAATCTAAACAGATGTCATGTTACCAGGCCTCAGGGTTCCAGAATCCACCCATGTTATGTTCCCAGGCCACAGGGTTCCAGAATCAATCCTCAGTTATGTTCCCAGGCTACAGGGTTCCAGAATAAAACCTCAGTCATGTTCCTAGTGCACAGTGTTCCAGAACCAAGGCTCAGTCAGGTTCACGGGCCAAAGTATTCCACAATCTAAACAGATGTCATGTTTCCAGGCCACAGGTCTTCAGAATCACGCCTCAGTCATTTTCCCAGGCCACAGAGATCCAGAATCAAACCTCAGTCATGTTGCCAGCCCTCAGATTTCCGGAATCAAACCGATTTCGTGTTCCCAGGCCACAGGGTTCCAGAGTCAAACCGTTCGCAGGTTCCCAGGCCACAGTGTTCCAGAATCCACCGATGTCATGTTCCCAGGCCACAGGCTTCCAGAATCAATCCTCAGTTATGTTCCCAGGCTACAGGGTTCCAGAATAAAACCTCAGTCATGTTCCCAGTCCACAGGGTTCCAGAACCAAGGCTCAGTCAGGTTCCCGGGCCACAGTATTCCACAATCTAAACAGATGTCATGTTCCAAGGCCTCAGGTTTCCAGAATCCACCCATGCCATGTTCCTGGGCCACAGGGTTCCAAAGTGAATCCTCAGTTATGTTCCCAGGCTACACGGCTCCAGAATAAAACCTCAGTCATATTCCCAGTCCACAGGTTTCCAGAACCAAGGCTCAGTCAAGTTCCCAGGCCACAGTATTCCACAATCTAAACAGATTTCATGTTCCCAGGCCTCAGGGTTCCAGAATCCACCCATGTCATGTTAACAGGACACAGGGTTCCAGAATAAAACCTCAGTCATGTTCCCAGTCCACAGGGGTCCAGAACCAAGGCTCAGTCAGGTTCCCGGGGCACAGTATTCCACAATCTAAACAGATGTCATGTTCCCAGGCCACAGGGATCCAGAATCAAACCTCAGTCATGTTGCCAGGCCATAGGGTACCACCATCAAACCTCAGTCATATTCCCAGGCCTAAGGTTTCCAGAATCAAACCGATTTCATGTTTCCAGGCAACAGGGTACCAGAATCCAAACCGATGTCATGTTCCCAGGGCACAGGATTCCACACTCTACCATCAGTCATGTTCCCAGGCCAATGGTTTCCAGAATCAAACCTAAGTCATATTCCCAGGCCACATGGTTCCAGAATCAAACCTCAGTCGTGTTCCCAGGACACAGGGTTCCAGAATAAAACCTCAGTCATTTTCCCTGGACACAGGTTTCAGAAATCAAATCCCAGTCATGTTCCCAGGCCACAGGGTTGCAGAATCAATCCTCAGTTATGTTCCCAGGCTACAGGGTTCCAGAATAAAACGTCAGTCATGTTCCCAGCCCACAGGGTTCCAGAACCAAGGCTCAGTCACGTTCCCAGGGCACAGTATTCCACAATCTAAACAGATGTCATGTTCCCAGGCCTCAGGGTTCCAGAATCCACCCATGTCATGTTCCCAGGCCACAGGGTTCCAGAATCAATCCTCAGTTATGTTCCCAGGCTACAAGGTTCCAGAATAAAACCTCAGTCATGTTCCTAGTCCACAGGGTTCCAGAATCCACCGTTGTCATGTGCCCAGGCCACAGGGTTCCAGAATCAATCCTCAGTTATGGTCCCAGGCTACAGGGTTCCAGAATAAAACCTCAGTCATGTTCCCAGTCCACAGGGTTCCAGAACCAAGGCTCAGTCAGGTTCCCGGGGCACAGTATTCCACAATCTAAACAGATGTCATGTTCCCAGGCCACAGGTTTCCAGAATCATGCCTCAGTCATGTTCCCAGGCCACAGGCATCCAGAATCAAACCTCAGTCATGTTGCCAGGCCATAGGGTACCACAATCAAACCTCAGTCATATTCCCAGACCTCAGGTTTACAGAATCAAACCGATTTCATGTTCCCAGGCAACAGGGTACCAGAATCCAAACCGATGGCATGTTCCCAGGCCACAGGATTCCACATTCTTACATCAGTCATGTTCCCAGGCCAATGGTTTCCAGAATCAAACCTCAGTCATATTCCCAGGCCACATGGTTACAGAATCAAACCTCAGTCGTGTTCCCAGGACACAGGGTTCCAGAATAAAACCTCAGTCATGTTCCCTGGACACAGGTTTCAGAAATCAAATCCCAGTCATGTTCCCAGGCCACAGGGTTCCACAATTAAACCTCAGTCATATTCCCAGGCCAGAGGGTTCCACAATCAAACCTCAGTCCTGTCGCCAGGCCACGGTTCCACCATCAAGCCTCAGTCATGTTCCCAGGTCAGAGTGTTCCACAATCTAACCTAAGTCATCTTGCCAAGCCACAGGGTTCCACCATCAAACCTCAGGCATATTGCCAGGCCACAGTGTTCCACCATCAAGCCTCACTCATGTTCCCAAGCCTGAGGGTTCCACTATCAAACCTCAATCATGTTGCCAGGCCACAGGATTCAACCATGAAACCTCAGTCATGTTCCCAGTAAACAGGGCTCCAGAATCAAACCAATGTCATGTTCCCATGCCACGGGGTTCCAGTATCAGGCCTCAGTCATGGTCCCCGTGCACAGGGTTCCAAATCAAACCTCAGTCATGTTGCCAGTCCACAGGTTTCTGCCATCAAACCTCAGTCATGTTCCCAGTAAACAGGGCTCCAGAATCAAGCCTCAGTCATTTTGCCAGGCCACAGTGTTCCACCATCAAACCTCAGTCATGATCCCAGGCCACATGTTTCCACAATGAAACCTCAGTCATTTTCCGAGGACAAAGGTTTCCAGAATCAAACCTCAGTCATATTCCCAGGACACATGGTTCCAGAATCAACCTGAGTCATGTTCGAAGGCCACAGGTTTCAACAATCAAACCTCAGTCATGTTCCCAGGACACAGGTGTCCAGAATCAAACCGCAGTCATGTTCCCAGGGAACAGGCTTCCAGAAACAAACCTCAGTCATGTTCCCAAGCCACAGGGTTGCAGAATCAAACCTCAGTCTTGTTCCCAGGACACAGGTGTCCAGAATCAAACCGCAGTCATGTTCCCAGGGAACAGGCTTCCAGAAACAAACCTCAGTCATGTTCCCAGGCCACAGGCTTCCAGAATCAAACTTCAGTCTTGTTCCCAGGACACAGGTTTCCAGAATCAACCAGATATCATGTTCCCTGGCCACAGTCTTCCAGAATCAATCCTCAGTCATGTTGCCAGGCCACAGGTTTCCACCATCAAACCTCAGACATGTTCCCAGGCCACAGGGTACCAGAGTCAAACCGTTCGCAGGTTCCCAGGCCACAGAGTTCCAGAATCCACCGATGTCATGCGGCCAGGCCACAGGGTTCCAGAATCAATCCTCAGTTATGTTCGCAGGCTACAGGGTTCCGGAATAAAACCTCAGTCATGTTCCCAGTCCACAGGGTTCCAGAATCAAGGCTCAGTCAGGTACCCGGGGCACAGTATTCCACAATCTAAACAGATGTCATGTTCCCAGGCCTCAGGGTTCCAGAATCCACCCATGTCATGTTCCCAGGCCGCAGGGTTCCAGAATCAATCCTCACTTATGTTCCCAGGCTACAGGGTTCCAGAATAAAACCTCAGTCATATTCCCAGTACATTGGGTTCCAGAACCAAGGCTCAGTCAGGTTCCCGGGTCACAGTATTCCACAATCTAAACAGATGTCATGTTACCAGGCCTCAGGGTTCCAGAATCCACCCATGTTATGTTCCCAGGCCACAGGGTTCCAGAATCAATCCTCAGTTATGTTCCCAGGCTACAGGGTTCCAGAATAAAACCTCAGTCATGTTCCTAGTGCACAGTGTTCCAGAACCAAGGCTCAGTCAGGTTCACGGGCCAAAGTATTCCACAATCTAAACAGATGTCATGTTTCCAGGCCACAGGTCTTCAGAATCACGCCTCAGTCATTTTCCCAGGCCACAGAGATCCAGAATCAAACCTCAGTCATGTTGCCAGCCCTCAGATTTCCGGAATCAAACCGATTTCGTGTTCCCAGGCCACAGGGTTCCAGAGTCAAACCGTTCGCAGGTTCCCAGGCCACAGTGTTCCAGAATCCACCGATGTCATGTTCCCAGGCCACAGGCTTCCAGAATCAATCCTCAGTTATGTTCCCAGGCTACAGGGTTCCAGAATAAAACCTCAGTCATGTTCCCAGTCCACAGGGTTCCAGAACCAAGGCTCAGTCAGGTTCCCGGGCCACAGTATTCCACAATCTAAACAGATGTCATGTTCCAAGGCCTCAGGTTTCCAGAATCCACCCATGCCATGTTCCTGGGCCACAGGGTTCCAAAGTGAATCCTCAGTTATGTTCCCAGGCTACACGGCTCCAGAATAAAACCTCAGTCATATTCCCAGTCCACAGGTTTCCAGAACCAAGGCTCAGTCAAGTTCCCAGGCCACAGTATTCCACAATCTAAACAGATTTCATGTTCCCAGGCCTCAGGGTTCCAGAATCCACCCATGTCATGTTAACAGGACACAGGGTTCCAGAATAAAACCTCAGTCATGTTCCCAGTCCACAGGGGTCCAGAACCAAGGCTCAGTCAGGTTCCCGGGGCACAGTATTCCACAATCTAAACAGATGTCATGTTCCCAGGCCACAGGGATCCAGAATCAAACCTCAGTCATGTTGCCAGGCCATAGGGTACCACCATCAAACCTCAGTCATATTCCCAGGCCTAAGGTTTCCAGAATCAAACCGATTTCATGTTTCCAGGCAACAGGGTACCAGAATCCAAACCGATGTCATGTTCCCAGGGCACAGGATTCCACACTCTACCATCAGTCATGTTCCCAGGCCAATGGTTTCCAGAATCAAACCTAAGTCATATTCCCAGGCCACATGGTTCCAGAATCAAACCTCAGTCGTGTTCCCAGGACACAGGGTTCCAGAATAAAACCTCAGTCATTTTCCCTGGACACAGGTTTCAGAAATCAAATCCCAGTCATGTTCCCAGGCCACAGGGTTGCAGAATCAATCCTCAGTTATGTTCCCAGGCTACAGGGTTCCAGAATAAAACGTCAGTCATGTTCCCAGCCCACAGGGTTCCAGAACCAAGGCTCAGTCACGTTCCCAGGGCACAGTATTCCACAATCTAAACAGATGTCATGTTCCCAGGCCTCAGGGTTCCAGAATCCACCCATGTCATGTTCCCAGGCCACAGGGTTCCAGAATCAATCCTCAGTTATGTTCCCAGGCTACAAGGTTCCAGAATAAAACCTCAGTCATGTTCCTAGTCCACAGGGTTCCAGAATCCACCGTTGTCATGTGCCCAGGCCACAGGGTTCCAGAATCAATCCTCAGTTATGGTCCCAGGCTACAGGGTTCCAGAATAAAACCTCAGTCATGTTCCCAGTCCACAGGGTTCCAGAACCAAGGCTCAGTCAGGTTCCCGGGGCACAGTATTCCACAATCTAAACAGATGTCATGTTCCCAGGCCACAGGTTTCCAGAATCATGCCTCAGTCATGTTCCCAGGCCACAGGCATCCAGAATCAAACCTCAGTCATGTTGCCAGGCCATAGGGTACCACAATCAAACCTCAGTCATATTCCCAGACCTCAGGTTTACAGAATCAAACCGATTTCATGTTCCCAGGCAACAGGGTACCAGAATCCAAACCGATGGCATGTTCCCAGGCCACAGGATTCCACATTCTTACATCAGTCATGTTCCCAGGCCAATGGTTTCCAGAATCAAACCTCAGTCATATTCCCAGGCCACATGGTTACAGAATCAAACCTCAGTCGTGTTCCCAGGACACAGGGTTCCAGAATAAAACCTCAGTCATGTTCCCTGGACACAGGTTTCAGAAATCAAATCCCAGTCATGTTCCCAGGCCACAGGGTTCCACAATTAAACCTCAGTCATATTCCCAGGCCAGAGGGTTCCACAATCAAACCTCAGTCCTGTCGCCAGGCCACGGTTCCACCATCAAGCCTCAGTCATGTTCCCAGGTCAGAGTGTTCCACAATCTAACCTAAGTCATCTTGCCAAGCCACAGGGTTCCACCATCAAACCTCAGGCATATTGCCAGGCCACAGTGTTCCACCATCAAGCCTCACTCATGTTCCCAAGCCTGAGGGTTCCACTATCAAACCTCAATCATGTTGCCAGGCCACAGGATTCAACCATGAAACCTCAGTCATGTTCCCAGTAAACAGGGCTCCAGAATCAAACCAATGTCATGTTCCCATGCCACGGGGTTCCAGTATCAGGCCTCAGTCATGGTCCCCGTGCACAGGGTTCCAAATCAAACCTCAGTCATGTTGCCAGTCCACAGGTTTCTGCCATCAAACCTCAGTCATGTTCCCAGTAAACAGGGCTCCAGAATCAAGCCTCAGTCATTTTGCCAGGCCACAGTGTTCCACCATCAAACCTCAGTCATGATCCCAGGCCACATGTTTCCACAATGAAACCTCAGTCATTTTCCGAGGACAAAGGTTTCCAGAATCAAACCTCAGTCATATTCCCAGGACACATGGTTCCAGAATCAACCTGAGTCATGTTCGAAGGCCACAGGTTTCAACAATCAAACCTCAGTCATGTTCCCAGGACACAGGTGTCCAGAATCAAACCGCAGTCATGTTCCCAGGGAACAGGCTTCCAGAAACAAACCTCAGTCATGTTCCCAAGCCACAGGGTTGCAGAATCAAACCTCAGTCTTGTTCCCAGGACACAGGTGTCCAGAATCAAACCGCAGTCATGTTCCCAGGGAACAGGCTTCCAGAAACAAACCTCAGTCATGTTCCCAGGCCACAGGCTTCCAGAATCAAACTTCAGTCTTGTTCCCAGGACACAGGTTTCCAGAATCAACCAGATATCATGTTCCCTGGCCACAGTCTTCCAGAATCAATCCTCAGTCATGTTGCCAGGCCACAGGTTTCCACCATCAAACCTCAGACATGTTCCCAGGCCACAGGGTACCAGAGTCAAACCGTTCGCAGGTTCCCAGGCCACAGAGTTCCAGAATCCACCGATGTCATGCGGCCAGGCCACAGGGTTCCAGAATCAATCCTCAGTTATGTTCGCAGGCTACAGGGTTCAGGAATAAAACCTCAGTCATGTTCCCAGTCCACAGGGTTCCAGAATCAAGGCTCAGTCAGGTACCCGGGGCACAGTATTCCACAATCTAAACAGATGTCATGTTCCCAGGCCTCAGGGTTCCAGAATCCACCCATGTCATGTTCCCAGGCCGCAGGGTTCCAGAATCAATCCTCACTTATGTTCCCAGGCTACAGGGTTCCAGAATAAAACCTCAGTCATATTCCCAGTACATTGGGTTCCAGAACCAAGGCTCAGTCAGGTTCCCGGGTCACAGTATTCCACAATCTAAACAGATGTCATGTTACCAGGCCTCAGGGTTCCAGAATCCACCCATGTTATGTTCCCAGGCCACAGGGTTCCAGAATCAATCCTCAGTTATGTTCCCAGGCTACAGGGTTCCAGAATAAAACCTCAGTCATGTTCCTAGTGCACAGTGTTCCAGAACCAAGGCTCAGTCAGGTTCCCGGGCCAAAGTATTCCACAATCTAAACAGATGTCATGTTTCCAGGCCACAGGTCTTCAGAATCACGCCTCAGTCATTTTCCCAGGCCACAGAGATCCAGAATCAAACCTCAGTCATGTTGCCAGCCCTCAGATTTCCGGAATCAAACCGATTTCGTGTTCCCAGGCCACAGGGTTCCAGAGTCAAACCGTTCGCAGGTTCCCAGGCCACAGTGTTCCAGAATCCACCGATGTCATGTTCCCAGGCCACAGGCTTCCAGAATCAATCCTCAGTTATGTTCCCAGGCTACAGGGTTCCAGAATAAAACCTCAGTCATGTTCCCAGTCCACAGGGTTCCAGAATCATGCCTCAGTCATGTTCCCAGGCCACAGGCATCCAGAATCAAACCTCAGTCATGTTGCCAGGCCATAGGGTACCACAATCAAACCTCAGTCATATTCCCAGACCTCAGGTTTACAGAATCAAACCGATTTCATGTTCCCAGGCAACAGGGTACCAGAATCCAAACCGATGTCATGTTCCCAGGCCACAGGATTCCACATTCTAACATCAGTCATGTTCCCAGGCCAATGGTTTCCAGAATCAAACCTCAGTCATATTCCCAGGCCACATGGTTACAGAATCAAACCACAGTCGTGTTCCCAGGACACAGGGTTCCAGAATAAAACCTCAGTCATGTTCCCTGGACACAGGTTTCAGAAATCAAATCCCAGTCATGTTCCCAGGCCAGAGGGTTCCACAATCAAACCTCAGTCCTGTTGCCAGGCCACGGTTCCACCATCAAGCCTCAGTCATGTTCCCAGGTCAGAGTGTTCCACAATCTAACCTAAGTCATCTTGCCAAGCCACAGGGTTCCACCATCAAACCTCAGGCATATTGCCAGGCCACAGTGTTCCACCATCAAGCCTCACTCATGTTCCCAAGCCTGAGGGTTCCACTATCAAACCTCAATCATGTGGCCAGGCCACAGGATTCAACCATGAAACCTCAGTCATGTTCCCAGTAAACAGGGCTCCAGAATCAAACCAATGTCATGTTCCCATGCCACGGGGTTCCAGTATCAGGCCTCAGTCATGGTCCCCGTGCACAGGATTCCAAATCAAACCTCAGTCATGTTGCCAGTCCACAGGTTTCTGCCATCAAACCTCAGTCATGTTCCCAGTAAACAGGGCTCCAGAATCAAGCCTCAGTCATTTTGCCAGGCCAGAGTGTTCCACCATCAAACCTCAGTCATGATCCCAGGCCACATGTTTCCACAATGAAACCTCAGTCATTTTCCCAGGCCAAAGGTTTCCAGAATCAAACCTCAGTCATATTCCCAGGACACATGGTTCCAGAATCAACCTGAGTCATGTTCGAAGGCCACAGGTTTCAACAATCAAACCTCAGTCATGTTCCCAGGACACAGGTGTCCAGAATCAAACCTCAGTCATGTTCCCAGAGAACAGGCTTCCAGAAACAAACCTCAGTCATGTTCCCAAGCCACAGGGTTGCAGAATCAAACCTCAGTCTTGTTCCCAGGACACAGGTGTCCAGAATCAAACCGCAGTCATGTTCCCAGGGAACAGGCTTCCAGAAACAAACCTCAGTCATGTTCCCAGGCCACAGGCTTCCAGAATCAAACTTCAGTCTTGTTCCCAGGACACAGGTTTCCAGAATCAACCAGATATCATGTTCCCTGGCCACAGTCTTCCAGAATCAATCCTCAGTCATGTTGCCAGGCCACAGGTTTCCACCATCAAACCTCAGACATGTTCCCAGGCCACAGGGTACCAGAGTCAAACCGTTCGCAGGTTCCCAGGCCACAGAGTTCCAGAATCCACCGATGTCATGCGGCCAGGCCACAGGGTTCCAGAATCAATCCTCAGTTATGTTCGCAGGCTACAGGGTTCCAGAATAAAACCTCAGTCATATTCCCAGTACATAGGGTTCCAGAACCAAGGCTCAGTCAGGTTCCCGGGTCACAGTATTCCACAATCTAAACAGATGTCTTGTTCCCAGGCCTCAGGGTTCCAGAATCCACCCATGTTATGTTCCCAGGCCACAGGGTTCCAGAATCAATCCTCAGTTATGTTCCCAGGCTACAGGGTTCCAGAATAAAACCTCAGTCATGTTCCCTGGACACAGGTTTCAGAAATCAAATCCCAGTCATGTTCCCAGGCCACAGGGTTCCACAATTAAACCTCAGTCATATTCCCACGCCAGAGGGTTCCACAATCAAACCTCAGTCCTGTTGCCAGGCCACGGTTCCACCATCAAGCCTCAGTCATGTTCCCAGGTCAGAGTGTTCCACAATCTAACCTAAGTCATCTTGCCAAGCCAAAGGGTTCCACCATCAAACCTCAGGCATATTGCCAGGCCACAGTGTTCCACCATCAAGCCTCACTCATGTTCCCAAGCCTGAGGGTTCCACTATCAAACCTCAATCATGTTGCCAGGCCACAGGATTCAACCATGAAACCTCAGTCATGTTCCCAGTAAACAGGGCTCCAGAATCAAACCAATGTCATGTTCCCATGCCACGGGGTTCCAGTATCAGGCCTCAGTCATGGTCCCCGTGCACAGGGTTCCAAATCAAACCTCAGTCATGTTGCCAGTCCACAGGTTTCTGCCATCAAACCTCAGTCATGTTCCCAGTAAACAGGGCTCCAGAATCAAGCCTCAGTCATTTTGCCAGGCCAGAGTGTTCCACCATCAAACCTCAGTCATGATCCCAGGCCACATGTTTCCACAATGAAACTTCAGTCATTTTCCCAGGCCAAAGGTTTCCAGAATCAAACATCAGTCATATTCCCAGGACACATGGTTCCAGAATCAACCTAAGTCATGTTCGAAGGCCACAGTTTTCAACAATCAAACCTCAGTCATGTTCCCAGTCCACAGGGTTCCAGAATCAAGGCTCAGTCAGGTACCCGGGGCACAGTATTCCACAATCTAAACAGATGTCATGTTCCCAGGCATCAGGGTTCCAGAATCCACCCATGTCATGTTCCCAGGCCACAGGGTTCCAGAATCAATCCTCAGTTATGTTCCCAGGTTACAGGGTTCCAGAATAAAACCTCAGTCATATTCCCTGTACATAGGGTTCCAGAACCAAGGCTCAGTCAGGTTCCCGGGTCACAGTATTCCACAATCTAAACAGATGTCTTGTTCCCAGGCCTCAGGGTTCCAGAATCCACCCATGTTATGTTCCCAGGCCACAGGGTTCCAGAATCAATCCTCAGTTATGTTCCCAGGCTACAGGGTTCCAGAATAAAACCTCAGTCATGTTCCTAGTGCACAGTGTTCCAGAACCAAGGCTCAGTCAGGTTCCCGGGCCAAAGTATTCCACAATCTAAACAGATGTCATGTTTCCAGGCCACAGGTCTTCAGAATCACGCTTCAGTCATTTTCCCAGGCCACAGAGACCTAGAATCAAACCTCAGTCATGTTGCCAGGCCTCAGATTTCCGGAATCAAACCGATTTCGTGTTCCCAGGCCACAGGGTTCCAGAGTCAAACCGTTCGCAGGTTCCCAGGCCACAGTGTTCCAGAATCCACCGATGTCATGTTCCCAGGCCACAGGCTTCCAGAATCAATCCTCAGTTATGTTCCCAGGCTACAGGGTTCCAGAATAAAACCTCAGTCATGTTCCCAGTCCACAGGGTTCCAGAACCAAGGCTCAGTCAGGTTCCCGGGCCACAGTATTCCACAATCTAAACAGATGTCATGTTCCAAGGCCTCAGTTTTCCAGAATCCACCCATGTCATGTTCCTGGGCCACAGGGTTCCAAAGTGAATCCTCAGTTATGTTCCCAGGCTACACGGCTCCAGAATAAAACCTCAGTAATATTCCCATTCCACAGGTTTCCAGAACCAACGCTCAGTCAAGTTCCCAGGCCACAGGATTCCACAATCTAAACAGATTTCATGTTCCCAGGCCTCAGGGTTCCAGAATCCACCCATGTCATGTTAACAGGACACAGGGTTCCAGAATGAAACCTCAGTCATGTTCCCAGTCCACAGTGGTCCAGAACCAAGGCTCAGTCAGGTTCCCGGGGCACAGTATTCCACAATCTAAACAGATGTCATGTTCCCAGGCCACAGGGATCCAGAATCAAACCTCAGTCATGTTGCCAGGCCATAGGGTACCACCATCAAACCTCAGTCATATTCCCAGACCTCAGGTTTACAGAATGAAACCGATTTCATGTTCCCAGGCAACAGGGTACCAGAATCCAAACCGATGTCATGTTCCCAGGCCACAGGATTCCACATTCTAACATCAGTCATGTTCCCAGGCCAATGGTTTCCAGAATCAAACCTCAGTCATATTCCCAGGCCACATGGTTACAGAATCAAACCTCAGTCGTGTTCCCAGGACACAGGGTTCCAGAATAAAACCTCAGTCATGTTCCCTGGACACAGGTTTCAGAAATCAAATCCCAGTCATGTTCCCAGGCCACAGGGTTCCACAATTAAACCTCAGTCATATTCCCAGGCCAGAGGGTTCCACAATCAAACCTCAGTCCTGTTGCCAGGCCACGGTTCCACCATCAAGCCTCAGTCATGTTCCCAGGTCAGAGTGTTCCACAATCTAACCTAAGTCATCTTGCCAAGCCAAAGGGTTCCACCATCAAACCTCAGGCATATTGCCAGGCCACAGTGTTCCACCATCAAGCCTCACTCATGTTCCCAAGCCTGAGGGTTCCACTATCAAACCTCAATCATGTTGCCAGGCCACAGGATTCAACCATGAAACCTCAGTCATGTTCCCAGTAAACAGGGCTCCAGAATCAAACCAATGTCATGTTCCCATGCCACGGGGTTCCAGTATCAGGCCTCAGGCATGGTCCCCGTGCACAGGGTTCCAAATCAAACCTCAGTCATGTTGCCAGTCCACAGGTTTCTGCCATCAAACCTCAGTCATGTTCCCAGTAAACAGGGCTCCAGAATCAAGCCTCAGTCATTTTGCCAGGCCAGAGTGTTCCACCATCAAACCTCAGTCATGATCCCAGGCCACATGTTTCCACAATGAAACCTCAGTCATTTTCCCAGGCCAAAGGTTTCCAGAATCAAACCTCAGTCATATTCCCAGGACACATGGTTCCAGAATCAACCTGAGTCATGTTCGAAGGCCACAGGTTTCAACAATCAAACCTCAGTCATGTTCCCAGGACACAGGTGTCCAGAATCAAACCTCAGTCATGTTCCCAGAGAACAGGCTTCCAGAAACAAACCTCAGTCATGTTCCCAAGCCACAGGGTTGCAGAATCAAACCTCAGTCTTGTTCCCAGGACACAGGTGTCCAGAATCAAACCGCAGTCATGTTCCCAGGGAACAGGCTTCCAGAAACAAACCTCAGTCATGTTCCCAGGCCACAGGGTTCCAGAATCAAACTTCAGTCTTGTTCCCAGGACACAGGTTTCCAGAATCAACCAGATATCATGTCCCTGGCCACAGTCTTCCAGAATCAATCCTCAGTCATGTTGCCAGGCCACAGGTTTCCACCATCAAACCTCAGACATGTTCCCAGGCCACAGGGTACCAGAGTCAAACCGTTCGCAGGTTCCCAGGCCACAGAGTTCCAGAATCCACCGATGTCATGCGGCCAGGCCACAGGGTTCCAGAATCAATCCTCAGTTATGTTCGCAGGCTACAGGGTTCCGGAATAAAACCTCAGTCATGTTCCCAGTCCACAGGGTTCCAGAATCAAGGCTCAGTCAGGTACCCGGGGCACAGTATTCCACAATCTAAACAGATGTCATGTTCCCAGGCCTCAGGGTTCCAGAATCCACCCATGTCATGTTCCCAGGCCACAGGGTTCCAGAATCAATCCTCAGTTATGTTCCCAGTCTACAGGGTTCCAGAATAAAACCTCAGTCATATTCCCAGTACATAGGGTTCCAGAACCAAGGGTCAGTCAGGTTCCCGGGGCACAGTATTCCACAATCTAAACAGATGTCATGTTCCCAGGCCACAGGGATCCAGAATCAAACCTCAGTCATGTTGCCAGGCCATAGGGTACCACCATCAAACCTCAGTTATATTCCCAGGACTAAGGTTTCCAGAATCAAACCGATTTCATGTTTCCAGGCAACAGGGTACCAGAATCTAAACCGATGTCATGTTCCCAGGGCACAGGATTCCACACTCTAACATCAGTCATGTTCCAAGGCCAATGGTTTCCAGAATCAAACCTAAGTCATATTCCCAGGCCACATGGTTCCAGAATCAAACCTCTGTCGTGTTCCCAGGACACAGGGTTCCAGAATAAAACCTCAGTCATTTTCCCTGGACACAGGTTTCAGAAATCAAATCCCAGTCATGTTCCCAGGCCACAGGGTTCCAGAATCAATCCTCAGTTATGTTCCCAGGCTACAGGGTTCCAGAATAAAACGTCAGTCATGTTCCCAGTCCACAGGGTTCCAGAACCAAGGCTCAGTCACGTTCCCAGGGCACAGTATTCCACAATCTAAACAGATGTCATGTTCCCAGGCCTCAGGGTTCCAGAATCCACCCATGTCATGTTCCCAGGCCACAGGGTTCCAGAATCAATCCTCAGTTATGTTCCCAGGCTACAAGGTTCCAGAATAAAACCTCAGTCATGTTCCCAGGCCTCAGGGTTCCAGAATCCACCCATATCATGTTCCCAGGCCACAGGGTTCCAGAATCAATCCTCAGTTATGTTCCCAGGCTACAGGGTTCCAGAATAAAACCTCAGTCATGTTCCCAGTCCATAGGGTTCCAGAACCAAGGCTCAGTCAGGTTCCCGGGGCACAGTATTCCACAATCCAAACAGATGTCATGTTCCCAGGCCACAGGCATCCAGAATCAAACCTCAGTCATGTTGCCAGGCCATAGGGTACCACCATCAAACCTCAGTTATATTCCCAGGACTAAGGTTTCCAGAATCAAACCGATTTCATGTTTCCAGGCAACAGGGTACCAGAATCTAAACCGATGTCATGTTCCCAGGGCACAGGATTCCACACTCTAACATCAGTCATGTTCCAAGGCCAATGGTTTCCAGAATCAAACCTAAGTCATATTCCCAGGCCACATGGTTACACAATCAAACCTCAGTCGTGTTCCCAGGACACAGGGTTCCAGAATAAAACCTCAGTCATGTTCCCTGGACACAGGTTTCAGAAATCAAATCCCAGTCATGTTCCCAGGCCACAGGGTTCCACAATTAAACCTCAGTCATATTCCCAGGCCAGAGGGTTCCACAATCAAACCTCAGTCCTGTTGCCAGGCCACGGTTCCACCATCAAGCCTCAGTCATGTTCCCAGGTCAGAGTGTTCCACAATCTAACCTAAGTCATCTTGCCAAGCCACAGGGTTCCACCATCAAACCTCAGGCATATTGCCAGGCCACAGTGTTCCACCATCAAGCCTCACTCATGTTCCCAAGCCTGAGGGTTCCACTATCAAACCTCAATCATGTTGCCAGGCCACAGGATTCAACCATGAAACCTCAGTCATGTTCCCAGTAAACAGGGCTCCAGAATCAAACCAATGTCATGTTCCCATGCCACGGGGTTCCAGTATCAGGCCTCAGGCATGGTCCCCGTGCACAGGGTTCCAAATCAAACCTCAGTCATGTTGCCAGTCCACAGGTTTCTGCCATCAAACCTCAGTCATGTTCCCAGTAAACAGGGCTCCAGAATCAAGCCTCAGTCATTTTGCCAGGCCAGAGTGTTCCACCATCAAACCTCAGTCATGATCCCAGGCCACATGTTTCCACAATGAAACCTCAGTCATTTTCCCAGGCCAAAGGTTTCCAGAATCAAACCTCAGTCATATTCCCAGGACACATGGTTCCAGAATCAACCTGAGTCATGTTCGAAGGCCACAGGTTTCAACAATCAAACCTCAGTCATGTTCCCAGGACACAGGTGTCCAGAATCAAACCTCAGTCATGTTCCCAGAGAACAGGCTTCCAGAAACAAACCTCAGTCATGTTCCCAAGCCACAGGGTTGCAGAATCAAACCTCAGTCTTGTTCCCAGGACACAGGTGTCCAGAATCAAACCGCAGTCATGTTCCCAGGGAACAGGCTTCCAGAAACAAACCTCAGTCATGTTCCCAGGCCACAGGGTTCCAGAATCAAACTTCAGTCTTGTTCCCAGGACACAGGTTTCCAGAATCAACCAGATATCATGTTCCCTGGCCACAGTCTTCCAGAATCAATCCTCAGTCATGTTGCCAGGCCACAGGTTTCCACCATCAAACCTCAGACATGTTCCCAGGCCACAGGGTACCAGAGTCAAACCGTTCGCAGGTTCCCAGGCCACAGAGTTCCAGAATCCACCGATGTCATGCGGCCAGGCCACAGGGTTCCAGAATCAATCCTCAGTTATGTTCGCAGGCTACAGGGTTCCGGAATAAAACCTCAGTCATGTTCCCAGTCCACAGGGTTCCAGAATCAAGGCTCAGTCAGGTACCCGGGGCACAGTATTCCACAATCTAAACAGATGTCATGTTCCCAGGCCTCAGGGTTCCAGAATCCACCCATGTCATGTTCCCAGGCCACAGGGTTCCAGAATCAATCCTCAGTTATGTTCCCAGTCTACAGGGTTCCAGAATAAAACCTCAGTCATATTCCCAGTACATAGGGTTCCAGAACCAAGGCTCAGTCAGGTTCCCGGGGCACAGTATTCCACAATCTAAACAGATGTCATGTTCCCAGGCCACAGGGATCCAGAATCAAACCTCAGTCATGTTGCCAGGCCATAGGGTACCACCATCAAACCTCAGTTATATTCCCAGGACTAAGGTTTCCAGAATCAAACCGATTTCATGTTTCCAGGCAACAGGGTACCAGAATCTAAACCGATGTCATGTTCCCAGGGCACAGGATTCCACACTCTAACATCAGTCATGTTCCAAGGCCAATGGTTTCCAGAATCAAACCTAAGTCATATTCCCAGGCCACATGGTTCCAGAATCAAACCTCTGTCGTGTTCCCAGGACACAGGGTTCCAGAATAAAACCTCAGTCATGTTCCCTGGACACAGGTTTCAGAAATCAAATCCCAGTCATGTTCCCAGGCCACAGGGTTCCACAATTAAACCTCAGTCATATTCCCAGGCCAGAGGGTTCCACAATCAAACCTCAGTCCTGTTGCCAGGCCACGGTTCCACCATCAAGCCTCAGTCATGTTCCCAGGTCAGAGTGTTCCACAATCTAACCTAAGTCATCTTGCCAAGCCACAGGGTTCCACCATCAAACCTCAGGCATATTGCCAGGCCACAGTGTTCCACCATCAAGCCTCACTCATGTTCCCAAGCCTGAGGGTTCCACTATCAAATCTCAATCATGTTGCCAGGCCACAGGATTCAACCATGAAACCTCAGTCATGTTCCCAGTAAACAGGGCTCCAGAATCAAACCAATGTCATGTTCCCATGCCACGGGGTTCCAGTATCAGGCCTCAGGCATGGTCCCCGTGCACAGGGTTCCAAATCAAACCTCAGTCATGTTGCCAGTCCACAGGTTTCTGCCATCAAACCTCAGTCATGTTCCCAGTAAACAGGGCTCCAGAATCAAGCCTCAGTCATTTTGCCAGGCCAGAGTGTTCCACCATCAAACCTCAGTCATGATCCCAGGCCACATGTTTCCACAATGAAACCTCAGTCATTTTCCCAGGCCAAAGGTTTCCAGAATCAAACCTCAGTCATATTCCCAGGACACATGGTTCCAGAATCAACCTGAGTCATGTTCGAAGGCCACAGGTTTCAACAATCAAACCTCAGTCATGTTCCCAGGACACAGGTGTCCAGAATCAAACCTCAGTCATGTTCCCAGAGAACAGGCTTCCAGAAACAAACCTCAGTCATGTTCCCAAGCCACAGGGTTGCAGAATCAAACCTCAGTCTTGTTCCCAGGACACAGGTGTCCAGAATCAAACCGCAGTCATGTTCCCAGGGAACAGGCTTCCAGAAACAAACCTCAGTCATGTTCCCAGGCCACAGGGTTCCAGAATCAAACTTCAGTCTTGTTCCCAGGACACAGGTTTCCAGAATCAACCAGATATCATGTTCCCTGGCCACAGTCTTCCAGAATCAATCCTCAGTCATGTTGCCAGGCCACAGGTTTCCACCATCAAACCTCAGACATGTTCCCAGGCCACAGGGTACCAGAGTCAAACCGTTCGCAGGTTCCCAGGCCACAGAGTTCCAGAATCCACCGATGTCATGCGGCCAGGCCACAGGGTTCCAGAATCAATACTCAGTTATGTTCGCAGGCTACAGGGTTCCGGAATAAAACCTCAGTCATGTTCCCAGTCCACAGGGTTCCAGAATCAAGGCTCAGTCAGGTACCCGGGGCACAGTATTCCACAATCTAAACAGATGTCATGTTCCCAGGCCTCAGGGTTCCAGAATCCACCCATGTCATGTTCCCAGGCCACAGGGTTCCAGAATCAATCCTCAGTTATGTTCCCAGTCTACAGGGTTCCAGAATAAAACCTCAGTCATATTCCCAGTACATAGGGTTCCAGAACCAAGGCTCAGTCAGGTTCCCGGGGCACAGTATTCCACAATCTAAACAGATGTCATGTTCCCAGGCCACAGGGATCCAGAATCAAACCTCAGTCATGTTGCCAGGCCATAGGGTACCACCATCAAACCTCAGTTATATTCCCAGGACTAAGGTTTCCAGAATCAAACCGATTTCATGTTTCCAGGCAACAGGGTACCAGAATCTCAACCGATGTCATGTTCCCAGGGCACAGGAATCCACACTCTAACATCAGTCATGTTCCAAGGCCAATGGTTTCCAGAATCAAACCTAAGTCATATTCCCAGGCCACATGGTTCCAGAATCAAACCTCTGTCGTGTTCCCAGGACACAGGGTTCCAGAATAAAACCTCAGTCATGTTCCCTGGACACAGGTTTCAGAAATCAAATCCCAGTCATGTTCCCAGGCCACAGGGTTCCACAATTAAACCTCAGTCATATTCCCAGGCCAGAGGGTTCCATAATCAAACCTCAGTCCTGTTGCCAGGCCACGGTTCCACCATCAAGCCTCAGTCATGTTCCCAGTAAACAGGGCTCCAGAATCAAACCAATGTCATGTTCCCATGCCACGGGGTTCCAGTATCAGGCCTCAGTCATGGTCCCCGTGCACAGGGTTCCAAATCAAACCTCAGTCATGTTGCCAGTCCACAGGTTTCTGCCATCAAACCTCAGTCATGTTCCCAGTAAACAGGGCTCCAGAATCAAGCCTCAGTCATTTTGCCAGGCCAGAGTGTTCCACCATCGAACCTCAGTCATGATCCCAGGCCACATGTTTCCACAATGAAACCTCAGTCATTTTCTCAGGACAAAGGTTTCCAGAATCAAACCTCAGTCATATTTCCAGGACACATGGTTCCAGAATCAACCTGAGTCATGTTCGAAGGCCACAGGTTTCAACAATCAAACCTCAGTCATGTTCCCAGGACACAGGTGTCCAGAATCAAACCTCAGTCATGTTCCCAGAGAACAGGCTTCCAGAAACAAACCTCAGTCATGTTCCCAAGCCACAGGGTTGCAGAATCAAACCTCAGTCTTGTTCCCAGGACACAGGTGTCCAGAATCAAACCGCAGTCATGTTCCCAGGGAACAGGCTTCCAGAAACAAACCTCAGTCATGTTCCCAGGCCACAGGCTTCCAGAATCAAACTTCAGTCTTGTTCCCAGGACACAGGTTTCCAGAATCAACCAGATATCATGTTCCCTGGCCACAGTCTTCCAGAATCAATCCTCAGTCATGTTGCCAGGCCACAGGTTTCCACCATCAAACCTCAGACATGTTCCCAGGCCACAGGGTACCAGAGTCAAACCGTTCGCAGGTTCCCAGGCCACAGAGTTCCAGAATCCACCGATGTCATGCGGCCAGGCCACAGGGTTCCAGAATCAATCCTCAGTTATGTTCGCAGGCTACAGGGTTCAGGAATAAAACCTCAGTCATGTTCCCAGTCCACAGGGTTCCAGAATCAAGGCTCAGTCAGGTACCCGGGGCACAGTATTCCACAATCTAAACAGATGTCATGTTCCCAGGCCTCAGGGTTCCAGAATCCACCCATGTCATGTTCCCAGGCCCCAGGGTTCCAGAATCAATCCTCAGTTATGTTCCCAGGCTACAGGGTTCCAGAATAAAACCTCAGTCATGTTCCTAGTGCACAGTGTTCCAGAACCAAGGCTCAGTCAGGTTCCCGGGCCAAAGTATTCCACAATCTAAACAGATGTCATGTTTCCAGGCCACAGGTCTTCAGAATCACGCCTCAGTCATTTTCCCAGGCCACAGAGATCCAGAATCAAACCTCAGTCATGTTGCCAGGCCATAGGGTACCACAATCAAACCTCAGTCATATTCCCAGACCTCAGGTTTACAGAATCAAACCGATTTCATGTTCCCAGGCAACAGGGTACCAGAATCCAAACCGATGTCATGTTCCCAGGCCACAGGATTCCACATTCTAACATCAGTCATGTTCCCAGGCCAATGGTTTCCAGAATCAAACCTCAGTCATATTCCCAGGCCACATGGTTACAGAATCAAACCTCAGTCGTGTTCCCAGGACACAGGGTTCCAGAATAAAACCTCAGTCATGTTCCCTGGACACAGGTTTCAGAAATCAAATCCCAGTCATATTCCCAGGCCAGAGGGTTCCACAATCAAACCTCAGTCCTGTTGCCAGGCCACGGTTCCACCATCAAGCCTCAGTCATGTTCCCAGGTCAGAGTGTTCCACAATCTAACCTAAGTCATCTTGCCAAGCCACAGGGTTCCACCATCAAACCTCAGGCATATTGCCAGGCCACAGTGTTCCACCATCAAGCCTCACTCATGTTCCCAAGCCTGAGGGTTCCACTATCAAACCTCAATCATGTGGCCAGGCCACAGGATTCAACCATGAAACCTCAGTCATGTTCCCAGTAAACAGGGCTCCAGAATCAAACCAATGTCATGTTCCCATGCCACGGGGTTCCAGTATCAGGCCTCAGTCATGGTCCCCGTGCACAGGATTCCAAATCAAACCTCAGTCATGTTGCCAGTCCACAGGTTTCTGCCATCAAACCTCAGTCATGTTCCCAGTAAACAGGGCTCCAGAATCAAGCCTCAGTCATTTTGCCAGGCCAGAGTGTTCCACCATCAAACCTCAGTCATGATCCCAGGCCACATGTTTCCACAATGAAACCTCAGTCATTTTCCCAGGCCAAAGGTTTCCAGAATCAAACCTCAGTCATATTCCCAGGACACATGGTTCCAGAATCAACCTGAGTCATGTTCGAAGGCCACAGGTTTCAACAATCAAACCTCAGTCATGTTCCCAGGACACAGGTGTCCAGAATCAAACCTCAGTCATGTTCCCAGAGAACAGGCTTCCAGAAACAAACCTCAGTCATGTTCCCAAGCCACAGGGTTGCAGAATCAAACCTCAGTCTTGTTCCCAGGACACAGGTGTCCAGAATCAAACCGCAGTCATGTTCCCAGGGAACAGGCTTCCAGAAACAAACCTCAGTCATGTTCCCAGGCCACAGGGTTCCAGAATCAAACTTCAGTCTTGTTCCCAGGACACAGGTTTCCAGAATCAACCAGATATCATGTTCCCTGGCCACAGTCTTCCAGAATCAATCCTCAGTCATGTTGCCAGGCCACAGGTTTCCACCATCAAACCTCAGACATGTTCCCAGGCCACAGGGTACCAGAGTCAAACCGTTCGCAGGTTCCCAGGCCACAGAGTTCCAGAATCCACCGATGTCATGCGGCCAGGCCACAGGGTTCCAGAATCAATCCTCAGTTATGTTCGCAGGCTACAGGGTTCCAGAATAAAACCTCAGTCATATTCCCAGTACATAGGGTTCCAGAACCAAGGCTCAGTCAGGTTCCCGGGTCACAGTATTCCACAATCTAAACAGATGTCTTGTTCCCAGGCCTCAGGGTTCCAGAATCCACCCATGTTATGTTCCCAGGCCACAGGGTTCCAGAATCAATCCTCAGTTATGTTCCCAGGCTACAGGGTTCCAGAATAAAACCTCAGTCATGTTCCCTGGACACAGGTTTCAGAAATCAAATCCCAGTCATGTTCCCAGGCCACAGGGTTCCACAATTAAACCTCAGTCATATTCCCACGCCAGAGGGTTCCACAATCAAACCTCAGTCCTGTTGCCAGGCCACGGTTCCACCATCAAGCCTCAGTCATGTTCCCAGGTCAGAGTGTTCCACAATCTAACCTAAGTCATCTTGCCAAGCCAAAGGGTTCCACCATCAAACCTCAGGCATATTGCCAGGCCACAGTGTTCCACCATCAAGCCTCACTCATGTTCCCAAGCCTGAGGGTTCCACTATCAAACCTCAATCATGTTGCCAGGCCACAGGATTCAACCATGAAACCTCAGTCATGTTCCCAGTAAACAGGGCTCCAGAATCAAACCAATGTCATGTTCCCATGCCACGGGGTTCCAGTATCAGGCCTCAGTCATGGTCCCCGTGCACAGGGTTCCAAATCAAACCTCAGTCATGTTGCCAGTCCACAGGTTTCTGCCATCAAACCTCAGTCATGTTCCCAGTAAACAGGGCTCCAGAATCAAGCCTCAGTCATTTTGCCAGGCCAGAGTGTTCCACCATCAAACCTCAGTCATGATCCCAGGCCACATGTTTCCACAATGAAACCTCAGTCATTTTCCCAGGCCAAAGGTTTCCAGAATCAAACATCAGTCATATTCCCAGGACACATGGTTCCAGAATCAACCTAAGTCATGTTCGAAGGCCACAGTTTTCAACAGTCAAACCTCAGTCATGTTCCCAGTCCACAGGGTTCCAGAATCAAGGCTCAGTCAGGTACCCGGGGCACAGTATTCCACAATCTAAACAGATGTCATGTTCCCAGGCATCAGGGTTCCAGAATCCACCCATGTCATGTTCCCAGGCCACAGGGTTCCAGAATCAATCCTCAGTTATGTTCCCAGGTTACAGGGTTCCAGAATAAAACCTCAGTCATATTCCCTGTACATAGGGTTCCAGAACCAAGGCTCAGTCAGGTTCCCGGGTCACAGTATTCCACAATCTAAACAGATGTCTTGTTCCCAGGCCTCAGGGTTCCAGAATCCACCCATGTTATGTTCCCAGGCCACAGGGTTCCAGAATCAATCCTCAGTTATGTTCCCAGGCTACAGGGTTCCAGAATAAAACCTCAGTCATGTTCCTAGTGCACAGTGTTCCAGAACCAAGGCTCAGTCAGGTTCCCGGGCCAAAGTATTCCACAATCTAAACAGATGTCATGTTTCCAGGCCACAGGTCTTCAGAATCACGCTTCAGTCATTTTCCCAGGCCACAGAGACCTAGAATCAAACCTCAGTCATGTTGCCAGGCCTCAGATTTCCGGAATCAAACCGATTTCGTGTTCCCAGGCCACAGGGTTCCAGAGTCAAACCGTTCGCAGGTTCCCAGGCCACAGTGTTCCAGAATCCACCGATGTCATGTTCCCAGGCCACAGGCTTCCAGAATCAATCCTCAGTTATGTTCCCAGGCTACAGGGTTCCAGAATAAAACCTCAGTCATGTTCCCAGTCCACAGGGTTCCAGAACCAAGGCTCAGTCAGGTTCCCGGGCCACAGTATTCCACAATCTAAACAGATGTCATGTTCCAAGGCCTCAGTTTTCCAGAATCCACCCATGTCATGTTCCTGGGCCACAGGGTTCCAAAGTGAATCCTCAGTTATGTTCCCAGGCTACACGGCTCCAGAATAAAACCTCAGTAATATTCCCATTCCACAGGTTTCCAGAACCAACGCTCAGTCAAGTTCCCAGGCCACAGGATTCCACAATCTAAACAGATTTCATGTTCCCAGGCCTCAGGGTTCCAGAATCCACCCATGTCATTTTAACAGGACACAGGGTTCCAGAATGAAACCTCAGTCATGTTCCCAGTCCACAGTGGTCCAGAACCAAGGCTCAGTCAGGTTCCCGGGGCACAGTATTCCACAATCTAAACAGATGTCATGTTCCCAGGCCACAGGGATCCAGAATCAAACCTCAGTCATGTTGCCAAGCCATAGGGTACCACCATCAAACCTCAGTCATATTCCCAGACCTCAGGTTTACAGAATCAAACCGATTTCATGTTCCCAGGCAACAGGGTACCAGAATCCAAACCGATGTCATGTTCCCAGGCCACAGGATTCCACATTCTAACATCAGTCATGTTCCCAGGCCAATGGTTTCCAGAATCAAACCTCAGTCATATTCCCAGGCCACATGGTTACAGAATCAAACCTCAGTCGTGTTCCCAGGACACAGGGTTCCAGAATAAAACCTCAGTCATGTTCCCTGGACACAGGTTTCAGAAATCAAATCCCAGTCATGTTCCCAGGCCACAGGGTTCCACAATTAAACCTCAGTCATATTCCCAGGCCAGAGGGTTCCACAATCAAACCTCAGTCCTGTTGCCAGGCCACGGTTCCACCATCAAGCCTCAGTCATGTTCCCAGGTCAGAGTGTTCCACAATCTAACCTAAGTCATCTTGCCAAGCCAAAGGGTTCCACCATCAAACCTCAGGCATATTGCCAGGCCACAGTGTTCCACCATCAAGCCTCACTCATGTTCCCAAGCCTGAGGGTTCCACTATCAAACCTCAATCATGTTGCCAGGCCACAGGATTCAACCATGAAACCTCAGTCATGTTCCCAGTAAACAGGGCTCCAGAATCAAACCAATGTCATGTTCCCATGCCACGGGGTTCCAGTATCAGGCCTCAGGCATGGTCCCCGTGCACAGGGTTCCAAATCAAACCTCAGTCATGTTGCCAGTCCACAGGTTTCTGCCATCAAACCTCAGTCATGTTCCCAGTAAACAGGGCTCCAGAATCAAGCCTCAGTCATTTTGCCAGGCCAGAGTGTTCCACCATCAAACCTCAGTCATGATCCCAGGCCACATGTTTCCACAATGAAACCTCAGTCATTTTCCCAGGCCAAAGGTTTCCAGAATCAAACCTCAGTCATATTCCCAGGACACATGGTTCCAGAATCAACCTGAGTCATGTTCGAAGGCCACAGGTTTCAACAATCAAACCTCAGTCATGTTCCCAGGACACAGGTGTCCAGAATCAAACCTCAGTCATGTTCCCAGAGAACAGGCTTCCAGAAACAAACCTCAGTCATGTTCCCAAGCCACAGGGTTGCAGAATCAAACCTCAGTCTTGTTCCCAGGACACAGGTGTCCAGAATCAAACCGCAGTCATGTTCCCAGGGAACAGGCTTCCAGAAACAAACCTCAGTCATGTTCCCAGGCCACAGGGTTCCAGAATCAAACTTCAGTCTTGTTCCCAGGACACAGGTTTCCAGAATCAACCAGATATCATGTTCCCTGGCCACAGTCTTCCAGAATCAATCCTCAGTCATGTTGCCAGGCCACAGGTTTCCACCATCAAACCTCAGACATGTTCCCAGGCCACAGGGTACCAGAGTCAAACCGTTCGCAGGTTCCCAGGCCACAGAGTTCCAGAATCCACCGATGTCATGCGGCCAGGCCACAGGGTTCCAGAATCAATCCTCAGTTATGTTCGCAGGCTACAGGGTTCCGGAATAAAACCTCAGTCATGTTCCCAGTCCACAGGGTTCCAGAATCAAGGCTCAGTCAGGTACCCGGGGCACAGTATTCCACAATCTAAACAGATGTCATGTTCCCAGGCCTCAGGGTTCCAGAATCCACCCATGTCATGTTCCCAGGCCACAGGGTTCCAGAATCAATCCTCAGTTATGTTCCCCGTCTACAGGGTTCCAGAATAAAACCTCAGTCATATTCCCAGTACATAGGGTTCCAGAACCAAGGCTCAGTCAGGTTCCCGGGGCACAGTATTCCACAATCTAAACAGATGTCATGTTCCCAGGCCACAGGGATCCAGAATCAAACCTCAGTCATGTTGCCAGGCCATAGGGTACCACCATCAAACCTCAGTTATATTCCCAGGACTAAGGTTTCCAGAATCAAACCGATTTCATGTTTCCAGGCAACAGGGTACCAGAATCTAAACCGATGTCATGTTCCCAGGGCACAGGATTCCACACTCTAACATCAGTCATGTTCCAAGGCCAATGGTTTCCAGAATCAAACCTAAGTCATATTCCCAGGCCACATGGTTCCAGAATCAAACCTCTGTCGTGTTCCCAGGACACAGGGTTCCAGAATAAAACCTCAGTCATTTTCCCTGGACACAGGTTTCAGAAATCAAATCCCAGTCATGTTCCCAGGCCACAGGGTTCCAGAATCAATCCTCAGTTATGTTCCCAGGCTACAGGGTTCCAGAATAAAACGTCAGTCATGTTCCCAGTCCACAGGGTTCCAGAACCAAGGCTCAGTCACGTTCCCAGGGCACAGTATTCCACAATCTAAACAGATGTCATGTTCCCAGGCCTCAGGGTTCCAGAATCCACCCATGTCATGTTCCCAGGCCACAGGGTTCCAGAATCAATCCTCAGTTATGTTCCCAGGCTACAAGGTTCCAGAATAAAACCTCAGTCATGTTCCCAGGCCTCAGGGTTCCAGAATCCACCCATGTCATGTTCCCAGGCCACAGGGTTCCAGAATCAATCCTCAGTTATGTTCCCAGGCTACAGGGTTCCAGAATAAAACCTCAGTCATGTTCCCAGTCCATAGGGTTCCAGAACCAAGGCTCAGTCAGGTTCCCGGGGCACAGTATTCCACAATCCAAACAGATGTCATGTTCCCAGGCCACAGGCATCCAGAATCAAACCTCAGTCATGTTGCCAGGCCATAGGGTACCACCATCAAACCTCAGTTATATTCCCAGGACTAAGGTTTCCAGAATCAAACCGATTTCATGTTTCCAGGCAACAGGGTACCAGAATCTAAACCGATGTCATGTTCCCAGGGCACAGGATTCCACACTCTAACATCAGTCATGTTCCAAGGCCAATGGTTTCCAGAATCAAACCTAAGTCATATTCCCAGGCCACATGGTTACACAATCAAACCTCAGTCGTGTTCCCAGGACACAGGGTTCCAGAATAAAACCTCAGTCATGTTCCCTGGACACAGGTTTCAGAAATCAAATCCCAGTCATGTTCCCAGGCCACAGGGTTCCACAATTAAACCTCAGTCATATTCCCAGGCCAGAGGGTTCCACAATCAAACCTCAGTCCTGTTGCCAGGCCACGGTTCCACCATCAAGCCTCAGTCATGTTCCCAGGTCAGAGTGTTCCACAATCTAACCTAAGTCATCTTGCCAAGCCACAGGGTTCCACCATCAAACCTCAGGCATATTGCCAGGCCACAGTGTTCCACCATCAAGCCTCACTCATGTTCCCAAGCCTGAGGGTTCCACTATCAAACCTCAATCATGTTGCCAGGCCACAGGATTCAACCATGAAACCTCAGTCATGTTCCCAGTAAACAGGGCTCCAGAATCAAACCAATGTCATGTTCCCATGCCACGGGGTTCCAGTATCAGGCCTCAGGCATGGTCCCCGTGCACAGGGTTCCAAATCAAACCTCAGTCATGTTGCCAGTCCACAGGTTTCTGCCATCAAACCTCAGTCATGTTCCCAGTAAACAGGGCTCCAGAATCAAGCCTCAGTCATTTTGCCAGGCCAGAGTGTTCCACCATCAAACCTCAGTCATGATCCCAGGCCACATGTTTCCACAATGAAACCTCAGTCATTTTCCCAGGCCAAAGGTTTCCAGAATCAAACCTCAGTCATATTCCCAGGACACATGGTTCCAGAATCAACCTGAGTCATGTTCGAAGGCCACAGGTTTCAACAATCAAACCTCAGTCATGTTCCCAGGACACAGGTGTCCAGAATCAAACCTCAGTCATGTTCCCAGAGAACAGGCTTCCAGAAACAAACCTCAGTCATGTTCCCAAGCCACAGGGTTGCAGAATCAAACCTCAGTCTTGTTCCCAGGACACAGGTGTCCAGAATCAAACCGCAGTCATGTTCCCAGGGAACAGGCTTCCAGAAACAAACCTCAGTCATGTTCCCAGGCCACAGGGTTCCAGAATCAAACTTCAGTCTTGTTCCCAGGACACAGGTTTCCAGAATCAACCAGATATCATGTTCCCTGGCCACAGTCTTCCAGAATCAATCCTCAGTCATGTTGCCAGGCCACAGGTTTCCACCATCAAACCTCAGACATGTTCCCAGGCCACAGGGTACCAGAGTCAAACCGTTCGCAGGTTCCCAGGCCACAGAGTTCCAGAATCCACCGATGTCATGCGGCCAGGCCACAGGGTTCCAGAATCAATACTCAGTTATGTTCGCAGGCTACAGGGTTCCGGAATAAAACCTCAGTCATGTTCCCAGTCCACAGGGTTCCAGAATCAAGGCTCAGTCAGGTACCCGGGGCACAGTATTCCACAATCTAAACAGATGTCATGTTCCCAGGCCTCAGGGTTCCAGAATCCACCCATGTCATGTTCCCAGGCCACAGGGTTCCAGAATCAATCCTCAGTTATGTTCCCAGTCTACAGGGTTCCAGAATAAAACCTCAGTCATATTCCCAGTACATAGGGTTCCAGAACCAAGGCTCAGTCAGGTTCCCGGGGCACAGTATTCCACAATCTAAACAGATGTCATGTTCCCAGGCCACAGGGATCCAGAATCAAACCTCAGTCATGTTGCCAGGCCATAGGGTACCACCATCAAACCTCAGTTATATTCCCAGGACTAAGGTTTCCAGAATCAAACCGATTTCATGTTTCCAGGCAACAGGGTACCAGAATCTAAACCGATGTCATGTTCCCAGGGCACAGGAATCCACACTCTAACATCAGTCATGTTCCAAGGCCAATGGTTTCCAGAATCAAACCTAAGTCATATTCCCAGGCCACATGGTTCCAGAATCAAACCTCTGTCGTGTTCCCAGGACACAGGGTTCCAGAATAAAACCTCAGTCATGTTCCCTGGACACAGGTTTCAGAAATCAAATCCCAGTCATGTTCCCAGGCCACAGGGTTCCACAATTAAACCTCAGTCATATTCCCAGGCCAGAGGGTTCCATAATCAAACCTCAGTCCTGTTGCCAGGCCACGGTTCCACCATCAAGCCTCAGTCATGTTCCCAGTAAACAGGGCTCCAGAATCAAACCAATGTCATGTTCCCATGCCACGGGGTTCCAGTATCAGGCCTCAGTCATGGTCCCCGTGCACAGGGTTCCAAATCAAACCTCAGTCATGTTGCCAGTCCACAGGTTTCTGCCATCAAACCTCAGTCATGTTCCCAGTAAACAGGGCTCCAGAATCAAGCCTCAGTCATTTTGCCAGGCCAGAGTGTTCCACCATCGAACCTCAGTCATGATCCCAGGCCACATGTTTCCACAATGAAACCTCAGTCATTTTCTCAGGACAAAGGTTTCCAGAATCAAACCTCAGTCATATTTCCAGGACACATGGTTCCAGAATCAACCTGAGTCATGTTCGAAGGCCACAGGTTTCAACAATCAAACCTCAGTCATGTTCCCAGGACACAGGTGTCCAGAATCAAACCTCAGTCATGTTCCCAGAGAACAGGCTTCCAGAAACAAACCTCAGTCATGTTCCCAAGCCACAGGGTTGCAGAATCAAACCTCAGTCTTGTTCCCAGGACACAGGTGTCCAGAATCAAACCGCAGTCATGTTCCCAGGGAACAGGCTTCCAGAAACAAACCTCAGTCATGTTCCCAGGCCACAGGCTTCCAGAATCAAACTTCAGTCTTGTTCCCAGGACACAGGTTTCCAGAATCAACCAGATATCATGTTCCCTGGCCACAGTCTTCCAGAATCAATCCTCAGTCATGTTGCCAGGCCACAGGTTTCCACCATCAAACCTCAGACATGTTCCCAGGCCACAGGGTACCAGAGTCAAACCGTTCGCAGGTTCCCAGGCCACAGAGTTCCAGAATCCACCGATGTCATGCGGCCAGGCCACAGGGTTCCAGAATCAATCCTCAGTTATGTTCGCAGGCTACAGGGTTCCGGAATAAAACCTCAGTCATGTTCCCAGTCCACAGGGTTCCAGAATCAAGGCTCAGTCAGGTACCCGGGGCACAGTATTCCACAATCTAAACAGATGTCATGTTCCCAGGCCTCAGGGTTCCAGAATCCACCCATGTCATGTTCCCAGGCCGCAGGGTTCCAGAATCAATCCTCACTTATGTTCCCAGGCTACAGGGTTCCAGAATAAAACCTCAGTCATATTCCCAGTACATTGGGTTCCAGAACCAAGGCTCAGTCAGGTTCCCGGGTCACAGTATTCCACAATCTAAACAGATGTCATGTTACCAGGCCTCAGGGTTCCAGAATCCACCCATGTTATGTTCCCAGGCCACAGGGTTCCAGAATCAATCCTCAGTTATGTTCCCAGGCTACAGGGTTCCAGAATAAAACCTCAGTCATGTTCCTAGTGCACAGTGTTCCAGAACCAAGGCTCAGTCAGGTTCCCGGGCCAAAGTATTCCACAATCTAAACAGATGTCATGTTTCCAGGCCACAGGTCTTCAGAATCACGCCTCAGTCATTTTCCCAGGCCACAGAGATCCAGAATCAAACCTCAGTCATGTTGCCAGCCCTCAGATTTCCGGAATCAAACCGATTTCGTGTTCCCAGGCCACAGGGTTCCAGAGTCAAACCGTTCGCAGGTTCCCAGGCCACAGTGTTCCAGAATCCACCGATGTCATGTTCCCAGGCCACAGGCTTCCAGAATCAATCCTCAGTTATGTTCCCAGGCTACAGGGTTCCAGAATAAAACCTCAGTCATGTTCCCAGTCCACAGGGTTCCAGAACCAAGGCTCAGTCAGGTTCCCGGGCCACAGTATTCCACAATCTAAACAGATGTCATGTTCCAAGGCCTCAGGTTTCCAGAATCCACCCATGTCATGTTCCTGGGCCACAGGGTTCCAAAGTGAATCCTCAGTTATGTTCCCAGGCTACACGGCTCCAGAATAAAACCTCAGTCATATTCCCAGTCCACAGGTTTCCAGAACCAAGGCTCAGTCAAGTTCCCAGGCCAAAGTATTCCACAATCTAAACAGATTTCATGTTCCCAGGCCTCAGGGTTCCAGAATCCACCCATGTCATGTTAACAGGACACAGGATTCCAGAATAAAACCTCAGTCATGTTCCCAGTCCACAGGGGTCCAGAACCAAGGCTCAGTCAGGTTCCCGGGGCACAGTATTCCACAATCTAAACAGATGTCATGTTCCCAGGCCACAGGGATCCAGAATCAAACCTCAGTCATGTTGCCAGGCCATAGGGTACCACCATCAAACCTCAGTCATATTCCCAGGCCTAAGGTTTCCAGAATCAAACCGATTTCATGTTTCCAGGCAACAGGGTACCAGAATCCAAACCGATGTCATGTTCCCAGGGCACAGGATTCCACACTCTAACATCAGTCATGTTCCCAGGCCAATGGTTTCCAGAATCAAACCTAAGTCATATTCCCAGGCCACATGGTTCCAGAATCAAACCTCAGTCGTGTTCCCAGGACACAGGGTTCCAGAATAAAACCTCAGTCATTTTCCCTGGACACAGGTTTCAGAAATCAAATCCCAGTCATGTTCCCAGGCCACAGGGTTGCAGAATCAATCCTCAGTTATGTTCCCAGGCTACAGGGTTCCAGAATAAAACGTCAGTCATGTTCCCAGCCCACAGGGTTCCAGAACCAAGGCTCAGTCACGTTCCCAGGGCACAGTATTCCACAATCTAAACAGATGTCATGTTCCCAGGCCTCAGGGTTCCAGAATCCACCCATGTCATGTTCCCAGGCCACAGGGTTCCAGAATCAATCCTCAGTTATGTTCCCAGGCTACAATGTTCCAGAATAAAACCTCAGTCATGTTCCTAGTCCACAGGGTTCCAGAATCCACCGTTGTCATGTGCCCAGGCCACAGGGTTCCAGAATCAATCCTCAGTTATGGTCCCAGGCTACAGGGTTCCAGAATAAAACCTCAGTCATGTTCCCAGTCCACAGGGTTCCAGAACCAAGGCTCAGTCAGGTTCCCGGGGCACAGTATTCCACAATCTAAACAGATGTCATGTTCCCAGGCCACAGGTTTCCAGAATCATGCCTCAGTCATGTTCCCAGGCCACAGGCATCCAGAATCAAACCTCAGTCATGTTGCCAGGCCATAGGGTACCACAATCAAACCTCAGTCATATTCCCAGACCTCAGGTTTACAGAATCAAACCGATTTCATGTTCCCAGGCAACAGGGTACCAGAATCCAAACCGATGGCATGTTCCCAGGCCACAGGATTCCACATTCTAACATCAGTCATGTTCCCAGGCCAATGGTTTCCAGAATCAAACCTCAGTCATATTCCCAGGCCACATGGTTACAGAATCAAACCTCAGTCGTGTTCCCAGGACACAGGGTTCCAGAATAAAACCTCAGTCATGTTCCCTGGACACAGGTTTCAGAAATCAAATCCCAGTCATGTTCCCAGGCCAGAGGGTTCCACAATCAAACCTCAGTCCTGTTGCCAGGCCACGGTTCCACCATCAAGCCTCAGTCATGTTCCCAGGTCAGAGTGTTCCACAATCTAACCTAAGTCATCTTGCCAAGCCACAGGGTTCCACCATCAAACCTCAGGCATATTGCCAGGCCACAGTGTTCCACCATCAAGCCTCACTCATGTTCCCAAGCCTGAGGGTTCCACTATCAAACCTCAATCATGTGGCCAGGCCACAGGATTCAACCATGAAACCTCAGTCATGTTCCCAGTAAACAGGGCTCCAGAATCAAACCAATGTCATGTTCCCATGCCACGGGGTTCCAGTATCAGGCCTCAGTCATGGTCCCCGTGCACAGGATTCCAAATCAAACCTCAGTCATGTTGCCAGTCCACAGGTTTCTGCCATCAAACCTCAGTCATGTTCCCAGTAAACAGGGCTCCAGAATCAAGCCTCAGTCATTTTGCCAGGCCAGAGTGTTCCACCATCAAACCTCAGTCATGATCCCAGGCCACATGTTTCCACAATGAAACCTCAGTCATTTTCCCAGGCCAAAGGTTTCCAGAATCAAACCTCAGTCATATTCCCAGGACACATGGTTCCAGAATCAACCTGAGTCATGTTCGAAGGCCACAGGTTTCAACAATCAAACCTCAGTCATGTTCCCAGGACACAGGTGTCCAGAATCAAACCTCAGTCATGTTCCCAGAGAACAGGCTTCCAGAAACAAACCTCAGTCATGTTCCCAAGCCACAGGGTTGCAGAATCAAACCTCAGTCTTGTTCCCAGGACACAGGTGTCCAGAATCAAACCGCAGTCATGTTCCCAGGGAACAGGCTTCCAGAAACAAACCTCAGTCATGTTCCCAGGCCACAGGGTTCCAGAATCAAACTTCAGTCTTGTTCCCAGGACACAGGTTTCCAGAATCAACCAGATATCATGTTCCCTGGCCACAGTCTTCCAGAATCAATCCTCAGTCATGTTGCCAGGCCACAGGTTTCCACCATCAAACCTCAGACATGTTCCCAGGCCACAGGGTACCAGAGTCAAACCGTTCGCAGGTTCCCAGGCCACAGAGTTCCAGAATCCACCGATGTCATGCGGCCAGGCCACAGGGTTCCAGAATCAATCCTCAGTTATGTTCGCAGGCTACAGGGTTCCAGAATAAAACCTCAGTCATATTCCCAGTACATAGGGTTCCAGAACCAAGGCTCAGTCAGGTTCCCGGGTCACAGTATTCCACAATCTAAACAGATGTCTTGTTCCCAGGCCTCAGGTTTCCAGAATCCACCCATGTTATGTTCCCAGGCCACAGGGTTCCAGAATCAATCCTCAGTTATGTTCCCAGGCTACAGGGTTCCAGAATAAAACCTCAGTCATGTTCCCTGGACACAGGTTTCAGAAATCAAATCCCAGTCATGTTCCCAGGCCACAGGGTTCCACAATTAAACCTCAGTCATATTCCCACGCCAGAGGGTTCCACAATCAAACCTCAGTCCTGTTGCCAGGCCACGGTTCCACCATCAAGCCTCAGTCATGTTCCCAGGTCAGAGTGTTCCACAATCTAACCTAAGTCATCTTGCCAAGCCAAAGGGTTCCACCATCAAACCTCAGGCATATTGCCAGGCCACAGTGTTCCACCATCAAGCCTCACTCATGTTCCCAAGCCTGAGGGTTCCACTATCAAACCTCAATCATGTTGCCAGGCCACAGGATTCAACCATGAAACCTCAGTCATGTTCCCAGTAAACAGGGCTCCAGAATCAAACCAATGTCATGTTCCCATGCCACGGGGTTCCAGTATCAGGCCTCAGTCATGGTCCCCGTGCACAGGGTTCCAAATCAAACCTCAGTCATGTTGCCAGTCCACAGGTTTCTGCCATCAAACCTCAGTCATGTTCCCAGTAAACAGGGCTCCAGAATCAAGCCTCAGTCATTTTGCCAGGCCAGAGTGTTCCACCATCAAACCTCAGTCATGATCCCAGGCCACATGTTTCCACAATGAAACCTCAGTCATTTTCCCAGGCCAAAGGTTTCCAGAATCAAACCTCAGTCATATTCCCAGGACACATGGTTCCAGAATCAACCTAAGTCATGTTCGAAGGCCACAGTTTTCAACAATCAAACCTCAGTCATGTTCCCAGTCCACAGGGTTCCAGAATCAAGGCTCAGTCAGGTACCCGGGGCACAGTATTCCACAATCTAAACAGATGTCATGTTCCCAGGCATCAGGGTTCCAGAATCCACCCATGTCATGTTCCCAGGCCACAGGGTTCCAGAATCAATCCTCAGTTATGTTCCCAGGTTACAGGGTTCCAGAATAAAACCTCAGTCATATTCCCTGTACATAGGGTTCCAGAACCAAGGCTCAGTCAGGTTCCCGGGTCACAGTATTCCACAATCTAAACAGATGTCTTGTTCCCAGGCCTCAGGGTTCCAGAATCCACCCATGTTATGTTCCCAGGCCACAGGGTTCCAGAATCAATCCTCAGTTATGTTCCCAGGCTACAGGGTTCCAGAATAAAACCTCAGTCATGTTCCTAGTGCACAGTGTTCCAGAACCAAGGCTCAGTCAGGTTCCCGGGCCAAAGTATTCCACAATCTAAACAGATGTCATGTTTCCAGGCCACAGGTCTTCAGAATCACGCTTCAGTCATTTTCCCAGGCCACAGAGACCTAGAATCAAACCTCAGTCATGTTGCCAGGCCTCAGATTTCCGGAATCAAACCGATTTCGTGTTCCCAGGCCACAGGGTTCCAGAGTCAAACCGTTCGCAGTTTCCCAGGCCACAGTGTTCCAGAATCCACCGATGTCATGTTCCCAGGCCACAGGCTTCCAGAATCAATCCTCAGTTATGTTCCCAGGCTACAGGGTTCCAGAATAAAACCTCAGTCATGTTCCCAGTCCACAGGGTTCCAGAACCAAGGCTCAGTCAGGTTCCCGGGCCACAGTATTCCACAATCTAAACAGATGTCATGTTCCAAGGCCTCAGTTTTCCAGAATCCACCCATGTCATGTTCCTGGGCCACAGGGTTCCAAAGTGAATCCTCAGTTATGTTCCCAGGCTACACGGCTCCAGAATAAAACCTCAGTCATATTCCCATTCCACAGGTTTCCAGAACCAACGCTCAGTCAAGTTCCCAGGCAACAGGATTCCACAATCTAAACAGATTTCATGTTCCCAGGCCTCAGGGTTCCAGAATCCACCCATGTCATGTTAACAGGACACAGGGTTCCAGAATGAAACCTCAGTCATGTTCCCAGTCCACAGTGGTCCAGAACCAAGGCTCAGTCAGGTTCCCGGGGCACAGTATTCCACAATCTAAACAGATGTCATGTTCCCAGGCCACAGGGATCCAGAATCAAACCTCAGTCATGTTGCCAGGCCATAGGGTACCACCATCAAACCTCAGTCATATTCCCAGACCTCAGGTTTACAGAATCAAACCGATTTCATGTTCCCAGGCAACAGGGTACCAGAATCCAAACCGATGTCATGTTCCCAGGCCACAGGATTCCACATTCTAACATCAGTCATGTTCCCAGGCCAATGGTTTCCAGAATCAAACCTCAGTCATATTCCCAGGCCACATGGTTACAGAATCAAACCTCAGTCGTGTTCCCAGGACACAGGGTTCCAGAATAAAACCTCAGTCATGTTCCCTGGACACAGGTTTCAGAAATCAAATCCCAGTCATGTTCCCAGGCCACAGGGTTCCACAATTAAACCTCAGTCATATTCCCAGGCCAGAGGGTTCCACAATCAAACCTCAGTCCTGTTGCCAGGCCACGGTTCCACCATCAAGCCTCAGTCATGTTCCCAGGTCAGAGTGTTCCACAATCTAACCTAAGTCATCTTGCCAAGCCACAGGGTTCCACCATCAAACCTCAGGCATATTGCCAGGCCACAGTGTTCCACCATCAAGCCTCACTCATGTTCCCAAGCCTGAGGGTTCCACTATCAAACCTCAATCATGTTGCCAGGCCACAGGATTCAACCATGAAACCTCAGTCATGTTCCCAGTAAACAGGGCTCCAGAATCAAACCAATGTCATGTTCCCATGCCACGGGGTTCCAGTATCAGGCCTCAGGCATGGTCCCCGTGCACAGGGTTCCAAATCAAACCTCAGTCATGTTGCCAGTCCACAGGTTTCTGCCATCAAACCTCAGTCATGTTCCCAGTAAACAGGGCTCCAGAATCAAGCCTCAGTCATTTTGCCAGGCCAGAGTGTTCCACCATCAAACCTCAGTCATGATCCCAGGCCACATGTTTCCACAATGAAACCTCAGTCATTTTCCCAGGCCAAAGGTTTCCAGAATCAAACCTCAGTCATATTCCCAGGACACATGGTTCCAGAATCAACCTGAGTCATGTTCGAAGGCCACAGGTTTCAACAATCAAACCTCAGTCATGTTCCCAGGACACAGGTGTCCAGAATCAAACCTCAGTCATGTTCCCAGAGAACAGGCTTCCAGAAACAAACCTCAGTCATGTTCCCAAGCCACAGGGTTGCAGAATCAAACCTCAGTCTTGTTCCCAGGACACAGGTGTCCAGAATCAAACCGCAGTCATGTTCCCAGGGAACAGGCTTCCAGAAACAAACCTCAGTCATGTTCCCAGGCCACAGGGTTCCAGAATCAAACTTCAGTCTTGTTCCCAGGACACAGGTTTCCAGAATCAACCAGATATCATGTTCCCTGGCCACAGTCTTCCAGAATCAATCCTCAGTCATGTTGCCAGGCCACAGGTTTCCACCATCAAACCTCAGACATGTTCCCAGGCCACAGGGTACCAGAGTCAAACCGTTCGCAGGTTCCCAGGCCACAGAGTTCCAGAATCCACCGATGTCATGCGGCCAGGCCACAGGGTTCCAGAATCAATCCTCAGTTATGTTCGCAGGCTACAGGGTTCTGGAATAAAACCTCAGTCATGTTCCCAGTCCACAGGGTTCCAGAATCAAGGCTCAGTCAGGTACCCGGGGCACAGTATTCCACAATCTAAACAGATGTCATGTTCCCAGGCCTCAGGGTTCCAGAATCCACCCATGTCATGTTCCCAGGCCACAGGGTTCCAGAATCAATCCTCAGTTATGTTCCCAGGCTACAGGGTTCCAGAATAAAACCTCAGTCATATTCCCAGTACATAGGGTTCCAGAACCAAGGCTCAGTCAGGTTCCCGGGGCACAGTATTCCACAATCTAAACAGATGTCATGTTCCCAGGCCACAGGGATCCAGAATCAAACCTCAGTCATGTTGCCAGGCCATAGGGTACCACCATCAAACCTCAGTTATATTCCCAGGACTAAGGTTTCCAGAATCAAACCGATTTCATGTTTCCAGGCAACAGGGTACCAGAATCTAAACCGATGTCATGTTCCCAGGGCACAGGATTCCACACTCTAACATCAGTCATGTTCCAAGGCCAATGGTTTCCAGAATCAAACCTAAGTCATATTCCCAGGCCACATGGTTCCAGAATCAAACCTCTGTCGTGTTCCCAGGACACAGGGTTCCAGAATAAAACCTCAGTCATGTTCCCTGGACACAGGTTTCAGAAATCAAATCCCAGTCATGTTCCCAGGCCACAGGGTTCCACAATTAAACCTCAGTCATATTCCCAGGCCAGAGGGTTCCACAATCAAACCTCAGTCCTGTTGCCAGGCCACGGTTCCACCATCAAGCCTCAGTCATGTTCCCAGGTCAGAGTGTTCCACAATCTAACCTAAGTCATCTTGCCAAGCCACAGGGTTCCACCATCAAACCTCAGGCATATTGCCAGGCCACAGTGTTCCACCATCAAGCCTCACTCATGTTCCCAAGCCTGAGGGTTCCACTATCAAATCTCAATCATGTTGCCAGGCCACAGGATTCAACCATGAAACCTCAGTCATGTTCCCAGTAAACAGGGCTCCAGAATCAAACCAATGTCATGTTCCCATGCCACGGGGTTCCAGTATCAGGCCTCAGGCATGGTCCCCGTGCACAGGGTTCCAAATCAAACCTCAGTCATGTTGCCAGTCCACAGGTTTCTGCCATCAAACCTCAGTCATGTTCCCAGTAAACAGGGCTCCAGAATCAAGCCTCAGTCATTTTGCCAGGCCAGAGTGTTCCACCATCAAACCTCAGTCATGATCCCAGGCCACATGTTTCCACAATGAAACCTCAGTCATTTTCCCAGGCCAAAGGTTTCCAGAATCAAACCTCAGTCATATTCCCAGGACACATGGTTCCAGAATCAACCTGAGTCATGTTCGAAGGCCACAGGTTTCAACAATCAAACCTCAGTCATGTTCCCAGGACACAGGTGTCCAGAATCAAACCTCAGTCATGTTCCCAGAGAACAGGCTTCCAGAAACAAACCTCAGTCATGTTCCCAAGCCACAGGGTTGCAGAATCAAACCTCAGTCTTGTTCCCAGGACACAGGTGTCCAGAATCAAACCGCAGTCATGTTCCCAGGGAACAGGCTTCCAGAAACAAACCTCAGTCATGTTCCCAGGCCACAGGGTTCCAGAATCAAACTTCAGTCTTGTTCCCAGGACACAGGTTTCCAGAATCAACCAGATATCATGTTCCCTGGCCACAGTCTTCCAGAATCAATCCTCAGTCATGTTGCCAGGCCACAGGTTTCCACCATCAAACCTCAGACATGTTCCCAGGCCACAGGGTACCAGAGTCAAACCGTTCGCAGGTTCCCAGGCCACAGAGTTCCAGAATCCACCGATGTCATGCGGCCAGGCCACAGGGTTCCAGAATCAATACTCAGTTATGTTCGCAGGCTACAGGGTTCCGGAATAAAACCTCAGTCATGTTCCCAGTCCACAGGGTTCCAGAATCAAGGCTCAGTCAGGTACCCGGGGCACAGTATTCCACAATCTAAACAGATGTCATGTTCCCAGGCCTCAGGGTTCCAGAATCCACCCATGTCATGTTCCCAGGCCACAGGGTTCCAGAATCAATCCTCAGTTATGTTCCCAGTCTACAGGGTTCCAGAATAAAACCTCAGTCATATTCCCAGTACATAGGGTTCCAGAACCAAGGCTCAGTCAGGTTCCCGGGGCACAGTATTCCACAATCTAAACAGATGTCATGTTCCCAGGCCACAGGGATCCAGAATCAAACCTCAGTCATGTTGCCAGGCCATAGGGTACCACCATCAAACCTCAGTTATATTCCCAGGACTAAGGTTTCCAGAATCAAACCGATTTCATGTTTCCAGGCAACAGGGTACCAGAATCTAAACCGATGTCATGTTCCCAGGGCACAGGAATCCACACTCTAACATCAGTCATGTTCCAAGGCCAATGGTTTCCAGAATCAAACCTAAGTCATATTCCCAGGCCACATGGTTCCAGAATCAAACCTCTGTCGTGTTCCCAGGACACAGGGTTCCAGAATAAAACCTCAGTCATGTTCCCTGGACACAGGTTTCAGAAATCAAATCCCAGTCATGTTCCCAGGCCACAGGGTTCCACAATTAAACCTCAGTCATATTCCCAGGCCAGAGGGTTCCATAATCAAACCTCAGTCCTGTTGCCAGGCCACGGTTCCACCATCAAGCCTCAGTCATGTTCCCAGTAAACAGGGCTCCAGAATCAAACCAATGTCATGTTCCCATGCCACGGGGTTCCAGTATCAGGCCTCAGTCATGGTCCCCGTGCACAGGGTTCCAAATCAAACCTCAGTCATGTTGCCAGTCCACAGGTTTCTGCCATCAAACCTCAGTCATGTTCCCAGTAAACAGGGCTCCAGAATCAAGCCTCAGTCATTTTGCCAGGCCAGAGTGTTCCACCATCGAACCTCAGTCATGATCCCAGGCCACATGTTTCCACAATGAAACCTCAGTCATTTTCTCAGGACAAAGGTTTCCAGAATCAAACCTCAGTCATATTTCCAGGACACATGGTTCCAGAATCAACCTGAGTCATGTTCGAAGGCCACAG
This sequence comes from Balaenoptera physalus, assembly GCF_965194825.1. Taxonomy (NCBI): domain Eukaryota; kingdom Metazoa; phylum Chordata; class Mammalia; order Artiodactyla; family Balaenopteridae; genus Balaenoptera; species Balaenoptera physalus. Next base: position 813,544 of record NW_028126363.1, on the reverse strand, counting down.
GTTTCAACAATCAAACCTCAGTCATGTTCCCAGGACACAGGTGTCCAGAATCAAACCTCAGTCATGTTCCCAGAGAACAGGCTTCCAGAAACAAACCTCAGTCATGTTCCCAAGCCACAGGGTTGCAGAATCAAACCTCAGTCTTGTTCCCAGGAAACAGGTGTCCAGAATCAAACCGCAGTCATGTTCCCAGGGAACAGGCTTCCAGAAACAAACCTCAGTCATGTTCCCAGGCCACAGGCTTCCAGAATCAAACTTCAGTCTTGTTCCCAGGACACAGGTTTCCAGAATCAACCAGATATCATGTTCCCTGGCCACAGTCTTCCAGAATCAATCCTCAGTCATGTTGCCAGGCCACAGGTTTCCACCATCAAACCTCAGACATGTTCCCAGGCCACAGGGTACCAGAGTCAAACCGTTCGCAGGTTCCCAGGCCACAGAGTTCCAGAATCCACCGATGTCATGCGGCCAGGCCACAGGGTTCCAGAATCAATCCTCAGTTATGTTCGCAGGCTACAGGGTTCCGGAATAAAACCTCAGTCATGTTCCCAGTCCACAGGGTTCCAGAATCAAGGCTCAGTCAGGTACCCGGGGCACAGTATTCCACAATCTAAACAGATGTCATGTTCCCAGGCCTCAGGGTTCCAGAATCCACCCATGTCATGTTCCCAGGCCGCAGGGTTCCAGAATCAATCCTCACTTATGTTCCCAGGCTACAGGGTTCCAGAATAAAACCTCAGTCATATTCCCAGTACATTGGGTTCCAGAACCAAGGCTCAGTCAGGTTCCCGGGTCACAGTATTCCACAATCTAAACAGATGTCATGTTACCAGGCCTCAGGGTTCCAGAATCCACCCATGTTATGTTCCCAGGCCACAGGGTTCCAGAATCAATCCTCAGTTATGTTCCCAGGCTACAGGGTTCCAGAATAAAACCTCAGTCATGTTCCTAGTGCACAGTGTTCCAGAACCAAGGCTCAGTCAGGTTCCCGGGCCAAAGTATTCCACAATCTAAACAGATGTCATGTTTCCAGGCCACAGGTCTTCAGAATCACGCCTCAGTCATTTTCCCAGGCCACAGAGATCCAGAATCAAACCTCAGTCATGTTGCCAGCCCTCAGATTTCCGGAATCAAACCGATTTCGTGTTCCCAGGCCACAGGGTTCCAGAGTCAAACCGTTCGCAGGTTCCCAGGCCACAGTGTTCCAGAATCCACCGATGTCATGTTCCCAGGCCACAGGCTTCCAGAATCAATCCTCAGTTATGTTCCCAGGCTACAGGGTTCCAGAATAAAACCTCAGTCATGTTCCCAGTCCACAGGGTTCCAGAACCAAGGCTCAGTCAGGTTCCCGGGCCACAGTATTCCACAATCTAAACAGATGTCATGTTCCAAGGCCTCAGGTTTCCAGAATCCACCCATGTCATGTTCCTGGGCCACAGGGTTCCAAAGTGAATCCTCAGTTATGTTCCCAGGCTACACGGCTCCAGAATAAAACCTCAGTCATATTCCCAGTCCACAGGTTTCCAGAACCAAGGCTCAGTCAAGTTCCCAGGCCAAAGTATTCCACAATCTAAACAGATTTCATGTTCCCAGGCCTCAGGGTTCCAGAATCCACCCATGTCATGTTAACAGGACACAGGGTTCCAGAATAAAACCTCAGTCATGTTCCCAGTCCACAGGGGTCCAGAACCAAGGCTCAGTCAGGTTCCCGGGGCACAGTATTCCACAATCTAAACAGATGTCATGTTCCCAGGCCACAGGGATCCAGAATCAAACCTCAGTCATGTTGCCAGGCCATAGGGTACCACCATCAAACCTCAGTCATATTCCCAGGCCTAAGGTTTCCAGAATCAAACCGATTTCATGTTTCCAGGCAACAGGGTACCAGAATCCAAACCGATGTCATGTTCCCAGGGCACAGGATTCCACACTCTAACATCAGTCATGTTCCCAGGCCAATGGTTTCCAGAATCAAACCTAAGTCATATTCCCAGGCCACATGGTTCCAGAATCAAACCTCAGTCGTGTTCCCAGGACACAGGGTTCCAGAATAAAACCTCAGTCATTTTCCCTGGACACAGGTTTCAGAAATCAAATCCCAGTCATGTTCCCAGGCCACAGGGTTGCAGAATCAATCCTCAGTTATGTTCCCAGGCTACAGGGTTCCAGAATAAAACGTCAGTCATGTTCCCAGCCCACAGGGTTCCAGAACCAAGGCTCAGTCACGTTCCCAGGGCACAGTATTCCACAATCTAAACAGATGTCATGTTCCCAGGCCTCAGGGTTCCAGAATCCACCCATGTCATGTTCCCAGGCCACAGGGTTCCAGAATCAATCCTCAGTTATGTTCCCAGGCTACAAGGTTCCAGAATAAAACCTCAGTCATGTTCCTAGTCCACAGGGTTCCAGAATCCACCGTTGTCATGTGCCCAGGCCACAGGGTTCCAGAATCAATCCTCAGTTATGGTCCCAGGCTACAGGGTTCCAGAATAAAACCTCAGTCATGTTCCCAGTCCACAGGGTTCCAGAACCAAGGCTCAGTCAGGTTCCCGGGGCACAGTATTCCACAATCTAAACAGATGTCATGTTCCCAGGCCACAGGTTTCCAGAATCATGCCTCAGTCATGTTCCCAGGCCACAGGCATCCAGAATCAAACCTCAGTCATGTTGCCAGGCCATAGGGTACCACAATCAAACCTCAGTCATATTCCCAGACCTCAGGTTTACAGAATCAAACCGATTTCATGTTCCCAGGCAACAGGGTACCAGAATCCAAACCGATGGCATGTTCCCAGGCCACAGGATTCCACATTCTAACATCAGTCATGTTCCCAGGCCAATGGTTTCCAGAATCAAACCTCAGTCATATTCCCAGGCCACATGGTTACAGAATCAAACCTCAGTCGTGTTCCCAGGACACAGGGTTCCAGAATAAAACCTCAGTCATGTTCCCTGGACACAGGTTTCAGAAATCAAATCCCAGTCATGTTCCCAGGCCAGAGGGTTCCACAATCAAACCTCAGTCCTGTTGCCAGGCCACGGTTCCACCATCAAGCCTCAGTCATGTTCCCAGGTCAGAGTGTTCCACAATCTAACCTAAGTCATCTTGCCAAGCCACAGGGTTCCACCATCAAACCTCAGGCATATTGCCAGGCCACAGTGTTCCACCATCAAGCCTCACTCATGTTCCCAAGCCTGAGGGTTCCACTATCAAACCTCAATCATGTGGCCAGGCCACAGGATTCAACCATGAAACCTCAGTCATGTTCCCAGTAAACAGGGCTCCAGAATCAAACCAATGTCATGTTCCCATGCCACGGGGTTCCAGTATCAGGCCTCAGTCATGGTCCCCGTGCACAGGATTCCAAATCAAACCTCAGTCATGTTGCCAGTCCACAGGTTTCTGCCATCAAACCTCAGTCATGTTCCCAGTAAACAGGGCTCCAGAATCAAGCCTCAGTCATTTTGCCAGGCCAGAGTGTTCCACCATCAAACCTCAGTCATGATCCCAGGCCACATGTTTCCACAATGAAACCTCAGTCATTTTCCCAGGCCAAAGGTTTCCAGAATCAAACCTCAGTCATATTCCCAGGACACATGGTTCCAGAATCAACCTGAGTCATGTTCGAAGGCCACAGGTTTCAACAATCAAACCTCAGTCATGTTCCCAGGACACAGGTGTCCAGAATCAAACCTCAGTCATGTTCCCAGAGAACAGGCTTCCAGAAACAAACCTCAGTCATGTTCCCAAGCCACAGGGTTGCAGAATCAAACCTCAGTCTTGTTCCCAGGACACAGGTGTCCAGAATCAAACCGCAGTCATGTTCCCAGGGAACAGGCTTCCAGAAACAAACCTCAGTCATGTTCCCAGGCCACAGGGTTCCAGAATCAAACTTCAGTCTTGTTCCCAGGACACAGGTTTCCAGAATCAACCAGATATCATGTTCCCTGGCCACAGTCTTCCAGAATCAATCCTCAGTCATGTTGCCAGGCCACAGGTTTCCACCATCAAACCTCAGACATGTTCCCAGGCCACAGGGTACCAGAGTCAAACCGTTCGCAGGTTCCCAGGCCACAGAGTTCCAGAATCCACCGATGTCATGCGGCCAGGCCACAGGGTTCCAGAATCAATCCTCAGTTATGTTCGCAGGCTACAGGGTTCCAGAATAAAACCTCAGTCATATTCCCAGTACATAGGGTTCCAGAACCAAGGCTCAGTCAGGTTCCCGGGTCACAGTATTCCACAATCTAAACAGATGTCTTGTTCCCAGGCCTCAGGTTTCCAGAATCCACCCATGTTATGTTCCCAGGCCACAGGGTTCCAGAATCAATCCTCAGTTATGTTCCCAGGCTACAGGGTTCCAGAATAAAACCTCAGTCATGTTCCCTGGACACAGGTTTCAGAAATCAAATCCCAGTCATGTTCCCAGGCCACAGGGTTCCACAATTAAACCTCAGTCATATTCCCACGCCAGAGGGTTCCACAATCAAACCTCAGTCCTGTTGCCAGGCCACGGTTCCACCATCAAGCCTCAGTCATGTTCCCAGGTCAGAGTGTTCCACAATCTAACCTAAGTCATCTTGCCAAGCCAAAGGGTTCCACCATCAAACCTCAGGCATATTGCCAGGCCACAGTGTTCCACCATCAAGCCTCACTCATGTTCCCAAGCCTGAGGGTTCCACTATCAAACCTCAATCATGTTGCCAGGCCACAGGATTCAACCATGAAACCTCAGTCATGTTCCCAGTAAACAGGGCTCCAGAATCAAACCAATGTCATGTTCCCATGCCACGGGGTTCCAGTATCAGGCCTCAGTCATGGTCCCCGTGCACAGGGTTCCAAATCAAACCTCAGTCATGTTGCCAGTCCACAGGTTTCTGCCATCAAACCTCAGTCATGTTCCCAGTAAACAGGGCTCCAGAATCAAGCCTCAGTCATTTTGCCAGGCCAGAGTGTTCCACCATCAAACCTCAGTCATGATCCCAGGCCACATGTTTCCACAATGAAACCTCAGTCATTTTCCCAGGCCAAAGGTTTCCAGAATCAAACCTCAGTCATATTCCCAGGACACATGGTTCCAGAATCAACCTAAGTCATGTTCGAAGGCCACAGTTTTCAACAATCAAACCTCAGTCATGTTCCCAGTCCACAGGGTTCCAGAATCAAGGCTCAGTCAGGTACCCGGGGCACAGTATTCCACAATCTAAACAGATGTCATGTTCCCAGGCATCAGGGTTCCAGAATCCACCCATGTCATGTTCCCAGGCCACAGGGTTCCAGAATCAATCCTCAGTTATGTTCCCAGGTTACAGGGTTCCAGAATAAAACCTCAGTCATATTCCCTGTACATAGGGTTCCAGAACCAAGGCTCAGTCAGGTTCCCGGGTCACAGTATTCCACAATCTAAACAGATGTCTTGTTCCCAGGCCTCAGGGTTCCAGAATCCACCCATGTTATGTTCCCAGGCCACAGGGTTCCAGAATCAATCCTCAGTTATGTTCCCAGGCTACAGGGTTCCAGAATAAAACCTCAGTCATGTTCCTAGTGCACAGTGTTCCAGAACCAAGGCTCAGTCAGGTTCCCGGGCCAAAGTATTCCACAATCTAAACAGATGTCATGTTTCCAGGCCACAGGTCTTCAGAATCACGCTTCAGTCATTTTCCCAGGCCACAGAGACCTAGAATCAAACCTCAGTCATGTTGCCAGGCCTCAGATTTCCGGAATCAAACCGATTTCGTGTTCCCAGGCCACAGGGTTCCAGAGTCAAACCGTTCGCAGGTTCCCAGGCCACAGTGTTCCAGAATCCACCGATGTCATGTTCCCAGGCCACAGGCTTCCAGAATCAATCCTCAGTTATGTTCCCAGGCTACAGGGTTCCAGAATAAAACCTCAGTCATGTTCCCAGTCCACAGGGTTCCAGAACCAAGGCTCAGTCAGGTTCCCGGGCCACAGTATTCCACAATCTAAACAGATGTCATGTTCCAAGGCCTCAGTTTTCCAGAATCCACCCATGTCATGTTCCTGGGCCACAGGGTTCCAAAGTGAATCCTCAGTTATGTTCCCAGGCTACACGGCTCCAGAATAAAACCTCAGTCATATTCCCATTCCACAGGTTTCCAGAACCAACGCTCAGTCAAGTTCCCAGGCAACAGGATTCCACAATCTAAACAGATTTCATGTTCCCAGGCCTCAGGGTTCCAGAATCCACCCATGTCATGTTAACAGGACACAGGGTTCCAGAATGAAACCTCAGTCATGTTCCCAGTCCACAGTGGTCCAGAACCAAGGCTCAGTCAGGTTCCCGGGGCACAGTATTCCACAATCTAAACAGATGTCATGTTCCCAGGCCACAGGGATCCAGAATCAAACCTCAGTCATGTTGCCAGGCCATAGGGTACCACCATCAAACCTCAGTCATATTCCCAGACCTCAGGTTTACAGAATCAAACCGATTTCATGTTCCCAGGCAACAGGGTACCAGAATCCAAACCGATGTCATGTTCCCAGGCCACAGGATTCCACATTCTAACATCAGTCATGTTCCCAGGCCAATGGTTTCCAGAATCAAACCTCAGTCATATTCCCAGGCCACATGGTTACAGAATCAAACCTCAGTCGTGTTCCCAGGACACAGGGTTCCAGAATAAAACCTCAGTCATGTTCCCTGGACACAGGTTTCAGAAATCAAATCCCAGTCATGTTCCCAGGCCACAGGGTTCCACAATTAAACCTCAGTCATATTCCCAGGCCAGAGGGTTCCACAATCAAACCTCAGTCCTGTTGCCAGGCCACGGTTCCACCATCAAGCCTCAGTCATGTTCCCAGGTCAGAGTGTTCCACAATCTAACCTAAGTCATCTTGCCAAGCCACAGGGTTCCACCATCAAACCTCAGGCATATTGCCAGGCCACAGTGTTCCACCATCAAGCCTCACTCATGTTCCCAAGCCTGAGGGTTCCACTATCAAACCTCAATCATGTTGCCAGGCCACAGGATTCAACCATGAAACCTCAGTCATGTTCCCAGTAAACAGGGCTCCAGAATCAAACCAATGTCATGTTCCCATGCCACGGGGTTCCAGTATCAGGCCTCAGGCATGGTCCCCGTGCACAGGGTTCCAAATCAAACCTCAGTCATGTTGCCAGTCCACAGGTTTCTGCCATCAAACCTCAGTCATGTTCCCAGTAAACAGGGCTCCAGAATCAAGCCTCAGTCATTTTGCCAGGCCAGAGTGTTCCACCATCAAACCTCAGTCATGATCCCAGGCCACATGTTTCCACAATGAAACCTCAGTCATTTTCCCAGGCCAAAGGTTTCCAGAATCAAACCTCAGTCATATTCCCAGGACACATGGTTCCAGAATCAACCTGAGTCATGTTCGAAGGCCACAGGTTTCAACAATCAAACCTCAGTCATGTTCCCAGGACACAGGTGTCCAGAATCAAACCTCAGTCATGTTCCCAGAGAACAGGCTTCCAGAAACAAACCTCAGTCATGTTCCCAAGCCACAGGGTTGCAGAATCAAACCTCAGTCTTGTTCCCAGGACACAGGTGTCCAGAATCAAACCGCAGTCATGTTCCCAGGGAACAGGCTTCCAGAAACAAACCTCAGTCATGTTCCCAGGCCACAGGGTTCCAGAATCAAACTTCAGTCTTGTTCCCAGGACACAGGTTTCCAGAATCAACCAGATATCATGTTCCCTGGCCACAGTCTTCCAGAATCAATCCTCAGTCATGTTGCCAGGCCACAGGTTTCCACCATCAAACCTCAGACATGTTCCCAGGCCACAGGGTACCAGAGTCAAACCGTTCGCAGGTTCCCAGGCCACAGAGTTCCAGAATCCACCGATGTCATGCGGCCAGGCCACAGGGTTCCAGAATCAATCCTCAGTTATGTTCGCAGGCTACAGGGTTCTGGAATAAAACCTCAGTCATGTTCCCAGTCCACAGGGTTCCAGAATCAAGGCTCAGTCAGGTACCCGGGGCACAGTATTCCACAATCTAAACAGATGTCATGTTCCCAGGCCTCAGGGTTCCAGAATCCACCCATGTCATGTTCCCAGGCCACAGGGTTCCAGAATCAATCCTCAGTTATGTTCCCAGGCTACAGGGTTCCAGAATAAAACCTCAGTCATATTCCCAGTACATAGGGTTCCAGAACCAAGGCTCAGTCAGGTTCCCGGGGCACAGTATTCCACAATCTAAACAGATGTCATGTTCCCAGGCCACAGGGATCCAGAATCAAACCTCAGTCATGTTGCCAGGCCATAGGGTACCACCATCAAACCTCAGTTATATTCCCAGGACTAAGGTTTCCAGAATCAAACCGATTTCATGTTTCCAGGCAACAGGGTACCAGAATCTAAACCGATGTCATGTTCCCAGGGCACAGGATTCCACACTCTAACATCAGTCATGTTCCCAGGCCAATGGTTTCCAGAATCAAACCTAAGTCATATTCCCAGGCCACATGGTTCCAGAATCAAACCTCTGTCGTGTTCCCAGGACACAGGGTTCCAGAATAAAACCTCAGTCATTTTACCTGGACACAGGTTTCAGAAATCAAATCCCAGTCATGTTCCCAGGCCACAGGGTTCCAGAATCAATCCTCAGTTATGTTCCCAGGCTACAGGGTTCCAGAATAAAACGTCAGTCATGTTCCCAGTCCACAGGGTTCCAGAACCAAGGCTCAGTCACGTTCCCAGGGCACAGTATTCCACAATCTAAACAGATGTCATGTTCCCAGGCCTCAGGGTTCCAGAATCCACCCATGTCATGTTCCCAGGCCACAGGGTTCCAGAATCAATCCTCAGTTATGTTCCCAGGCTACAAGGTTCCAGAATAAAACCTCAGTCATGTTCCTAGTCCACAGGGTTCCAGAATCCACCGTTGTCATGTGCCCAGGCCACAGGGTTCCAGAATCAATCCTCAGTTATGGTCCCAGGCTACAGGGTTCCAGAATAAAACCTCAGTCATGTTCCCAGTCCACAGGGTTCCAGAACCAAGGCTCAGTCAGGTTCCCGGGGCACAGTATTCCACAATCTAAACAGATGTCATGTTCCCAGGCCACAGGCATCCAGAATCAAACCTCAGGCATGTTGCCAGGCCATAGGGTACCACAATCAAACCTCAGTCATATTCCCAGACCTCAGGTTTACAGAATCAAACCGATTTCATGTTCCCAGGCAACAGGGTACCAGAATCCAAACCGATGTCATGTTCCCAGGCCACAGGATTCCACATTCTAACATCAGTCATGTTCCCAGGCCAATGGTTTCCAGAATCAAACCTCAGTCATATTCCCAGGCCACATGGTTACACAATCAAACCTCAGTCGTGTTCCCAGGACACAGGGTTCCAGAATAAAACCTCAGTCATGTTCCCTGGACACAGGTTTCAGAAATCAAATCCCAGTCATGTTCCCAGGCCACAGGGTTCCACAATTAAACCTCAGTCATATTCCCAGGCCAGAGGGTTCCACAATCAAACCTCAGTCCTGTTGCCAGGCCACGGTTCCACCATCAAGCCTCAGTCATGTTCCCAGGTCAGAGTGTTCCACAATCTAACCTAAGTCATCTTGCCAAGCCACAGGGTTCCACCATCAAACCTCAGGCATATTGCCAGGCCACAGTGTTCCACCATCAAGCCTCACTCATGTTCCCAAGCCTGAGGGTTCCACTATCAAACCTCAATCATGTTGCCAGGCCACAGGATTCAACCATGAAACCTCAGTCATGTTCCCAGTAAACAGGGCTCCAGAATCAAACCAATGTCATGTTCCCATGCCACGGGGTTCCAGTATCAGGCCTCAGGCATGGTCCCCGTGCACAGGGTTCCAAATCAAACCTCAGTCATGTTGCCAGTCCACAGGTTTCTGCCATCAAACCTCAGTCATGTTCCCAGTAAACAGGGCTCCAGAATCAAGCCTCAGTCATTTTGCCAGGCCAGAGTGTTCCACCATCAAACCTCAGTCATGATCCCAGGCCACATGTTTCCACAATGAAACCTCAGTCATTTTCCCAGGCCAAAGGTTTCCAGAATCAAACCTCAGTCATATTCCCAGGACACATGGTTCCAGAATCAACCTGAGTCATGTTCGAAGGCCACAGTTTTCAACAATCAAACCTCAGTCATGTTCCCAGGACACAGGTGTCCAGAATCAAACCTCAGTCATGTTCCCAGAGAACAGGCTTCCAGAAACAAACCTCAGTCATGTTCCCAAGCCACAGGGTTGCAGAATCAAACCTCAGTCTTGTTCCCAGGACACAGGTGTCCAGAATCAAACCGCAGTCATGTTCCCAGGGAACAGGCTTCCAGAAACAAACCTCAGTCATGTTCCCAGGCCACAGGGTTCCAGAATCAAACTTCAGTCTTGTTCCCAGGACACAGGTTTCCAGAATCAACCAGATATCATGTTCCCTGGCCACAGTCTTCCAGAATCAATCCTCAGTCATGTTGCCAGGCCACAGGTTTCCACCATCAAACCTCAGACATGTTCCCAGGCCACAGGGTACCAGAGTCAAACCGTTCGCAGGTTCCCAGGCCACAGAGTTCCAGAATCCACCGATGTCATGCGGCCAGGCCACAGGGTTCCAGAATCAATCCTCAGTTATGTTCGCAGGCTACAGGGTTCTGGAATAAAACCTCAGTCATGTTCCCAGTCCACAGGGTTCCAGAATCAAGGCTCAGTCAGGTACCCGGGGCACAGTATTCCACAATCTAAACAGATGTCATGTTCCCAGGCCTCAGGGTTCCAGAATCCACCCATGTCATGTTCCCAGGCCACAGGGTTCCAGAATCAATCCTCAGTTATGTTCCCAGGGTACAGGGTTCCAGAATAAAACCTCAGTCATATTCCCAGTACATAGGGTTCCAGAACCAAGGCTCAGTCAGGTTCCCGGGGCACAGTATTCCACAATCTAAACAGATGTCATGTTCCCAGGCCACAGGGATCCAGAATCAAACCTCAGTCATGTTGCCAGGCCATAGGGTACCACCATCAAACCTCAGTTATATTAGCAGGACTAAGGTTTCCAGAATCAAACCGATTTCATGTTTCCAGGCAACAGGGTACCAGAATCTAAACCGATGTCATGTTCCCAGGGCACAGGATTCCACACTCTAACATCAGTCATGTTCCAAGGCCAATGGTTTCCAGAATCAAACCTAAGTCATATTCCCAGGCCACATGGTTCCAGAATCAAACCTCTGTCGTGTTCCCAGGACACAGGGTTCCAGAATAAAACCTCAGTCATTTTCCCTGGACACAGGTTTCAGAAATCAAATCCCAGTCATGTTCCCAAGCCACAGGGTTCCAGAATCAATCCTCAGTTATGTTCCCAGGCTACAGGGTTCCAGAATAAAACGTCAGTCATGTTCCCAGTCCACAGGGTTCCAGAACCAAGGCTCAGTCACGTTCCCAGGGCACAGTATTCCACAATCTAAACAGATGTCATGTTCCCAGGCCTCAGGGTTCCAGAATCCACCCATGTCATGTTCCCAGGCCACAGGGTTCCAGAATCAATCCTCAGTTATGTTCCCAGGCTACAAGGTTCCAGAATAAAACCTCAGTCATGTTCCTAGTCCACAGGGTTCCAGAATCCACCGTTGTCATGTGCCCAGGCCACAGGGTTCCAGAATCAATCCTCAGTTATGGTCCCAGGCTACAGGGTTCCAGAATAAAACCTCAGTCATGTTCCCAGTCCACAAGTTTCCAGAACCAAGGCTCAGTCAGGTTCCCGGGGCACAGTATTCCACAATCTAAACAGATGTCATGTTCCCAGGACACAGGTTTCCAGAATCATGCCGCAGTCATGTTCCCAGGCCACAGGCATCCAGAATCAAACCTCAGGCATGTTGCCAGGCCATAGGGTACCACAATCAAACCTCAGTCATATTCCCAGACCTCAGGTTTACAGAATCAAACCAATTTCATGTTCCCAGGCAACAGGGTACCAGAATCCAAACCGATGTCATGTTCCCAGGCCACAGGATTCCACATTCTAACATCAGTCATGTTCCCAGGCCAATGGTTTCCAGAATCAAACCTCAGTCATATTCCCAGGCCACATGGTTACACAATCAAACCTCAGTCGTGTTCCCAGGACACAGGGTTCCAGAATAAAACCTCAGTCATGTTCCCTGGACACAGGTTTCAGAAATCAAATCCCAGTCATGTTCCCAGGCCACAGGGTTCCACAATTAAACCTCAGTCATATTCCCAGGCCAGAGGGTTCCACAATCAAACCTCAGTCCTGTTGCCAGGCCACGGTTCCACCATCAAGCCTCAGTCATGTTCCCAGGTCAGAGTGTTCCACAATCTAACCTAAGTCATCTTGCCAAGCCACAGGGTTCCACCATCAAACCTCAGGCATATTGCCAGGCCACAGTGTTCCACCATCAAGCCTCACTCATGTTCCCAAGCCTGAGGGTTCCACTATCAAACCTCAATCATGTTGCCAGGCCACAGGATTCAACCATGAAACCTCAGTCATGTTCCCAGTAAACAGGGCTCCAGAATCAAACCAATGTCATGTTCCCATGCCACGGGGTTCCAGTATCAGGCCTCAGGCATGGTCCCCGTGCACAGGGTTCCAAATCAAACCTCAGTCATGTTGCCAGTCCACAGGTTTCTGCCATCAAACCTCAGTCATGTTCCCAGTAAACAGGGCTCCAGAATCAAGCCTCAGTCATTTTGCCAGGCCAGAGTGTTCCACCATCAAACCTCAGTCATGATCCCAGGCCACATGTTTCCACAATGAAACCTCAGTCATTTTCCCAGGCCAAAGGTTTCCAGAATCAAACCTCAGTCATATTCCCAGGACACATGGTTCCAGAATCAACCTGAGTCATGTTCGAAGGCCACAGGTTTCAACAATCAAACCTCAGTCATGTTCCCAGGACACAGGTGTCCAGAATCAAACCTCAGTCATGTTCCCAGAGAACAGGCTTCCAGAAACAAACCTCAGTCATGTTCCCAAGCCACAGGGTTGCAGAATCAAACCTCAGTCTTGTTCCCAGGACACAGGTGTCCAGAATCAAACCGCAGTCATGTTCCCAGGGAACAGGCTTCCAGAAACAAACCTCAGTCATGTTCCCAGGCCACAGGGTTCCAGAATCAAACTTCAGTCTTGTTCCCAGGACACAGGTTTCCAGAATCAACCAGATATCATGTTCCCTGGCCACAGTCTTCCAGAATCAATCCTCAGTCATGTTGCCAGGCCACAGGTTTCCACCATCAAACCTCAGACATGTTCCCAGGCCACAGGGTACCAGAGTCAAACCGTTCGCAGGTTCCCAGGCCACAGAGTTCCAGAATCCACCGATGTCATGCGGCCAGGCCACAGGGTTCCAGAATCAATCCTCAGTTATGTTCGCAGGCTACAGGGTTCCGGAATAAAACCTCAGTCATGTTCCCAGTCCACAGGGTTCCAGAATCAAGGCTCAGTCAGGTACCCGGGGCACAGTATTCCACAATCTAAACAGATGTCATGTTCCCAGGCCTCAGGGTTCCAGAATCCACCCATGTCATGTTCCCAGGCCACAGGGTTCCAGAATCAATCCTCAGTTATGTTCCCAGGGTACAGGGTTCCAGAATAAAACCTCAGTCATATTCCCAGTACATAGGGTTCCAGAACCAAGGCTCAGTCAGGTTCCCGGGGCACAGTATTCCACAATCTAAACAGATGTCATGTTCCCAGGCCACAGGGATCCAGAATCAAACCTCAGTCATGTTGCCAGGCCATAGGGTACCACCATCAAATCTCAGTTATATTAGCAGGACTAAGGTTTCCAGAATCAAACCGATTTCATGTTTCCAGGCAACAGGGTACCAGAATCTAAACCGATGTCATGTTCCCAGGGCACAGGATTCCACACTCTAACATCAGTCATGTTCCAAGGCCAATGGTTTCCAGAATCAAACCTAAGTCATATTCCCAGGCCACATGGTTCCAGAATCAAACCTCTGTCGTGTTCCCAGGACACAGGGTTCCAGAATAAAACCTCAGTCATTTTCCCTGGACACAGGTTTCAGAAATCAAATCCCAGTCATGTTCCCAAGCCACAGGGTTCCAGAATCAATCCTCAGTTATGTTCCCAGGCTACAGGGTTCCAGAATAAAACGTCAGTCATGTTCCCAGTCCACAGGGTTCCAGAACCAAGGCTCAGTCACGTTCCCAGGGCACAGTATTCCACAATCTAAACAGATGTCATGTTCCCAGGCCTCAGGGTTCCAGAATCCACCCATGTCATGTTCCCAGGCCACAGGGTTCCAGAATCAATCCTCAGTTATGTTCCCAGGCTACAAGGTTCCAGAATAAAACCTCAGTCATGTTCCTAGTCCACAGGGTTCCAGAATCCACCGTTGTCATGTGCCCAGGCCACAGGGTTCCAGAATCAATCCTCAGTTATGGTCCCAGGCTACAGGGTTCCAGAATAAAACCTCAGTCATGTTCCCAGTCCACAAGGTTCCAGAACCAAGGCTCAATCAGGTTCCCGGGGCACAGTATTCCACAATCTAAACAGATGTCATGTTCCCAGGACACAGGTTTCCAGAATCATGCCGCAGTCATGTTCCCAGGCCACAGGCATCCAGAATCAAACCTCAGGCATGTTGCCAGGCCATAGGGTACCACAATCAAACCTCAGTCATATTCCCAGACCTCAGGTTTACAGAATCAAACCGATTTCATGTTCCCAGGCAACAGGATACCAGAATCCAAACCGATGTCATGTTCCCAGGCCACAGGATTCCACATTCTAACATCAGTCATGTTCCCAGGCCAATGGTTTCCAGAATCAAACCTCAGTCATATTCCCAGGCCACATGGTTACAGAATCAAACCTCAGTCGTGTTCCCAGGACACAGGGTTCCAGAATAAAACCTCAGTCATGTTCCCTGGACACAGGTTTCAGAAATCAAATCCCAGTCATGTTCCCAGGCCACAGGGTTCCACAATTAAACCTCAGTCATATTCCCAGGCCAGAGGGTTCCACAATCAAACCTCAGTCCTGTTGCCAGGCCACGGTTCCACCATCAAGCCTCAGTCATGTTCCCAGGTCAGAGTGTTCCACAATCTAACCTAAGTCATCTTGCCAAGCCACAGGGTTCCACCATCAAACCTCAGGCATATTGCCAGGCCACAGTGTTCCACCATCAAGCCTCACTCATGTTCCCAAGCCTGAGGGTTCCACTATCAAACCTCAATCATGTGGCCAGGCCACAGGATTCAACCATGAAACCTCAGTCATGTTCCCAGTAAACAGGGCTCCAGAATCAAACCAATGTCATGTTCCCATGCCACGGGGTTCCAGTATCAGGCCTCAGTCATGGTCCCCGTGCACAGGGTTCCAAATCAAACCTCAGTCATGTTGCCAGTCCACAGGTTTCTGCCATCAAACCTCAGTCATGTTCCCAGTAAACAGGGCTCCAGAATCAAGCCTCAGTCATTTTGCCAGGCCAGAGTGTTCCACCATCAAACCTCAGTCATGATCCCAGGCCACATGTTTCCACAATGAAACCTCAGTCATTTTCCCAGGCCAAAGGTTTCCAGAATCAAACCTCAGTCATATTCCCAGGACACATGGTTCCAGAATCAACCTGAGTCATGTTCGAAGGCCACAGGTTTCAACAATCAAACCTCAGTCATGTTCCCAGGACACAGGTGTCCAGAATCAAACCTCAGTCATGTTCCCAGAGAACAGGCTTCCAGAAACAAACCTCAGTCATGTTCCCAAGCCACAGGGTTGCAGAATCAAACCTCAGTCTTGTTCCCAGGACACAGGTGTCCAGAATCAAACCGCAGTCATGTTCCCAGGGAACAGGCTTCCAGAAACAAACCTCAGTCATGTTCCCAGGCCACAGGGTTCCAGAATCAAACTTCAGTCTTGTTCCCAGGACACAGGTTTCCAGAATCAACCAGATATCATGTTCCCTGGCCACAGTCTTCCAGAATCAATCCTCAGTCATGTTGCCAGGCCACAGGTTTCCACCATCAAACCTCAGACATGTTCCCAGGCCACAGGGTACCAGAGTCAAACCGTTCGCAGGTTCCCAGGCCACAGAGTTCCAGAATCCACCGATGTCATGCGGCCAGGCCACAGGGTTCCAGAATCAATCCTCAGTTATGTTCGCAGGCTACAGGGTTCCGGAATAAAACCTCAGTCATGTTCCCTGTCTACAGGGTTCCAGAATCAAGGCTCAGTCAGGTACCCGGGGCACAGTATTCCACAATCTAAACAGATGTCATGTTCCCAGGCCTCAGGGTTCCAGAATCCACCCATGTCATGTTCCCAGGCCACAGGGTTCCAGAATCAATCCTCAGTTATGTTCCCAGGCTACAGGGTTCCAGAATAAAACCTCAGTCATATTCCCAGTACATAGGGTTCCAGAACCAAGGCTCAGTCAGGTTCCCGGGGCACAGTATTCCACAATCTAAACAGATGTCATGTTCCCAGGCCACAAGGATCCAGAATCAAACCTCAGTCATGTTGCCAGGCCATAGGGTACCACCATCAAACCTCAGTTATATTCCCAGGACTAAGGTTTCCAGAATCAAACCGATTTCATGTTTCCAGGCAACAGGGTACCAGAATCTAAACCGATGTCATGTTCCCAGGGCACAGGATTCCACACTCTAACATCAGTCATGTTCCAAGGCCAATGGTTTCCAGAATCAAACCTAAGTCATATTCCCAGGCCACATGGTTCCAGAATCAAACCTCTGTCGTGTTCCCAGGACACAGGGTTCCAGAATAAAACCTCAGTCATTTTACCTGGACACAGGTTTCAGAAATCAAATCCCAGTCATGTTCCCAGGCCACAGGGTTCCAGAATCAATCCTCAGTTATGTTCCCAGGCTACAGGGTTCCAGAATAAAACGTCAGTCATGTTCCCAGTCCACAGGGTTCCAGAACCAAGGCTCAGTCACGTTCCCAGGGCACAGTATTCCACAATCTAAACAGATGTCATGTTCCCAGGCCTCAGGGTTCCAGAATCCACCCATGTCATGTTCCCAGGCCACAGGGTTCCAGAATCAATCCTCAGTTATGTTCCCAGGCTACAAGGTTCTAGAATAAAACCTCAGTCATGTTCCTAGTCCACAGGGTTCCAGAATCCACCGTTGTCATGTGCCCAGGCCACAGGGTTCCAGAATCAATCCTCAGTTATGGTCCCAGGCTACAGGGTTCCAGAATAAAACCTCAGTCATGTTCCCAGTCCACAGGGTTCCAGAACCAAGGCTCAGTCAGGTTCCCAGGGCACAGTATTCCACAATCTAAACAGATGTCATGTTCCCAGGCCACAGGCATCCAGAATCAAACCTCAGGCATGTTGCCAGGCCATAGGGTACCACAATCAAACCTCAGTCATATTCCCAGACCTCAGGTTTACAGAATCAAACCGATTTCATGTTCCCAGGCAACAGGGTACCAGAATCCAAACCGATGTCATGTTCCCAGGCCACAGGATTCCACATTCTAACATCAGTCATGTTCCCAGGCCAATGGTTTCCAGAATCAAACCTCAGTCATATTCCCAGGCCACATGGTTACAGAATCAAACCTCAGTCGTGTTCCCAGGACACAGGGTTCCAGAATAAAACCTCAGTCATGTTCCCTGGACACAGGTTTCCAGAATCAACCAGATATCATGTTCCCTGGCCACAGTCTTCCAGAATCAATCCTCAGTCATGTTGCCAGGCCACAGGTTTCCACCATCAAACCTCAGACATGTTCCCAGGCCACAGGGTACCAGAGTCAAACCGTTCGCAGGTTCCCAGGCCACAGAGTTCCAGAATCCACCGATGTCATGCGGCCAGGCCACAGGGTTCCAGAATCAATCCTCAGTTATGTTCGCAGGCTACAGGGTTCCGGAATAAAACCTCAGTCATGTTCCCTGTCCACAGGGATCCAGAATCAAGGCTCAGTCAGGTACCCGGGGCACAGTATTCCACAATCTAAACAGATGTCATGTTCCCAGGCCTCAGGGTTCCAGAATCCACCCATGTCATGTTCCCAGGCCACAGGGTTCCAGAATCAATCCTCAGTTATGTTCCCAGGCTACAAGGTTCCAGAATAAAACCTCAGTCATGTTCCTAGTCCACAGGGTTCCTGAATCCACCGTTGTCATGTGCCCAGGCCACAGGGTTCCAGAATCAATCCTCAGTTATGGTCCCAGGCTACAGGGTTCCAGAATAAAACCTCAGTCATGTTCCCAGTCCACAAGGTTCCAGAACCAAGGCTCAATCAGGTTCCCGGGGCACAGTATTCCACAATCTAAACAGATGTCATGTTCCCAGGACACAGGTTTCCAGAATCATGCCGCAGTCATGTTCCCAGGCCACAGGCATCCAGAATCAAACCTCAGGCATGTTGCCAGGCCATAGGGTACCACAATCAAACCTCAGTCATATTCCCAGACCTCAGGTTTACAGAATCAAACCGATTTCATGTTCCCAGGCAACAGGGTACCAGAATCCAAACCGATGGCATGTTCCCAGGCCACAGGATTCCACATTCTAACATCAGTCATGTTCCCAGGCCAATGGTTTCCAGAATCAAACCTCAGTCATATTCCCAGGCCACATGGTTACAGAATCAAACCTCAGTCGTGTTCCCAGGACACAGGGTTCCAGAATAAAACCTCAGTCATGTTCCCTGGACACAGGTTTCAGAAATCAAATCCCAGTCATGTTCCCAGGCCACAGGGTTCCACAATTAAACCTCAGTCATATTCCCAGGCCAGAGGGTTCCACAATCAAACCTCAGTCCTGTCG
Organism: Balaenoptera physalus; assembly: GCF_965194825.1. Lineage (NCBI taxonomy): Eukaryota > Metazoa > Chordata > Mammalia > Artiodactyla > Balaenopteridae > Balaenoptera > Balaenoptera physalus. The sequence continues at coordinate 794,768 of NW_028126363.1, read as the reverse complement.
CCAGGCCACGGTTCCACCATCAAGCCTCAGTCATGTTCCCAGGTCAGAGTGTTCCACAATCTAACCTAAGTCATCTTGCCAAGCCACAGGGTTCCACCATCAAACCTCAGGCATATTGCCAGGCCACAGTGTTCCACCATCAAGCCTCACTCATGTTCCCAAGCCTGAGGGTTCCACTATCAAACCTCAATCATGTTGCCAGGCCACAGGATTCAACCATGAAACCTCAGTCATGTTCCCAGTAAACAGGGCTCCAGAATCAAACCAATGTCATGTTCCCATGCCACGGGGTTCCAGTATCAGGCCTCAGTCATGGTCCCCGTGCACAGGGTTCCAAATCAAACCTCAGTCATGTTGCCAGTCCACAGGTTTCTGCCATCAAACCTCAGTCATGTTCCCAGTAAACAGGGCTCCAGAATCAAGCCTCAGTCATTTTGCCAGGCCAGAGTGTTCCACCATCGAACCTCAGTCATGATCCCAGGCCACATGTTTCCACAATGAAACCTCAGTCATTTTCCCAGGACAAAGGTTTCCAGAATCAAACCTCAGTCATATTTCCAGGACACATGGTTCCAGAATCAACCTGAGTCATGTTCGAAGGCCACAGGTTTCAACAATCAAACCTCAGTCATGTTCCCAGGACACAGGTGTCCAGAATCAAACCGCAGTCATGTTCCCAGGGAACAGGCTTCCAGAAACAAACCTCAGTCATGTTCCCAAGCCACAGGGTTGCAGAATCAAACCTCAGTCTTGTTCCCAGGACACAGGTGTCCAGAATCAAACCGCAGTCATGTTCCCAGGGAACAGGCTTCCAGAAACAAACCTCAGTCATGTTCCCAGGCCACAGGGTTCCAGAATCAAACTTCAGTCTTGTTCCCAGGACACAGGTTTCCAGAATCAACCAGATATCATGTTCCCTGGCCACAGTCTTCCAGAATCAATCCTCAGTCATGTTGCCAGGCCACAGGTTTCCACCATCAAACCTCAGACATGTTCCCAGGCCACAGGGTACCAGAGTCAAACCGTTCGCAGGTTCCCAGGCCACAGAGTTCCAGAATCCACCGATGTCATGCGGCCAGGCCACAGGGTTCCAGAATCAATCCTCAGTTATGTTCGCAGGCTACAGGGTTCTGGAATAAAACCTCAGTCATGTTCCCAGTCCACAGGGTTCCAGAATCAAGGCTCAGTCAGGTACCCGGGGCACAGTATTCCACAATCTAAACAGATGTCATGTTCCCAGGCCTCAGGGTTCCAGAATCCACCCATGTCATGTTCCCAGGCCACAGGGTTCCAGAATCAATCCTCAGTTATGTTCCCAGGGTACAGGGTTCCAGAATAAAACCTCAGTCATATTCCCAGTACATAGGGTTCCAGAACCAAGGCTCAGTCAGGTTCCCGGGGCACAGTATTCCACAATCTAAACAGATGTCATGTTCCCAGGCCACAGGGATCCAGAATCAAACCTCAGTCATGTTGCCAGGCCATAGGGTACCACCATCAAACCTCAGTTATATTAGCAGGACTAAGGTTTCCAGAATCAAACCGATTTCATGTTTCCAGGCAACAGGGTACCAGAATCTAAACCGATGTCATGTTCCCAGGGCACAGGATTCCACACTCTAACATCAGTCATGTTCCAAGGCCAATGGTTTCCAGAATCAAACCTAAGTCATATTCCCAGGCCACATGGTTCCAGAATCAAACCTCTGTCGTGTTCCCAGGACACAGGGTTCCAGAATAAAACCTCAGTCATTTTCCCTGGACACAGGTTTCAGAAATCAAATCCCAGTCATGTTCCCAAGCCACAGGGTTCCAGAATCAATCCTCAGTTATGTTCCCAGGCTACAGGGTTCCAGAATAAAACGTCAGTCATGTTCCCAGTCCACAGGGTTCCAGAACCAAGGCTCAGTCACGTTCCCAGGGCACAGTATTCCACAATCTAAACAGATGTCATGTTCCCAGGCCTCAGGGTTCCAGAATCCACCCATGTCATGTTCCCAGGCCACAGGGTTCCAGAATCAATCCTCAGTTATGTTCCCAGGCTACAAGGTTCCAGAATAAAACCTCAGTCATGTTCCTAGTCCACAGGGTTCCAGAATCCACCGTTGTCATGTGCCCAGGCCACAGGGTTCCAGAATCAATCCTCAGTTATGGTCCCAGGCTACAGGGTTCCAGAATAAAACCTCAGTCATGTTCCCAGTCCACAAGGTTCCAGAACCAAGGCTCAGTCAGGTTCCCGGGGCACAGTATTCCACAATCTAAACAGATGTCATGTTCCCAGGACACAGGTTTCCAGAATCATGCCGCAGTCATGTTCCCAGGCCACAGGCATCCAGAATCAAACCTCAGGCATGTTGCCAGGCCATAGGGTACCACAATCAAACCTCAGTCATATTCCCAGACCTCAGGTTTACAGAATCAAACCGATTTCATGTTCCCAGGCAACAGGGTACCAGAATCCAAACCGATGTCATGTTCCCAGGCCACAGGATTCCACATTCTAACATCAGTCATGTTCCCAGGCCAATGGTTTCCAGAATCAAACCTCAGTCATATTCCCAGGCCACATGGTTACAGAATCAAACCTCAGTCGTGTTCCCAGGACACAGGGTTCCAGAATAAAACCTCAGTCATGTTCCCTGGACACAGGTTTCCAGAATCAACCAGATATCATGTTCCCTGGCCACAGTCTTCCAGAATCAATCCTCAGTCATGTTGCCAGGCCACAGGTTTCCACCATCAAACCTCAGACATGTTCCCAGGCCACAGGGTACCAGAGTCAAACCGTTCGCAGGTTCCCAGGCCACAGAGTTCCAGAATCCACCGATGTCATGCGGCCAGGCCACAGGGTTCCAGAATCAATCCTCAGTTATGTTCGCAGGCTACAGGGTTCCGGAATAAAACCTCAGTCATGTTCCCTGTCCACAGGGATCCAGAATCAAGGCTCAGTCAGGTACCCGGGGCACAGTATTCCACAATCTAAACAGATGTCATGTTCCCAGGCCTCAGGGTTCCAGAATCCACCCATGTCATGTTCCCAGGCCACAGGGTTCCAGAATCAATCCTCAGTTATGTTCCCAGGCTACAAGGTTCCAGAATAAAACCTCAGTCATGTTCCTAGTCCACAGGGTTCCTGAATCCACCGTTGTCATGTGCCCAGGCCACAGGGTTCCAGAATCAATCCTCAGTTATGGTCCCAGGCTACAGGGTTCCAGAATAAAACCTCAGTCATGTTCCCAGTCCACAAGGTTCCAGAACCAAGGCTCAATCAGGTTCCCGGGGCACAGTATTCCACAATCTAAACAGATGTCATGTTCCCAGGACACAGGTTTCCAGAATCATGCCGCAGTCATGTTCCCAGGCCACAGGCATCCAGAATCAAACCTCAGGCATGTTGCCAGGCCATAGGGTACCACAATCAAACCTCAGTCATATTCCCAGACCTCAGGTTTACAGAATCAAACCGATTTCATGTTCCCAGGCAACAGGGTACCAGAATCCAAACCGATGGCATGTTCCCAGGCCACAGGATTCCACATTCTAACATCAGTCATGTTCCCAGGCCAATGGTTTCCAGAATCAAACCTCAGTCATATTCCCAGGCCACATGGTTACAGAATCAAACCTCAGTCGTGTTCCCAGGACACAGGGTTCCAGAATAAAACCTCAGTCATGTTCCCTGGACACAGGTTTCAGAAATCAAATCCCAGTCATGTTCCCAGGCCACAGGGTTCCACAATTAAACCTCAGTCATATTCCCAGGCCAGAGGGTTCCACAATCAAACCTCAGTCCTGTCGCCAGGCCACGGTTCCACCATCAAGCCTCAGTCATGTTCCCAGGTCAGAGTGTTCCACAATCTAACCTAAGTCATCTTTCCAAGCCACAGGGTTCCACCATCAAACCTCAGGCATATTGCCAGGCCACAGTGTTCCACCATCAAGCCTCACTCATGTTCCCAAGCCTGAGGGTTCCACTATCAAACCTCAATCATGTTGCCAGGCCACAGGATTCAACCATGAAACCTCAGTCATGTTCCCAGTAAACAGGGCTCCAGAATCAAACCAATGTCATGTTCCCATGCCACGGGGTTCCAGTATCAGGCCTCAGTCATGGTCCCCGTGCACAGGGTTCCAAATCAAACCTCAGTCATGTTGCCAGTCCACAGGTTTCTGCCATCAAACCTCAGTCATGTTCCCAGTAAACAGGGCTCCAGAATCAAGCCTCAGTCATTTTGCCAGGCCAGAGTGTTCCACCATCGAACCTCAGTCATGATCCCAGGCCACATGTTTCCACAATGAAACCTCAGTCATTTTCCCAGGACAAAGGTTTCCAGAATCAAACCTCAGTCATATTTCCAGGACACATGGTTCCAGAATCAACCTGAGTCATGTTCGAAGGCCACAGGTTTCAACAATCAAACCTCAGTCATGTTCCCAGGACACAGGTGTCCAGAATCAAACCGCAGTCATGTTCCCAGGGAACAGGCTTCCAGAAACAAACCTCAGTCATGTTCCCAAGCCACAGGGTTGCAGAATCAAACCTCAGTCTTGTTCCCAGGACACAGGTGTCCAGAATCAAACCGCAGTCATGTTCCCAGGGAACAGGCTTCCAGAAACAAACCTCAGTCATGTTCCCAGGCCACAGGGTTCCAGAATCAAACTTCAGTCTTGTTCCCAGGACACAGGTTTCCAGAATCAACCAGATATCATGTTCCCTGGCCACAGTCTTCCAGAATCAATCCTCAGTCATGTTGCCAGGCCACAGGTTTCCACCATCAAACCTCAGACATGTTCCCAGGCCACAGGGTACCAGAGTCAAACCGTTCGCAGGTTCCCAGGCCACAGAGTTCCAGAATCCACCGATGTCATGCGGCAAGGCCACAGGGTTCCAGAATCAATCCTCAGTTATGTTCGCAGGCTACAGGGTTCCGGAATAAAACCTCAGTCATGTTCCCTGTCCACAGGGTTCCAGAATCAAGGCTCAGTCAGGTACCCGGGGCACAGTATTCCACAATCTAAACAGATGTCATGTTCCCAGGCCTCAGGGTTCCAGAATCCACCCATGTCATGTTCCCAGGCCACAGGGTTCCAGAATCAATCCTCAGTTATGTTCCCAGGCTACAGGGTTCCAGAATAAAACCTCAGTCATATTCCCAGTACATAGGGTTCCAGAACCAAGGCTCAGTCAGGTTCCCGGGGCACAGTATTCCACAATCTAAACAGATGTCATGTTCCCAGGCCACAAGGATCCAGAATCAAACCTCAGTCATGTTGCCAGGCCATAGGGTACCACCATCAAACCTCAGTTATATTCCCAGGACTAAGGTTTCCAGAATCAAACCGATTTCATGTTTCCAGGCAACAGGGTACCAGAATCTAAACCGATGTCATGTTCCCAGGGCACAGGATTCCACACTCTAACATCAGTCATGTTCCAAGGCCAATGGTTTCCAGAATCAAACCTAAGTCATATTCCCAGGCCACATGGTTACAGAATCAAACCTCTGTCGTGTTCCCAGGACACAGGGTTCCAGAATAAAACCTCAGTCATTTTACCTGGACACAGGTTTCAGAAATCAAATCCCAGTCATGTTCCCAGGCCACAGGGTTCCAGAATCAATCCTCAGTTATGTTCCCAGGCTACAGGGTTCCAGAATAAAACGTCAGTCATGTTCCCAGTCCACAGGGTTCCAGAACCAAGGCTCAGTCACGTTCCCAGGGCACAGTATTCCACAATCTAAACAGATGTCATGTTCCCAGGCCTCAGGGTTCCAGAATCCACCCATGTCATGTTCCCAGGCCACAGGGTTCCAGAATCAATCCTCAGTTATGTTCCCAGGCTACAAGGTTCCAGAATAAAACCTCAGTCATGTTCCTAGTCCACAGGGTTCCAGAATCCACCGTTGTCATGTGCCCAGGCCACAGGGTTCCAGAATCAATCCTCAGTTATGGTCCCAGGCTACAGGGTTCCAGAATAAAACCTCAGTCATGTTCCCAGTCCACAGGGTTCCAGAACCAAGGCTCAGTCAGGTTCCCAGGGCACAGTATTCCACAATCTAAACAGATGTCATGTTCCCAGGCCACAGGCATCCAGAATCAAACCTCAGGCATGTTGCCAGGCCATAGGGTACCACAATCAAACCTCAGTCATATTCCCAGACCTCAGGTTTACAGAATCAAACCGATTTCATGTTCCCAGGCAACAGGGTACCAGAATCCAAACCGATGTCATGTTCCCAGGCCACAGGATTCCACATTCTAACATCAGTCATGTTCCCAGGCCAATGGTTTCCAGAATCAAACCTCAGTCATATTCCCAGGCCACATGGTTACAGAATCAAACCTCAGTCGTGTTCCCAGGACACAGGGTTCCAGAATAAAACCTCAGTCATGTTCCCTGGACACAGGTTTCCAGAATCAACCAGATATCATGTTCCCTGGCCACAGTCTTCCAGAATCAATCCTCAGTCATGTTGCCAGGCCACAGGTTTCCACCATCAAACCTCAGACATGTTCCCAGGCCACAGGGTACCAGAGTCAAACCGTTCGCAGGTTCCCAGGCCACAGAGTTCCAGAATCCACCGATGTCATGCGGCCAGGCCACAGGGTTCCAGAATCAATCCTCAGTTATGTTCTCAGGCTACAGGGTTCCGGAATAAAACCTCAGTCATGTTCCCTGTCCACAGGGATCCAGAATCAAGGCTCAGTCAGGTACCCGGGGCACAGTATTCCACAATCTAAACAGATGTCATGTTCCCAGGCCTCAGGGTTCCAGAATCCACCCATGTCATGTTCCCAGGCCACAGGGTTCCAGAATCAATCCTCAGTTATGTTCCCAGGCTACAAGGTTCCAGAATAAAACCTCAGTCATGTTCCTAGTCCACAGGGTTCCAGAATCCACCGTTGTCATGTGCCCAGGCCACAGGGTTCCAGAATCAATCCTCAGTTATGGTCCCAGGCTACAGGGTTCCAGAATAAAACCTCAGTCATGTTCCCAGTCCACAAGGTTCCAGAACCAAGGCTCAATCAGGTTCCCGGGGCACAGTATTCCACAATCTAAACAGATGTCATGTTCCCAGGCCACAGGTTTCCAGAATCATGCCGCAGTCATGTTCCCAGGCCACAGGCATCCAGAATCAAACCTCAGGCATGTTGCCAGGCCATAGGGTACCACAATCAAACCTCAGTCATATTCCCAGACCTCAGGTTTACAGAATCAAACCGATTTCATGTTCCCAGGCAACAGGGTACCAGAATCCAAACCGATGGCATGTTCCCAGGCCACAGGATTCCACATTCTAACGTCAGTCATGTTCCCAGGCCAATGGTTTCCAGAATCAAACCTCAGTCATATTCCCAGGCCACATGGTTACAGAATCAAACCTCAGTCGTGTTCCCAGGACACAGGGTTCCAGAATAAAACCTCAGTCATGTTCCCTGGACACAGGTTTCAGAAATCAAATCCCAGTCATGTTCCCAGGCCACAGGGTTCCACAATTAAACCTCAGTCATATTCCCAGGCCAGAGGGTTCCACAATCAAACCTCAGTCCTGTTGCCAGGCCACGGTTCCACCATCAAGCCTCAGTCATGTTCCCAGGTCAGAGTGTTCCACAATCTAACCTAAGTCATCTTGCCAAGCCACAGGGTTCCACCATCAAACCTTAGGCATATTGCCAGGCCACAGTGTTCCACCATCAAGCCTCACTCATGTTCCCAAGCCTGAGGGTTCCACTATCAAACCTCAATCATGTTGCCAGGCCACAGGATTCAACCATGAAACCTCAGTCATGTTCCCAGTAAACAGGGCTCCAGAATCAAACCAATGTCATGTTCCCATGCCACGGGGTTCCAGTATCAGGCCTCAGTCATGGTCCCCGTGCACAGGGTTCCAAATCAAACCTCAGTCATGTTGCCAGTCCACAGGTTTCTGCCATCAAACCTCAGTCATGTTCCCAGTAAACAGGGCTCCAGAATCAAGCCTCAGTCATTTTGCCAGGCCAGAGTGTTCCACCATCAAACCTCAGTCATGATCCCAGGCCACATGTTTCCACAATGAAACCTCAGTCATTTTCCCAGGCCAAAGGTTTCCAGAATCAAACCTCAGTCATATTCCCAGGACACATGGTTCCAGAATCAACCTGAGTCATGTTCGAAGGCCACAGGTTTCAACAATCAAACCTCAGTCATGTTCCCAGGACACAGGTGTCCAGAATCAAACCTCAGTCATGTTCCCAGAGAACAGGCTTCCAGAAACAAACCTCAGTCATGTTCCCAAGCCACAGGGTTGCAGAATCAAACCTCAGTCTTGTTCCCAGGACACAGGTGTCCAGAATCAAACCGCAGTCATGTTCCCAGGGAACAGGCTTCCAGAAACAAACCTCAGTCATGTTCCCAGGCCACAGGGTTCCAGAATCAAACTTCAGTCTTGTTCCCAGGACACAGGTTTCCAGAATCAACCAGATATCATGTTCCCTGGCCACAGTCTTCCAGAATCAATCCTCAGTCATGTTGCCAGGCCACAGGTTTCCACCATCAAACCTCAGACATGTTCCCAGGCCACAGGGTACCAGAGTCAAACCGTTCGCAGGTTCCCAGGCCACAGAGTTCCAGAATCCACCGATGTCATGCGGCCAGGCCACAGGGTTCCAGAATCAATCCTCAGTTATGTTCGCAGGCTACAGGGTTCCGGAATAAAACCTCAGTCATGTTCCCTGTCTACAGGGTTCCAGAATCAAGGCTCAGTCAGGTACCCGGGGCACAGTATTCCACAATCTAAACAGATGTCATGTTCCCAGGCCTCAGGGTTCCAGAATCCACCCATGTCATGTTCCCAGGCCACAGGGTTCCAGAATCAATCCTCAGTTATGTTCCCAGGCTACAGGGTTCCAGAATAAAACCTCAGTCATATTCCCAGTACATAGGGTTCCAGAACCAAGGCTCAGTCAGGTTCCCGGGGCACAGTATTCCACAATCTAAACAGATGTCATGTTCCCAGGCCACAAGGATCCAGAATCAAACCTCAGTCATGTTGCCAGGCCATAGGGTACCACCATCAAACCTCAGTTATATTCCCAGGACTAAGGTTTCCAGAAACAAACCGATTTCATGTTTCCAGGCAACAGGGTACCAGAATCTAAACCGATGTCATGTTCCCAGGGCACAGGATTCCACACTCTAACATCAGTCATGTTCCAAGGCCAATGGTTTCCAGAATCAAACCTAAGTCATATTCCCAGGCCACATGGTTCCAGAATCAAACCTCTGTCGTGTTCCCAGGACACAGGGTTCCAGAATAAAACCTCAGTCATTTTACCTGGACACAGGTTTCAGAAATCAAATCCCAGTCATGTTCCCAGGCCACAGGGTTCCAGAATCAATCCTCAGTTATGTTCCCAGGCTACAGGGTTCCAGAATAAAACGTCAGTCATGTTCCCAGTCCACAGGGTTCCAGAACCAAGGCTCAGTCACGTTCCCAGGGCACAGTATTCCACAATCTAAACAGATGTCATGTTCCCAGGCCTCAGGGTTCCAGAATCCACCCATGTCATGTTCCCAGGCCACAGGGTTCCAGAATCAATCCTCAGTTATGTTCCCAGGCTACAAGGTTCCAGAATAAAACCTCAGTCATGTTCCTAGTCCACAGGGTTCCAGAATCCACCGTTGTCATGTGCCCAGGCCACAGGGTTCCAGAATCAATCCTCAGTTATGGTCCCAGGCTACAGGGTTCCAGAATAAAACCTCAGTCATGTTCCCAGTCCACAGGGTTCCAGAACCAAGGCTCAGTCAGGTTCCCAGGGCACAGTATTCCACAGTCTAAACAGATGTCATGTTCCCAGGCCACAGGCATCCAGAATCAAACCTCAGGCATGTTGCCAGGCCATAGGGTACCACAATCAAACCTCAGTCATATTCCCAGACCTCAGGTTTACAGAATCAAACCGATTTCATGTTCCCAGGCAACAGGGTACCAGAATCCAAACCGATGTCATGTTCCCAGGCCACAGGATTCCACATTCTAACGTCAGTCATGTTCCCAGGCCAATGGTTTCCAGAATCAAACCTCAGTCATATTCCCAGGCCACATGGTTACAGAATCAAACCTCAGTCGTGTTCCCAGGACACAGGGTTCCAGAATAAAACCTCAGTCATGTTCCCTGGACACAGGTTTCCAGAATCAACCAGATATCATGTTCCCTGGCCACAGTCTTCCAGAATCAATCCTCAGTCATGTTGCCAGGCCACAGGTTTCCACCATCAAACCTCAGACATGTTCCCAGGCCACAGGGTACCAGAGTCAAACCGTTCGCAGGTTCCCAGGCCACAGAGTTCCAGAATCCACCGATGTCATGCGGCCAGGCCACAGGGTTCCAGAATCAATCCTCAGTTATGTTCGCAGGCTACAGGGTTCCGGAATAAAACCTCAGTCATGTTCCCTGTCCACAGGGTTCCAGAATCAAGGCTCAGTCAGGTACCCGGGGCACAGTATTCCACAATCTAAACAGATGTCATGTTCCCAGGCCTCAGGGTTCCAGAATCCACCCATGTCATGTTCCCAGGCCACAGGGTTCCAGAATCAATCCTCAGTTATGTTCCCAGGCTACAAGGTTCCAGAATAAAACCTCAGTCATGTTCCTAGTCCACAGGGTTCCAGAATCCACCGTTGTCATGTGCCCAGGCCACAGGGTTCCAGAATCAATCCTCAGTTATGGTCCCAGGCTACAGGGTTCCAGAATAAAACCTCAGTCATGTTCCCAGTCCACAAGGTTCCAGAACCAAGGCTCAGTCAGGTTCCCGGGGCACAGTATTCCACAATCTAAACAGATGTCATGTTCCCAGGCCACAGGTTTCCAGAATCATGCCGCAGTCATGTTCCCAGGCCACAGGCATCCAGAATCAAACCTCAGGCATGTTGCCAGGCCATAGGGTACCACAATCAAACCTCAGTCATATTCCCAGACCTCAGGTTTACAGAATCAAACCGATTTCATGTTCCCAGGCAACAGGGTACCAGAATCCAAACCGATGGCATGTTCCCAGGCCACAGGATTCCACATTCTAACATCAGTCATGTTCCCAGGCCAATGGTTTCCAGAATCAAACCTCAGTCATATTCCCAGGCCACATGGTTACAGAATCAAACCTCAGTCGTGTTCCCAGGACACAGGGTTCCAGAATAAAACCTCAGTCATGTTCCCTGGACACAGGTTTCAGAAATCAAATCCCAGTCATGTTCCCAGGCCACAGGGTTCCACAATTAAACCTCAGTCATATTCCCAGGCCAGAGGGTTCCACAATCAAACCTCAGTCCTGTTGCCAGGCCACGGTTCCGCCATCAAGCCTCAGTCATGTTCCCAGGTCAGAGTGTTCCACAATCTAACCTAAGTCATCTTGCCAAGCCACAGGGTTCCACCATCAAACCTCAGGCATATTGCCAGGCCACAGTGTTCCACCATCAAGCCTCACTCATGTTCCCAAGCCTGAGGGTTCCACTATCAAACCTCAATCATGTTGCCAGGCCACAGGATTCAACCATGAAACCTCAGTCATGTTCCCAGTAAACAGGGCTCCAGAATCAAACCAATGTCATGTTCCCATGCCACGGGGTTCCAGTATCAGGCCTCAGTCATGGTCCCCGTGCACAGGGTTCCAAATCAAACCTCAGTCATGTTGCCAGTCCACAGGTTTCTGCCATCAAACCTCAGTCATGTTCCCAGTAAACAGGGCTCCAGAATCAAGCCTCAGTCATTTTGCCAGGCCAGAGTGTTCCACCATCAAACCTCAGTCATGATCCCAGGCCACATGTTTCCACAATGAAACCTCAGTCATTTTCCCAGGCCAAAGGTTTCCAGAATCAAACCTCAGTCATATTCCCAGGACACATGGTTCCAGAATCAACCTGAGTCATGTTCGAAGGCCACAGGTTTCAACAATCAAACCTCAGTCATGTTCCCAGGACACAGGTGTCCAGAATCAAACCTCAGTCATGTTCCCAGAGAACAGGCTTCCAGAAACAAACCTCAGTCATGTTCCCAAGCCACAGGGTTGCAGAATCAAACCTCAGTCTTGTTCCCAGGACACAGGTGTCCAGAATCAAACCGCAGTCATGTTCCCAGGGAACAGGCTTCCAGAAACAAACCTCAGTCATGTTCCCAGGCCACAGGGTTCCAGAATCAAACTTCAGTCTTGTTCCCAGGACACAGGTTTCCAGAATCAACCAGATATCATGTTCCCTGGCCACAGTCTTCCAGAATCAATCCTCAGTCATGTTGCCAGGCCACAGGTTTCCACCATCAAACCTCAGACATGTTCCCAGGCCACAGGGTACCAGAGTCAAACCGTTCGCAGGTTCCCAGGCCACAGAGTTCCAGAATCCACCGATGTCATGCGGCCAGGCCACAGGGTTCCAGAATCAATCCTCAGTTATGTTCGCAGGCTACAGGGTTCCGGAATAAAACCTCAGTCATGTTCCCTGTCCACAGGGTTCCAGAATCAAGGCTCAGTCAGGTACCCGGGGCACAGTATTCCACAATCTAAACAGATGTCATGTTCCCAGGCCTCAGGGTTCCAGAATCCACCCATGTCATGTTCCCAGGCCACAGGGTTCCAGAATCAATCCTCAGTTATGTTCCCAGGCTACAGGGTTCCAGAATAAAACCTCAGTCATATTCCCAGTACATAGGGTTCCAGAACCAAGGCTCAGTCAGGTTCCCGGGGCACAGTATTCCACAATCTAAACAGATGTCATGTTCCCAGGCCACAAGGATCCAGAATCAAACCTCAGTCATGTTGCCAGGCCATAGGGTACCACCATCAAACCTCAGTTATATTCCCAGGACTAAGGTTTCCAGAATCAAACCGATTTCATGTTTCCAGGCAACAGGGTACCAGAATCTAAACCGATGTCATGTTCCCAGGGCACAGGATTCCACACTCTAACATCAGTCATGTTCCAAGGCCAATGGTTTCCAGAATCAAACCTAAGTCATATTCCCAGGCCACATGGTTACAGAATCAAACCTCTGTCGTGTTCCCAGGACACAGGGTTCCAGAATAAAACCTCAGTCATTTTACCTGGACACAGGTTTCAGAAATCAAATCCCAGTCATATTCCCAGGCCACAGGGTTCCAGAATCAATCCTCAGTTATGTTCCCAGGCTACAGGGTTCCAGAATAAAACGTCAGTCATGTTCCCAGTCCACAGGGTTCCAGAACCAAGGCTCAGTCACGTTCCCAGGGCACAGTATTCCACAATCTAAACAGATGTCATGTTCCCAGGCCTCAGGGTTCCAGAATCCACCCATGTCATGTTCCCAGGGCACATTATTCCACAATCTAAACAGATGTCATGTTCCCAGGCCTCAGGGTTCCAGAATCCACCCATGTCATGTTCCCAGGCCACAGGGTTCCAGAATCAATCCTCAGTTATGTTCCCAGGCTACAAGGTTCCAGAATAAAACCTCAGTCATGTTCCTAGTCCACAGGGTTCCAGAATCCACCGTTGTCATGTGCCCAGGCCACAGGGTTCCAGAATCAATCCTCAGTTATGGTCCCAGGCTACAGGGTTCCAGAATAAAACCTCAGTCATGTTCCCAGTCCACAGGGTTCCAGAACCAAGGCTCAGTCAGGTTCCCAGGGCACAGTATTCCACAATCTAAACAGATGTCATGTTCCCAGGCCACAGGCATCCAGAATCAAACCTCAGGCATGTTGCCAGGCCATAGGGTACCACAATCAAACCTCAGTCATATTCCCAGACCTCAGGTTTACAGAATCAAACCGATTTCATGTTCCCAGGCAACAGGGTACCAGAATCCAAACCGATGGCATGTTCCCAGGCCACAGGATTCCACATTCTAACATCAGTCATGTTCCCAGGCCAATGGTTTCCAGAATCAAACCTCAGTCATATTCCCAGGCCACATGGTTACAGAATCAAACCTCAGTCGTGTTCCCAGGACACAGGGTTCCAGAATAAAACCTCAGTCATGTTCCCTGGACACAGGTTTCAGAAATCAAATCCCAGTCATGTTCCCAGGCCACAGGGTTCCACAATTAAACCTCAGTCATATTCCCAGGCCAGAGGGTTCCACAATCAAACCTCAGTCCTGTTGCCAGGCCACGGTTCCACCATCAAGCCTCAGTCATGTTCCCAGGTCAGAGTGTTCCACAATCTAACCTAAGTCATCTTGCCAAGCCACAGGGTTCCACCATCAAACCTCAGGCATATTGCCAGGCCACAGTGTTCCACCATCAAGCCTCACTCATGTTCCCAAGCCTGAGGGTTCCACTATCAAACCTCAATCATGTTGCCAGGCCACAGGATTCAACCATGAAACCTCAGTCATGTTCCCAGTAAACAGGGCTCCAGAATCAAACCAATGTCATGTTCCCATGCCACGGGGTTCCAGTATCAGGCCTCAGGCATGGTCCCCGTGCACAGGGTTCCAAATCAAACCTCAGTCATGTTGCCAGTCCACAGGTTTCTGCCATCAAACCTCAGTCATGTTCCCAGTAAACAGGGCTCCAGAATCAAGCCTCAGTCATTTTGCCAGGCCAGAGTGTTCCACCATCAAACCTCAGTCATGATCCCAGGCCACATGTTTCCACAATGAAACCTCAGTCATTTTCCCAGGCCAAAGGTTTCCAGAATCAAACCTCAGTCATATTCCCAGGACACATGGTTCCAGAATCAACCTGAGTCATGTTCGAAGGCCACAGGTTTCAACAATCAAACCTCAGTCATGTTCCCAGGACAGAGGTGTCCAGAATCAAACCTCAGTCATGTTCCCAGAGAACAGGCTTCCAGAAACAAACCTCAGTCATGTTCCCAAGCCACAGGGTTGCAGAATCAAACCTCAGTCTTGTTCCCAGGACACAGGTGTCCAGAATCAAACCGCAGTCATGTTCCCAGGGAACAGGCTTCCAGAAACAAACCTCAGTCATGTTCCCAGGCCACAGGGTTCCAGAATCAAACTTCAGTCTTGTTCCCAGGACACAGGTTTCCAGAATCAACCAGATATCATGTTCCCTGGCCACAGTCTTCCAGAATCAATCCTCAGTCATGTTGCCAGGCCACAGGTTTCCACCATCAAACCTCAGACATGTTCCCAGGCCACAGGGTACCAGAGTCAAACCGTTCGCAGGTTCCCAGGCCACAGAGTTCCAGAATCCACCGATGTCATGCGGCCAGGCCACAGGGTTCCAGAATCAATCCTCAGTTATGTTCGCAGGCTACAGGGTTCCGGAATAAAACCTCAGTCATGTTCCCAGTCCACAGGGTTCCAGAATCAAGGCTCAGTCAGGTACCCGGGGCACAGTATTCCACAATCTAAACAGATGTCATGTTCCCAGGCCTCAGGGTTCCAGAATCCACCCATGTCATGTTCCCAGGCCACAGGGTTCCAGAATCAATCCTCAGTTATGTTCCCAGTCTACAGGGTTCCAGAATAAAACCTCAGTCATATTCCCAGTACATAGGGTTCCAGAACCAAGGCTCAGTCAGGTTCCCGGGGCACAGTATTCCACAATCTAAACAGATGTCATGTTCCCAGGCCACAGGGATCCAGAATCAAACCTCAGTCATGTTTCCAGGCCATAGGGTACCACCATCAAACCTCAGTTATATTCCCAGGACTAAGGTTTCCAGAATCAAACCGATTTCATGTTTCCAGGCAACAGGGTACCAGAATCTAAACCGATGTCATGTTCCCAGGGCACAGGATTCCACACTCTAACATCAGTCATGTTCCAAGGCCAATGGTTTCCAGAATCAAACCTAAGTCATATTCCCAGGCCACATGGTTCCAGAATCAAACCTCTGTCGTGTTCCCAGGACACAGGGTTCCAGAATAAAACCTCAGTCATTTTACCTGGACACAGGTTTCAGAAATCAAATCCCAGTCATGTTCCCAGGCCACAGGGTTCCAGAATCAATCCTCAGTTATGTTCCCAGGCTACAGGGTTCCAGAATAAAACGTCAGTCATGTTCCCAGTCCACAGGGTTCCAGAACCAAGGCTCAGTCACGTTCCCAGGGCACAGTATTCCACAATCTAAACAGATGTCATGTTCCCAGGCCTCAGGGTTCCAGAATCCACCCATGTCATGTTCCCAGGCCACAGGGTTCCAGAATCAATCCTCAGTTATGTTCCCAGGCTACAAGGTTCCAGAATAAAACCTCAGTCATGTTCCTAGTCCACAGGGTTCCAGAATCCACCGTTGTCATGTGCCCAGGCCACAGGGTTCCAGAATCAATCCTCAGTTATGGTCCCAGGCTACAGGGTTCCAGAATAAAACCTCAGTCATGTTCCCAGTCCACAGGGTTCCAGAACCAAGGCTCAGTCAGGTTCCCGGGGCACAGTATTCCACAATCTAAACAGATGTCATGTTCCCAGGCCACAGGTTTCCAGAATCATGCCGCAGTCATGTTCCCAGGCCACAGGCATCCAGAATCAAACCTCAGGCATGTTGCCAGGCCATAGGGTACCACAATCAAACCTCAGTCATATTCCCAGACCTCAGGTTTACAGAATCAAACCGATTTCATGTTCCCAGGCAACAGGGTACCAGAATCCAAACCGATGGCATGTTCCCAGGCCACAGGATTCCACATTCTAACGTCAGTCATGTTCCCAGGCCAATGGTTTCCAGAATCAAACCTCAGTCATATTCCCAGGCCACATGGTTACAGAATCAAACCTCAGTCGTGTTCCCAGGACACAGGGTTCCAGAATAAAACCTCAGTCATGTTCCCTGGACACAGGTTTCAGAAATCAAATCCCAGTCATGTTCCCAGGCCACAGGGTTCCACAATTAAACCTCAGTCATATTCCCAGGCCAGAGGGTTCCACAATCAAACCTCAGTCCTGTTGCCAGGCCACGGTTCCACCATCAAGCCTCAGTCATGTTCCCAGGTCAGAGTGTTCCACAATCTAACCTAAGTCATCTTGCCAAGCCACAGGGTTCCACCATCAAACCTTAGGCATATTGCCAGGCCACAGTGTTCCACCATCAAGCCTCACTCATGTTCCCAAGCCTGAGGGTTCCACTATCAAACCTCAATCATGTTGCCAGGCCACAGGATTCAACCATGAAACCTCAGTCATGTTCCCAGTAAACAGGGCTCCAGAATCAAACCAATGTCATGTTCCCATGCCACGGGGTTCCAGTATCAGGCCTCAGGCATGGTCCCCGTGCACAGGGTTCCAAATCAAACCTCAGTCATGTTGCCAGTCCACAGGTTTCTGCCATCAAACCTCAGTCATGTTCCCAGTAAACAGGGCTCCAGAATCAAGCCTCAGTCATTTTGCCAGGCCAGAGTGTTCCACCATCAAACCTCAGTCATGATCCCAGGCCACATGTTTCCACAATGAAACCTCAGTCATTTTCCCAGGCCAAAGGTTTCCAGAATCAAACCTCAGTCATATTCCCAGGACACATGGTTCCAGAATCAACCTGAGTCATGTTCGAAGGCCACAGGTTTCAACAATCAAACCTCAGTCATGTTCCCAGGACACAGGTGTCCAGAATCAAACCTCAGTCATGTTCCCAGAGAACAGGCTTCCAGAAACAAACCTCAGTCATGTTCCCAAGCCACAGGGTTGCAGAATCAAACCTCAGTCTTGTTCCCAGGACACAGGTGTCCAGAATCAAACCGCAGTCATGTTCCCAGGGAACAGGCTTCCAGAAACAAACCTCAGTCATGTTCCCAGGCCACAGGGTTCCAGAATCAAACTTCAGTCTTGTTCCCAGGACACAGGTTTCCAGAATCAACCAGATATCATGTTCCCTGGCCACAGTCTTCCAGAATCAATCCTCAGTCATGTTGCCAGGCCACAGGTTTCCACCATCAAACCTCAGACATGTTCCCAGGCCACAGGGTACCAGAGTCAAACCGTTCGCAGGTTCCCAGGCCACAGAGTTCCAGAATCCACCGATGTCATGCGGCCAGGCCACAGGGTTCCAGAATCAATCCTCAGTTATGTTCGCAGGCTACAGGGTTCCGGAATAAAACCTCAGTCATGTTCCCTGTCCACAGGGTTCCAGAATCAAGGCTCAGTCAGGTACCCGGGGCACAGTATTCCACAATCTAAACAGATGTCATGTTCCCAGGCCTCAGGGTTCCAGAATCCACCCATGTCATGTTCCCAGGCCACAGGGTTCCAGAATCAATCCTCAGTTATGTTCCCAGGCTACAGGGTTCCAGAATAAAACCTCAGTCATATTCCCAGTACATAGGGTTCCAGAACCAAGGCTCAGTCAGGTTCCCGGGGCACAGTATTCCACAATCTAAACAGATGTCATGTTCCCAGGCCACAAGGATCCAGAATCAAACCTCAGTCATGTTGCCAGGCCATAGGGTACCACCATCAAACCTCAGTTATATTCCCAGGACTAAGGTTTCCAGAATCAAACCGATTTCATGTTTCCAGGCAACAGGGTACCAGAATCTAAACCGATGTCATGTTCCCAGGGCACAGGATTCCACACTCTAACATCAGTCATGTTCCAAGGCCAATGGTTTCCAGAATCAAACCTAAGTCATATTCCCAGGCCACATGGTTACAGAATCAAACCTCTGTCGTGTTCCCAGGACACAGGGTTCCAGAATAAAACCTCAGTCATTTTACCTGGACACAGGTTTCAGAAATCAAATCCCAGTCATGTTCCCAGGCCACAGGGTTCCAGAATCAATCCTCAGTTATGTTCCCAGGCTACAGGGTTCCAGAATAAAACGTCAGTCATGTTCCCAGTCCACAGGGTTCCAGAACCAAGGCTCAGTCACGTTCCCAGGGCACAGTATTCCACAATCTAAACAGATGTCATGTTCTCAGGCCTCAGGGTTCCAGAATCCACCCATGTCATGTTCCCAGGCCACAGGGTTCCAGAATCAATCCTCAGTTATGGTCCCAGGCTACAGGGTTCCAGAATAAAACCTCAGTCATGTTCCCAGTCCACAGGGTTCCAGAACCAAGGCTCAGTCAGGTTCCCAGGGCACAGTATTCCACAATCTAAACAGATGTCATGTTCCCAGGCCACAGGCATCCAGAATCAAACCTCAGGCATGTTGCCAGGCCATAGGGTACCACAATCAAACCTCAGTCATATTCCCAGACCTCAGGTTTACAGAATCAAACCGATTTCATGTTCCCAGGCAACAGGGTACCAGAATCCAAACCGATGTCATGTTCCCAGGCCACAGGATTCCACATTCTAACATCAGTCATGTTCCCAGGCCAATGGTTTCCAGAATCAAACCTCAGTCATATTCCCAGGCCACATGGTTACAGAATCAAACCTCAGTCGTGTTCCCAGGACACAGGGTTCCAGAATAAAACCTCAGTCATGTTCCCTGGACACAGGTTTCAGAAATCAAATCCCAGTCATGTTCCCAGGCCACAGGGTTCCACAATTAAACCTCAGTCATATTCCCAGGCCAGAGGGTTCCACAATCAAACCTCAGTCCTGTTGCCAGGCCACGGTTCCACCATCAAGCCTCAGTCATGTTCCCAGGTCAGAGTGTTCCACAATCTAACCTAAGTCATCTTGCCAAGCCACAGTGTTCCACCATCAAGCCTCACTCATGTTCCCAAGCCTGAGGGTTCCACTATCAAACCTCAATCATGTTGCCAGGCCACAGGATTCAACCATGAAACCTCAGTCATGTTCCCAGTAAACAGGGCTCCAGAATCAAACCAATGTCATGTTCCCATGCCACGGGGTTCCAGTATCAGGCCTCAGGCATGGTCCCCGTGCACAGGGTTCCAAATCAAACCTCAGTCATGTTGCCAGTCCACAGGTTTCTGCCATCAAACCTCAGTCATGTTCCCAGTAAACAGGGCTCCAGAATCAAGCCTCAGTCATTTTGCCAGGCCAGAGTGTTCCACCATCAAACCTCAGTCATGATCCCAGGCCACATGTTTCCACAATGAAACCTCAGTCATTTTCCCAGGCCAAAGGTTTCCAGAATCAAACCTCAGTCATATTCCCAGGACACATGGTTCCAGAATCAACCTGAGTCATGTTCGAAGGCCACAGGTTTCAACAATCAAACCTCAGTCATGTTCCCAGGACACAGGTGTCCAGAATCAAACCTCAGTCATGTTCCCAGAGAACAGGCTTCCAGAAACAAACCTCAGTCATGTTCCCAAGCCACAGGGTTGCAGAATCAAACCTCAGTCTTGTTCCCAGGACACAGGTGTCCAGAATCAAACCGCAGTCATGTTCCCAGGGAACAGGCTTCCAGAAACAAACCTCAGTCATGTTCCCAGGCCACAGGGTTCCAGAATCAAACTTCAGTCTTGTTCCCAGGACACAGGTTTCCAGAATCAACCAGATATCATGTTCCCTGGCCACAGTCTTCCAGAATCAATCCTCAGTCATGTTGCCAGGCCACAGGTTTCCACCATCAAACCTCAGACATGTTCCCAGGCCACAGGGTACCAGAGTCAAACCGTTCGCAGGTTCCCAGGCCACAGAGTTCCAGAATCCACCGATGTCATGCGCCCAGGCCACAGGGTTCCAGAATCAATCCTCAGTTATGTTCGCAGGCTACAGGGTTCCGGAATAAAACCTCAGTCATGTTCCCAGTCCACAGGGTTCCAGAATCAAGGCTCAGTCAGGTACCCGGGGCACAGTATTCCACAATCTAAACAGATGTCATGTTCCCAGGCCTCAGGGTTCCAGAATCCACCCATGTCATGTTCCCAGGCCACAGGGTTCCAGAATCAATCCTCAGTTATGTTCCCAGTCTACAGGGTTCCAGAATAAAACCTCAGTCATATTCCCAGTACATAGGGTTCCAGAACCAAGGCTCAGTCAGGTTCCCGGGGCACAGTATTCCACAATCTAAACAGATATCATGTTCCCAGGCCACAGGGATCCAGAATCAAACCTCAGTCATGTTTCCAGGCCATAGGGTACCACCATCAAACCTCAGTTATATTCCCAGGACTAAGGTTTCCAGAATCAAACCGATTTCATGTTTCCAGGCAACAGGGTACCAGAATCTAAACCGATGTCATGTTCCCAGGGCACAGGATTCCACACTCTAACATCAGTCATGTTCCAAGGCCAATGGTTTCCAGAATCAAACCTAAGTCATATTCCCAGGCCACATGGTTACAGAATCAAACCTCTGTCGTGTTCCCAGGACACAGGGTTCCAGAATAAAACCTCAGTCATTTTACCTGGACACAGGTTTCAGAAATCAAATCCCAGTCATGTTCCCAGGCCACAGGGTTCCAGAATCAATCCTCAGTTATGTTCCCAGGCTACAGGGTTCCAGAATAAAACGTCAGTCATGTTCCCAGTCCACAGGGTTCCAGAACCAAGGCTCAGTCACGTTCCCAGGGCACAGTATTCCACAATCTAAACAGATGTCATGTTCCCAGGCCTCAGGGTTCCAGAATCCACCCATGTCATGTTCCCAGGCCACAGGGTTCCAGAATCAATCCTCAGTTATGTTCCCAGGCTACAAGGTTCCAGAATAAAACCTCAGTCATGTTCCTAGTCCACAGGGTTCCAGAATCCACCGTTGTCATGTGCCCAGGCCACAGGGTTCCAGAATCAATCCTCAGTTATGGTCCCAGGCTACAGGGTTCCAGAATAAAACCTCAGTCATGTTCCCAGTCCACAGGGTTCCAGAACCAAGGCTCAGTCAGGTTCCCGGGGCACAGTATTCCACAATCTAAACAGATGTCATGTTCCCAGGCCACAGGTTTCCAGAATCATGCCGCAGTCATGTTCCCAGGCCACAGGCATCCAGAATCAAACCTCAGGCATGTTGCCAGGCCATAGGGTACCACAATCAAACCTCAGTCATATTCCCAGACCTCAGGTTTACAGAATCAAACCGATTTCATGTTCCCAGGCAACAGGGTACCAGAATCCAAACCGATGGCATGTTCCCAGGCCACAGGATTCCACATTCTAACGTCAGTCATGTTCCCAGGCCAATGGTTTCCAGAATCAAACCTCAGTCATATTCCCAGGCCACATGGTTACAGAATCAAACCTCAGTCGTGTTCCCAGGACACAGGGTTCCAGAATAAAACCTCAGTCATGTTCCCTGGACACAGGTTTCAGAAATCAAATCCCAGTCATGTTCCCAGGCCACAGGGTTCCACAATTAAACCTCAGTCATATTCCCAGGCCAGAGGGTTCCACAATCAAACCTCAGTCCTGTTGCCAGGCCACGGTTCCACCATCAAGCCTCAGTCATGTTCCCAGGTCAGAGTGTTCCACAATCTAACCTAAGTCATCTTGCCAAGCCACAGGGTTCCACCATCAAACCTTAGGCATATTGCCAGGCCACAGTGTTCCACCATCAAGCCTCACTCATGTTCCCAAGCCTGAGGGTTCCACTATCAAACCTCAATCATGTTGCCAGGCCACAGGATTCAACCATGAAACCTCAGTCATGTTCCCAGTAAACAGGGCTCCAGAATCAAACCAATGTCATGTTCCCATGCCACGGGGTTCCAGTATCAGGCCTCAGTCATGGTCCCCGTGCACAGGGTTCCAAATCAAACCTCAGTCATGTTGCCAGTCCACAGGTTTCTGCCATCAAACCTCAGTCATGTTCCCAGTAAACAGGGCTCCAGAATCAAGCCTCAGTCATTTTGCCAGGCCAGAGTGTTCCACCATCAAACCTCAGTCATGATCCCAGGCCACATGTTTCCACAATGAAACCTCAGTCATTTTCCCAGGCCAAAGGTTTCCAGAATCAAACCTCAGTCATATTCCCAGGACACATGGTTCCAGAATCAACCTGAGTCATGTTCGAAGGCCACAGGTTTCAACAATCAAACCTCAGTCATGTTCCCAGGACACAGGTGTCCAGAATCAAACCTCAGTCATGTTCCCAGAGAACAGGCTTCCAGAAACAAACCTCAGTCATGTTCCCAAGCCACAGGGTTGCAGAATCAAACCTCAGTCTTGTTCCCAGGACACAGGTGTCCAGAATCAAACCGCAGTCATGTTCCCAGGGAACAGGCTTCCAGAAACAAACCTCAGTCATGTTCCCAGGCCACAGGGTTCCAGAATCAAACTTCAGTCTTGTTCCCAGGACACAGGTTTCCAGAATCAACCAGATATCATGTTCCCTGGCCACAGTCTTCCAGAATCAATCCTCAGTCATGTTGCCAGGCCACAGGTTTCCACCATCAAACCTCAGACATGTTCCCAGGCCACAGGGTACCAGAGTCAAACCGTTCGCAGGTTCCCAGGCCACAGAGTTCCAGAATCCACCGATGTCATGCGGCCAGGCCACAGGGTTCCAGAATCAATCCTCAGTTATGTTCGCAGGCTACAGGGTTCCGGAATAAAACCTCAGTCATGTTCCCAGTCCACAGGGTTCCAGAATCAAGGCTCAGTCAGGTACCCGGGGCACAGTATTCCACAATCTAAACAGATGTCATGTTCCCAGGCCTCAGGGTTCCAGAATCCACCCATGTCATGTTCCCAGGCCACAGGGTTCCAGAATCAATCCTCAGTTATGTTCCCAGGCTACAGGGTTCCAGAATAAAACCTCAGTCATATTCCCAGTACATAGGGTTCCAGAACCAAGGCTCAGTCAGGTTCCCGGGGCACAGTATTCCACAATCTAAACAGATGTCATGTTCCCAGGCCACAAGGATCCAGAATCAAACCTCAGTCATGTTGCCAGGCCATAGGGTACCACCATCAAACCTCAGTTATATTCCCAGGACTAAGGTTTCCAGAATCAAACCGATTTCATGTTTCCAGGCAACAGGGTACCAGAATCTAAACCGATGTCATGTTCCCAGGGCACAGGATTCCACACTCTAACATCAGTCATGTTCCAAGGCCAATGGTTTCCAGAATCAAACCTAAGTCATATTCCCAGGCCACATGGTTACAGAATCAAACCTCTGTCGTGTTCCCAGGACACAGGGTTCCAGAATAAAACCTCAGTCATTTTACCTGGACACAGGTTTCAGAAATCAAATCCCAGTCATGTTCCCAGGCCACAGGGTTCCAGAATCAATCCTCAGTTATGTTCCCAGGCTACAGGGTTCCAGAATAAAACGTCAGTCATGTTCCCAGTCCCCAGGGTTCCAGAACCAAGGCTCAGTCACGTTCCCAGGGCACAGTATTCCACAATCTAAACAGATGTCATGTTCTCAGGCCTCAGGGTTCCAGAATCCACCCATGTCATGTTCCCAGGCCACAGGGTTCCAGAATCAATCCTCAGTTATGTTCCCAGGCTACAAGGTTCCAGAATAAAACCTCAGTCATGTTCCTAGTCCACAGGGTTCCAGAATCCATCGTTGTCATGTGCCCAGGCCACAGGGTTCCAGAATCAATCCTCAGTTATGGTCCCAGGCTACAGGGTTCCAGAATAAAACCTCAGTCATGTTCCCAGTCCACAGGGTTCCAGAACCAAGGCTCAGTCAGGTTCCCAGGGCACAGTATTCCACAATCTAAACAGATGTCATGTTCCCAGGCCACAGGCATCCAGAATCAAACCTCAGGCATGTTGCCAGGCCATAGGGTACCACAATCAAACCTCAGTCATATTCCCAGACCTCAGGTTTACAGAATCAAACCGATTTCATGTTCCCAGGCAACAGGGTACCAGAATCCAAACCGATGTCATGTTCCCAGGCCACAGGATTCCACATTCTAACATCAGTCATGTTCCCAGGCCAATGGTTTCCAGAATCAAACCTCAGTCATATTCCCAGGCCACATGGTTACAGAATCAAACCTCAGTCGTGTTCCCAGGACACAGGGTTCCAGAATAAAACCTCAGTCATGTTCCCTGGACACAGGTTTCAGAAATCAAATCCCAGTCATGTTCCCAGGCCACAGGGTTCCACAATTAAACCTCAGTCATATTCCCAGGCCAGAGGGTTCCACAATCAAACCTCAGTCCTGTTGCCAGGCCACGGTTCCACCATCAAGCCTCAGTCATGTTCCCAGGTCAGAGTGTTCCACAATCTAACCTAAGTCATCTTGCCAAGCCACAGTGTTCCACCATCAAGCCTCACTCATGTTCCCAAGCCTGAGGGTTCCACTATCAAACCTCAATCATGTTGCCAGGCCACAGGATTCAACCATGAAACCTCAGTCATGTTCCCAGTAAACAGGGCTCCAGAATCAAACCAATGTCATGTTCCCATGCCACGGGGTTCCAGTATCAGGCCTCAGGCATGGTCCCCGTGCACAGGGTTCCAAATCAAACCTCAGTCATGTTGCCAGTCCACAGGTTTCTGCCATCAAACCTCAGTCATGTTCCCAGTAAACAGGGCTCCAGAATCAAGCCTCAGTCATTTTGCCAGGCCAGAGTGTTCCACCATCAAACCTCAGTCATGATCCCAGGCCACATGTTTCCACAATGAAACCTCAGTCATTTTCCCAGGCCAAAGGTTTCCAGAATCAAACCTCAGTCATATTCCCAGGACACATGGTTCCAGAATCAACCTGAGTCATGTTCGAAGGCCACAGGTTTCAACAATCAAACCTCAGTCATGTTCCCAGGACAGAGGTGTCCAGAATCAAACCTCAGTCATGTTCCCAGAGAACAGGCTTCCAGAAACAAACCTTAGTCATGTTCCCAAGCCACAGGGTTGCAGAATCAAACCTCAGTCTTGTTCCCAGGACACAGGTGTCCAGAATCAAACCGCAGTCATGTTCCCAGGGAACAGGCTTCCAGAAACAAACCTCAGTCATGTTCCCAGGCCACAGGGTTCCAGAATCAAACTTCAGTCTTGTTCCCAGGACACAGGTTTCCAGAATCAACCAGATATCATGTTCCCTGGCCACAGTCTTCCAGAATCAATCCTCAGTCATGTTGCCAGGCCACAGGTTTCCACCATCAAACCTCAGACATGTTCCCAGGCCACAGGGTACCAGAGTCAAACCGTTCGCAGGTTCCCAGGCCACAGAGTTCCAGAATCCACCGATGTCATGCGGCCAGGCCACAGGGTTCCAGAATCAATCCTCAGTTATGTTCGCAGGCTACAGGGTTCCGGAATAAAACCTCAGTCATGTTCCCAGTCCACAGGGTTCCAGAATCAAGGCTCAGTCAGGTACCCGGGGCACAGTATTCCACAATCTAAACAGATGTCATGTTCCCAGGCCTCAGGGTTTCAGAATCCACCCATGTCATGTTCCCAGGCCACAGGGTTCCAGAATCAATCCTCAGTTATGTTCCCAGGCTACAGGGTTCCAGAATAAAACCTCAGTCATATTCCCAGTACATAGGGTTCCAGAACCAAGGCTCAGTCAGGTTCCCGGGGCACAGTATTCCACAATCTAAACAGATGTCATGTTCCCAGGCCACAGGGATCCAGAATCAAACCTCAGTCATGTTGCCAGGCCATAGGGTACCACCATCAAACCTCAGTTATATTCCCAGGACTAAGGTTTCCAGAATCAAACCGATTTCATGTTTCCAGGCAACAGGGTACCAGAATCTAAACCGATGTCATGTTCCCAGGGCACAGGATTCCACACTCTAACATCAGTCATGTTCCAAGGCCAATGGTTTCCAGAATCAAACCTAAGTCATATTCCCAGGCCACATGGTTCCAGAATCAAACCTCTGTCGTGTTCCCAGGACACAGGGTTCCAGAATAAAACCTCAGTCATGTTCCCTGGACACAGGTTTCAGAAATCAAATCCCAGTCATGTTCCCAGGCCACAGGGTTCCACAATTAAACCTCAGTCATATTCCCAGGCCAGAGGGTTCCACAATCAAACCTCAGTCCTGTTGCCAGGCCACGGTTCCACCATCAAGCCTCAGTCATGTTCCCAGGTCAGAGTGTTCCACAATCTAACCTAAGTCATCTTGCCAAGCCACAGGGTTCCACCATCAAACCTCAGGCATATTGCCAGGCCACAGTGTTCCACCATCAAGCCTCACTCATGTTCCCAAGCCTGAGGGTTCCACTATCAAATCTCAATCATGTTGCCAGGCCACAGGATTCAACCATGAAACCTCAGTCATGTTCCCAGTAAACAGGGCTCCAGAATCAAACCAATGTCATGTTCCCATGCCACGGGGTTCCAGTATCAGGCCTCAGGCATGGTCCCCGTGCACAGGGTTCCAAATCAAACCTCAGTCATGTTGCCAGTCCACAGGTTTCTGCCATCAAACCTCAGTCATGTTCCCAGTAAACAGGGCTCCAGAATCAAGCCTCAGTCATTTTGCCAGGCCAGAGTGTTCCACCATCAAACCTCAGTCATGATCCCAGGCCACATGTTTCCACAATGAAACCTCAGTCATTTTCCCAGGCCAAAGGTTTCCAGAATCAAACCTCAGTCATATTCCCAGGACACATGGTTCCAGAATCAACCTGAGTCATGTTCGAAGGCCACAGGTTTCAACAATCAAACCTCAGTCATGTTCCCAGGACACAGGTGTCCAGAATCAAACCTCAGTCATGTTCCCAGAGAACAGGCTTCCAGAAACAAACCTCAGTCATGTTCCCAAGCCACAGGGTTGCAGAATCAAACCTCAGTCTTGTTCCCAGGACACAGGTGTCCAGAATCAAACCGCAGTCATGTTCCCAGGGAACAGGCTTCCAGAAACAAACCTCAGTCATGTTCCCAGGCCACAGGGTTCCAGAATCAAACTTCAGTCTTGTTCCCAGGACACAGGTTTCCAGAATCAACCAGATATCATGTTCCCTGGCCACAGTCTTCCAGAATCAATCCTCAGTCATGTTGCCAGGCCACAGGTTTCCACCATCAAACCTCAGACATGTTCCCAGGCCACAGGGTACCAGAGTCAAACCGTTCGCAGGTTCCCAGGCCACAGAGTTCCAGAATCCACCGATGTCATGCGGCCAGGCCACAGGGTTCCAGAATCAATCCTCAGTTATGTTCGCAGGCTACAGGGTTCCGGAATAAAACCTCAGTCATGTTCCCAGTCCACAGGGTTCCAGAATCAAGGCTCAGTCAGGTACCCGGGGCACAGTATTCCACAATCTAAACAGATGTCATGTTCCCAGGCCTCAGGGTTCCAGAATCCACCCATGTCATGTTCCCAGGCCACAGGGTTCCAGAATCAATCCTCAGTTATGTTCCCAGGCTACAGGGTTCCAGAATAAAACCTCAGTCATATTCCCAGTACATAGGGTTCCAGAACCAAGGCTCAGTCAGGTTCCCGGGGCACAGTATTCCACAATCTAAACAGATGTCATGTTCCCAGGCCACAGGGATCCAGAATCAAACCTCAGTCATGTTGCCAGGCCATAGGGTACCACCATCAAACCTCAGTTATATTCCCAGGACTAAGGTTTCCAGAATCAAACCGATTTCATGTTTCCAGGCAACAGGGTACCAGAATCTAAACCGATGTCATGTTCCCAGGGCACAGGATTCCACACTCTAACATCAGTCATGTTCCAAGGCCAATGGTTTCCAGAATCAAACCTAAGTCATATTCCCAGGCCACATGGTTACAGAATCAAACCTCTGTCGTGTTCCCAGGACACAGGGTTCCAGAATAAAACCTCAGTCATTTTCCCTGGACACAGGTTTCAGAAATCAAATCCCAGTCATGTTCCCAGGCCACAGGGTTCCAGAATCAATCCTCAGTTATGTTCCCAGGCTACAGGGTTCCAGAATAAAACGTCAGTCATGTTCCCAGTCCACAGGGTTCCAGAACCAAGGCTCAGTCACGTTCCCAGGGCACAGTATTCCACAATCTAAACAGATGTCATGTTCCCAGGCCTCAGGGTTCCAGAATCCACCCATGTCATGTTCCCAGGCCACAGGGTTCCAGAATCAATCCTCAGTTATGTTCCCAGGCTACAAGGTTCCAGAATAAAACCTCAGTCATGTTCCTAGTCCACAGGGTTCCAGAATCCACCGTTGTCATGTGCCCAGGCCACAGGGTTCCAGAATCAATCCTCAGTTATGGTCCCAGGCTACAGGGTTCCAGAATAAAACCTCAGTCATGTTCCCAGTCCACAGGGTTCCAGAACCAAGGCTCAGTCAGGTTCCCGGGGCACAGTATTCCACAATCTAAACAGATGTCATGTTCCCAGGCCACAGGTTTCCAGAATCATGCCGCAGTCATGTTCCCAGGCCACAGGCATCCAGAATCAAACCTCAGGCATGTTGCCAGGCCATAGGGTACCACAATCAAACCTCAGTCATATTCCCAGACCTCAGGTTTACAGAATCAAACCGATTTCATGTTCCCAGGCAACAGGGTACCAGAATCCAAACCGATGGCATGTTCCCAGGCCACAGGATTCCACATTCTAACGTCAGTCATGTTCCCAGGCCAATGGTTTCCAGAATCAAACCTCAGTCATATTCCCAGGCCACATGGTTACAGAATCAAACCTCAGTCGTGTTCCCAGGACACAGGGTTCCAGAATAAAACCTCAGTCATGTTCCCTGGACACAGGTTTCAGAAATCAAATCCCAGTCATGTTCCCAGGCCACAGGGTTCCACAATTAAACCTCAGTCATATTCCCAGGCCAGAGGGTTCCACAATCAAACCTCAGTCCTGTTGCCAGGCCACGGTTCCACCATCAAGCCTCAGTCATGTTCCCAGGTCAGAGTGTTCCACAATCTAACCTAAGTCATCTTGCCAAGCCACAGGGTTCCACCATCAAACCTTAGGCATATTGCCAGGCCACAGTGTTCCACCATCAAGCCTCACTCATGTTCCCAAGCCTGAGGGTTCCACTATCAAACCTCAATCATGTTGCCAGGCCACAGGATTCAACCATGAAACCTCAGTCATGTTCCCAGTAAACAGGGCTCCAGAATCAAACCA
Organism: Balaenoptera physalus; assembly: GCF_965194825.1. Classification (NCBI taxonomy): domain Eukaryota; kingdom Metazoa; phylum Chordata; class Mammalia; order Artiodactyla; family Balaenopteridae; genus Balaenoptera; species Balaenoptera physalus. The sequence continues at coordinate 765,001 of NW_028126363.1, read as the reverse complement.
ATGTCATGTTCCCATGCCACGGGGTTCCAGTATCAGGCCTCAGTCATGGTCCCCGTGCACAGGGTTCCAAATCAAACCTCAGTCATGTTGCCAGTCCACAGGTTTCTGCCATCAAACCTCAGTCATGTTCCCAGTAAACAGGGCTCCAGAATCAAGCCTCAGTCATTTTGCCAGGCCAGAGTGTTCCACCATCAAACCTCAGTCATGATCCCAGGCCACATGTTTCCACAATGAAACCTCAGTCATTTTCCCAGGCCAAAGGTTTCCAGAATCAAACCTCAGTCATATTCCCAGGACACATGGTTCCAGAATCAACCTGAGTCATGTTCGAAGGCCACAGGTTTCAACAATCAAACCTCAGTCATGTTCCCAGGACACAGGTGTCCAGAATCAAACCTCAGTCATGTTCCCAGAGAACAGGCTTCCAGAAACAAACCTCAGTCATGTTCCCAAGCCACAGGGTTGCAGAATCAAACCTCAGTCTTGTTCCCAGGACACAGGTTTCCAGAATCAACCAGATATCATGTTCCCTGGCCACAGTCTTCCAGAATCAATCCTCAGTCATGTTGCCAGGCCACAGGTTTCCACCATCAAACCTCAGACATGTTCCCAGGCCACAGGGTACCAGAGTCAAACCGTTCACAGGTTCCCAGGCCACAGAGTTCCAGAATCCACCGATGTCATGCGGCCAGGCCACAGGGTTCCAGAATCAATCCTCAGTTATGTTCGCAGGCTACAGGGTTCCGGAATAAAACCTCAGTCATGTTCCCTGTCCACAGGGTTCCAGAATCAAGGCTCAGTCAGGTACCCGGGGCACAGTATTCCACAATCTAAACAGATGTCATGTTCCCAGGCCTCAGGGTTCCAGAATCCACCCATGTCATGTTCCCAGGCCACAGGGTTCCAGAATCAATCCTCAGTTATGTTCCCAGGCTACAGGGTTCCAGAATAAAACCTCAGTCATGTTCCCAATACATAGGGTTCCAGAACCAAGGCTCAGTCAGGTTCCCGGGTCACAGTATTCCACAATCTAAACAGATGTCATGTTCCCAGGCCACAGGGATCCAGAATCAAACCTCAGTCATGTTGCCAGGCCATAGGGTACCACCATCAAACCTCAGTTATATTCCCAGGACTAAGGTTTCCAGAATCAAACCGATTTCATGTTTCCAGGCAACAGGGTACCAGAATCTAAACCGATGTCATGTTCCCAGGGCACAGGATTCCACACTCTAACATCAGTCATGTTCCAAGGCCAATGGTTTCCAGAATCAAACCTAAGTCATATTCCCAGGCCACATGGTTACAGAATCAAACCTCTGTCGTGTTCCCAGGACACAGGGTTCCAGAATAAAACCTCAGTCATTTTCCCTGGACACAGGTTTCAGAAATCAAATCCCAGTCATGTTCCCAGGCCACAGGGTTCCAGAATCAATCCTCAGTTATGTTCCCAGGCTACAGGGTTCCAGAATAAAACGTCAGTCATGTTCCCAGTCCACAGGGTTCCAGAACCAAGGCTCAGTCACGTTCCCAGGGCACAGTATTCCACAATCTAAACAGATGTCATGTTCCCAGGCCTCAGGGTTCCAGAATCCACCCATGTCATGTTCCCAGGCCACAGGGTTCCAGAATCAATCCTCAGTTATGTTCCCAGGCTACAAGGTTCCAGAATAAAACCTCAGTCATGTTCCTAGTCCACAGGGTTCCAGAATCCACCGTTGTCATGTGCCCAGGCCACAGGGTTCCAGAATCAATCCTCAGTTATGGTCCCAGGCTACAGGGTTCCAGAATAAAACCTCAGTCATGTTCCCAGTCCACAGGGTTCCAGAACCAAGGCTCAGTCAGGTTCCCGGGGCACAGTATTCCACAATCTAAACAGATGTCATGTTCCCAGGCCACAGGTTTCCAGAATCATGCCGCAGTCATGTTCCCAGGCCACAGGCATCCAGAATCAAACCTCAGGCATGTTGCCAGGCCATAGGGTACCACAATCAAACCTCAGTCATATTCCCAGACCTCAGGTTTACAGAATCAAACCGATTTCATGTTCCCAGGCAACAGGGTACCAGAATCCAAACCGATGGCATGTTCCCAGGCCACAGGATTCCACATTCTAACGTCAGTCATGTTCCCAGGCCAATGGTTTCCAGAATCAAACCTCAGTCATATTCCCAGGCCACATGGTTACAGAATCAAACCTCAGTCGTGTTCCCAGGACACAGGGTTCCAGAATAAAACCTCAGTCATGTTCCCTGGACACAGGTTTCAGAAATCAAATCCCAGTCATGTTCCCAGGCCACAGGGTTCCACAATTAAACCTCAGTCATATTCCCAGGCCAGAGGGTTCCACAATCAAACCTCAGTCCTGTTGCCAGGCCACGGTTCCACCATCAAGCCTCAGTCATGTTCCCAGGTCAGAGTGTTCCACAATCTAACCTAAGTCATCTTGCCAAGCCACAGGGTTCCACCATCAAACCTTAGGCATATTGCCAGGCCACAGTGTTCCACCATCAAGCCTCACTCATGTTCCCAAGCCTGAGGGTTCCACTATCAAACCTCAATCATGTTGCCAGGCCACAGGATTCAACCATGAAACCTCAGTCATGTTCCCAGTAAACAGGGCTCCAGAATCAAACCAATGTCATGTTCCCATGCCACGGGGTTCCAGTATCAGGCCTCAGTCATGGTCCCCGTGCACAGGGTTCCAAATCAAACCTCAGTCATGTTGCCAGTCCACAGGTTTCTGCCATCAAACCTCAGTCATGTTCCCAGTAAACAGGGCTCCAGAATCAAGCCTCAGTCATTTTGCCAGGCCAGAGTGTTCCACCATCAAACCTCAGTCATGATCCCAGGCCACATGTTTCCACAATGAAACCTCAGTCATTTTCCCAGGCCAAAGGTTTCCAGAATCAAACCTCAGTCATATTCCCAGGACACATGTTTCCAGAATCAACCTGAGTCATGTTCGAAGGCCACAGGTTTCAACAATCAAACCTCAGTCATGTTCCCAGGACACAGGTGTCCAGAATCAAACCTCAGTCATGTTCCCAGAGAACAGGCTTCCAGAAACAAACCTCAGTCATGTTCCCAAGCCACAGGGTTGCAGAATCAAACCTCAGTCTTGTTCCCAGGACACAGGTGTCCAGAATCAAACCGCAGTCATGTTCCCAGGGAACAGGCTTCCAGAAACAAACCTCAGTCATGTTCCCAGGCCACAGGGTTCCAGAATCAAACTTCAGTCTTGTTCCCAGGACACAGGTTTCCAGAATCAACCAGATATCATGTTCCCTGGCCACAGTCTTCCAGAATCAATCCTCAGTCATGTTGCCAGGCCACAGGTTTCCACCATCAAACCTCAGACATGTTCCCAGGCCACAGGGTACCAGAGTCAAACCGTTCGCAGGTTCCCAGGCCACAGAGTTCCAGAATCCACCGATGTCATGCGGCCAGGCCACAGGGTTCCACAATCAATCCTCAGTTATGTTCGCAGGCTACAGGGTTCCGGAATAAAACCTCAGTCATGTTCCCTGTCCACAGGGTTCCAGAACCAAGGCTCAGTCAGGTTCCCGGGGCACAGTATTCCACAATCTAAACAGATGTCATGTTCCCAGGCCACAGGGATCCAGAATCAAACCTCAGTCATGTTGCCAGGCCATAGGGTACCACCATCAAACCTCAGTTATATTCCCAGGACTAAGGTTTCCAGAATCAAACCGATTTCATGTTTGCAGGCAACAGGGTACCAGAATCTAAACCGATGTCATGTTCCCAGGGCACAGGATTCCACACTCTAACATCAGTCATGTTCCAAGGCCAATGGTTTCCAGAATCAAACCTAAGTCATATTCCCAGGCCACATGGTTCCAGAATCAAACCTCTGTCGTGTTCCCAGGACACAGGGTTCCAGAATAAAACCTCAGTCATTTTCCCTGGACACAGGTTTCAGAAATCAAATCCCAGTCATGTTCCCAGGCCACAGGGTTCCAGAATCAATCCTCAGTTATGTTCCCAGGCTACAGGGTTCCAGAATAAAACGTCAGTCATGTTCCCAGTCCACAGGGTTCCAGAACCAAGGCTCAGTCACGTTCCCAGGGCACAGTATTCCACAATCTAAACAGATGTCATGTTCCCAGGCCTCAGGGTTCCAGAATCCACCCATGTCATGTTCCCAGGCCACAGGGTTCCAGAATCAATCCTCAGTTATGTTCCCAGGCTACAAGGTTCCAGAATAAAACCTCAGTCATGTTCCTAGTCCACAGGGTTCCAGAATCCACCGTTGTCATGTGCCCAGGCCACAGGGTTCCAGAATCAATCCTCAGTTATGGTCCCAGGCTACAGGGTTCCAGAATAAAACCTCAGTCATGTTCCCAGTCCACAGGGTTCCAGAACCAAGGCTCAGTCAGGTTCCCGGGGCACAGTATTCCACAATCTAAACAGATGTCATGTTCCCAGGCCACAGGTTTCCAGAATCATGCCGCAGTCATGTTCCCAGGCCACAGGCATCCAGAATCAAACCTCAGGCATGTTGCCAGGCCATAGGGTACCACAATCAAACCTCAGTCATATTCCCAGACCTCAGGTTTACAGAATCAAACCGATTTCATGTTCCCAGGCAACAGGGTACCAGAATCCAAACCGATGGCATGTTCCCAGGCCACAGGATTCCACATTCTAACGTCAGTCATGTTCCCAGGCCAATGGTTTCCAGAATCAAACCTCAGTCATATTCCCAGGCCACATGGTTACAGAATCAAACCTCAGTCGTGTTCCCAGGACACAGGGTTCCAGAATAAAACCTCAGTCATGTTCCCTGGACACAGGTTTCAGAAATCAAATCCCAGTCATGTTCCCAGGCCACAGGGTTCCACAATTAAACCTCAGTCATATTCCCAGGCCAGAGGGTTCCACAATCAAACCTCAGTCCTGTTGCCAGGCCACGGTTCCACCATCAAGCCTCAGTCATGTTCCCAGGTCAGAGTGTTCCACAATCTAACCTAAGTCATCTTGCCAAGCCACAGGGTTCCACCATCAAACCTTAGGCATATTGCCAGGCCACAGTGTTCCACCATCAAGCCTCACTCATGTTCCCAAGCCTGAGGGTTCCACTATCAAACCTCAATCATGTTGCCAGGCCACAGGATTCAACCATGAAACCTCAGTCATGTTCCCAGTAAACAGGGCTCCAGAATCAAACCAATGTCATGTTCCCATGCCACGGGGTTCCAGTATCAGGCCTCAGTCATGGTCCCCGTGCACAGGGTTCCAAATCAAACCTCAGTCATGTTGCCAGTCCACAGGTTTCTGCCATCAAACCTCAGTCATGTTCCCAGTAAACAGGGCTCCAGAATCAAGCCTCAGTCATTTTGCCAGGCCAGAGTGTTCCACCATCAAACCTCAGTCATGATCCCAGGCCACATGTTTCCACAATGAAACCTCAGTCATTTTCCCAGGCCAAAGGTTTCCAGAATCAAACCTCAGTCATATTCCCAGGACACATGGTTCCAGAATCAACCTGAGTCATGTTCGAAGGCCACAGGTTTCAACAATCAAACCTCAGTCATGTTCCCAGGACACAGGTGTCCAGAATCAAACCTCAGTCATGTTCCCAGAGAACAGGCTTCCAGAAACAAACCTCAGTCATGTTCCCAAGCCACAGGGTTGCAGAATCAAACCTCAGTCTTGTTCCCAGGACACAGGTGTCCAGAATCAAACCGCAGTCATGTTCCCAGGGAACAGGCTTCCAGAAACAAACCTCAGTCATGTTCCCAGGCCACAGGGTTCCAGAATCAAACTTCAGTCTTGTTCCCAGGACACAGGTTTCCAGAATCAACCAGATATCATGTTCCCTGGCCACAGTCTTCCAGAATCAATCCTCAGTCATGTTGCCAGGCCACAGGTTTCCACCATCAAACCTCAGACATGTTCCCAGGCCACAGGGTACCAGAGTCAAACCGTTCGCAGGTTCCCAGGCCACAGAGTTCCAGAATCCACCGATGTCATGCGGCCAGGCCACAGGGTTCCAGAATCAATCCTCAGTTATGTTCGCAGGCTACAGGGTTCCGGAATAAAACCTCAGTCATGTTCCCTGTCCACAGGGTTCCAGAATCAAGGCTCAGTCAGGTACCCGGGGCACAGTATTCCACAATCTAAACAGATGTCATGTTCCCAGGCCTCAGGGTTCCAGAATCCACCCATGTCATGTTCCCAGGCCCCAGGGTTCCAGAATCAATCCTCAGTTATGTTCCCAGGCTACAGGGTTCCAGAATAAAACCTCAGTCATGTTCCCAATACATAGGGTTCCAGAACCAAGGCTCAGTCAGGTTCCCGGGTCACAGTATTCCACAATCTAAACAGATGTCATGTTCCCAGGCCACAGGGATCCAGAATCAAACCTCAGTCATGTTGCCAGGCCATAGGGTACCACCATCAAACCTCAGTTATATTCCCAGGACTAAGGTTTCCAGAATCAAACCGATTTCATGTTTCCAGGCAACAGGGTACCAGAATCTAAACCGATGTCATGTTCCCAGGGCACAGGATTCCACACTCTAACATCAGTCATGTTCCAAGGCCAATGGTTTCCAGAATCAAACCTAAGTCATATTCCCAGGCCACATGGTTACAGAATCAAACCTCTGTCGTGTTCCCAGGACACAGGGTTCCAGAATAAAACCTCAGTCATTTTCCCTGGACACAGGTTTCAGAAATCAAATCCCAGTCATGTTCCCAGGCCACAGGGTTCCAGAATCAATCCTCAGTTATGTTCCCAGGCTACAGGGTTCCAGAATAAAACGTCAGTCATGTTCCCAGTCCACAGGGTTCCAGAACCAAGGCTCAGTCACGTTCCCAGGGCACAGTATTCCACAATCTAAACAGATGTCATGTTCCCAGGCCTCAGGGTTCCAGAATCCACCCATGTCATGTTCCCAGGCCACAGGGTTCCAGAATCAATCCTCAGTTATGTTCCCAGGCTACAAGGTTCCAGAATAAAACCTCAGTCATGTTCCTAGTCCACAGGGTTCCAGAATCCACCGTTGTCATGTGCCCAGGCCACAGGGTTCCAGAATCAATCCTCAGTTATGGTCCCAGGCTACAGGGTTCCAGAATAAAACCTCAGTCATGTTCCCAGTCCACAGGGTTCCAGAACCAAGGCTCAGTCAGGTTCCCGGGGCACAGTATTCCACAATCTAAACAGATGTCATGTTCCCAGGCCACAGGTTTCCAGAATCATGCCGCAGTCATGTTCCCAGGCCACAGGCATCCAGAATCAAACCTCAGGCATGTTGCCAGGCCATAGGGTACCACAATCAAACCTCAGTCATATTCCCAGACCTCAGGTTTACAGAATCAAACCGATTTCATGTTCCCAGGCAACAGGGTACCAGAATCCAAACCGATGGCATGTTCCCAGGCCACAGGATTCCACATTCTAACGTCAGTCATGTTCCCAGGCCAATGGTTTCCAGAATCAAACCTCAGTCATATTCCCAGGCCACATGGTTACAGAATCAAACCTCAGTCGTGTTCCCAGGACACAGGGTTCCAGAATAAAACCTCAGTCATGTTCCCTGGACACAGGTTTCAGAAATCAAATCCCAGTCATGTTCCCAGGCCACAGGGTTCCACAATTAAACCTCAGTCATATTCCCAGGCCAGAGGGTTCCACAATCAAACCTCAGTCCTGTTGCCAGGCCACGGTTCCACCATCAAGCCTCAGTCATGTTCCCAGGTCAGAGTGTTCCACAATCTAACCTAAGTCATCTTGCCAAGCCACAGGGTTCCACCATCAAACCTTAGGCATATTGCCAGGCCACAGTGTTCCACCATCAAGCCTCACTCATGTTCCCAAGCCTGAGGGTTCCACTATCAAACCTCAATCATGTTGCCAGGCCACAGGATTCAACCATGAAACCTCAGTCATGTTCCCAGTAAACAGGGCTCCAGAATCAAACCAATGTCATGTTCCCATGCCACGGGGTTCCAGTATCAGGCCTCAGTCATGGTCCCCGTGCACAGGGTTCCAAATCAAACCTCAGTCATGTTGCCAGTCCACAGGTTTCTGCCATCAAACCTCAGTCATGTTCCCAGTAAACAGGGCTCCAGAATCAAGCCTCAGTCATTTTGCCAGGCCAGAGTGTTCCACCATCAAACCTCAGTCATGATCCCAGGCCACATGTTTCCACAATGAAACCTCAGTCATTTTCCCAGGCCAAAGGTTTCCAGAATCAAACCTCAGTCATATTCCCAGGACACATGGTTCCAGAATCAACCTGAGTCATGTTCGAAGGCCACAGGTTTCAACAATCAAACCTCAGTCATGTTCCCAGGACACAGGTGTCCAGAATCAAACCTCAGTCATGTTCCCAGAGAACAGGCTTCCAGAAACAAACCTCAGTCATGTTCCCAAGCCACAGGGTTGCAGAATCAAACCTCAGTCTTGTTCCCAGGACACAGGTGTCCAGAATCAAACCGCAGTCATGTTCCCAGGGAACAGGCTTCCAGAAACAAACCTCAGTCATGTTCCCAGGCCACAGGGTTCCAGAATCAAACTTCAGTCTTGTTCCCAGGACACAGGTTTCCAGAATCAACCAGATATCATGTTCCCTGGCCACAGTCTTCCAGAATCAATCCTCAGTCATGTTGCCAGGCCACAGGTTTCCACCATCAAACCTCAGACATGTTCCCAGGCCACAGGGTACCAGAGTCAAACCGTTCGCAGGTTCCCAGGCCACAGAGTTCCAGAATCCACCGATGTCATGCGGCCAGGCCACAGGGTTCCACAATCAATCCTCAGTTATGTTCGCAGGCTACAGGGTTCCGGAATAAAACCTCAGTCATGTTCCCTGTCCACAGGGTTCCAGAACCAAGGCTCAGTCAGGTTCCCGGGGCACAGTATTCCACAATCTAAACAGATGTCATGTTCCCAGGCCACAGGGATCCAGAATCAAACCTCAGTCATGTTGCCAGGCCATAGGGTACCACCATCAAACCTCAGTTATATTCCCAGGACTAAGGTTTCCAGAATCAAACCGATTTCATGTTTGCAGGCAACAGGGTACCAGAATCTAAACCGATGTCATGTTCCCAGGGCACAGGATTCCACACTCTAACATCAGTCATGTTCCAAGGCCAATGGTTTCCAGAATCAAACCTAAGTCATATTCCCAGGCCACATGGTTCCAGAATCAAACCTCTGTCGTGTTCCCAGGACACAGGGTTCCAGAATAAAACCTCAGTCATTTTCCCTGGACACAGGTTTCAGAAATCAAATCCCAGTCATGTTCCCAGGCCACAGGGTTCCAGAATCAATCCTCAGTTATGTTCCCAGGCTACAGGGTTCCAGAATAAAACGTCAGTCATGTTCCCAGTCCACAGGGTTCCAGAACCAAGGCTCAGTCACGTTCCCAGGGCACAGTATTCCACAATCTAAACAGATGTCATGTTCCCAGGCCTCAGGGTTCCAGAATCCACCCATGTCATGTTCCCAGGCCACAGGGTTCCAGAATCAATCCTCAGTTATGTTCCCAGGCTACAAGGTTCCAGAATAAAACCTCAGTCATGTTCCTAGTCCACAGGGTTCCAGAATCCACCGTTGTCATGTGCCCAGGCCACAGGGTTCCAGAATCAATCCTCAGTTATGGTCCCAGGCTACAGGGTTCCAGAATAAAACCTCAGTCATGTTCCCAGTCCACAGGGTTCCAGAACCAAGGCTCAGTCAGGTTCCCGGGGCACAGTATTCCACAATCTAAACAGATGTCATGTTCCCAGGCCACAGGTTTCCAGAATCATGCCGCAGTCATGTTCCCAGGCCACAGGCATCCAGAATCAAACCTCAGGCATGTTGCCAGGCCATAGGGTACCACAATCAAACCTCAGTCATATTCCCAGACCTCAGGTTTACAGAATCAAACCGATTTCATGTTCCCAGGCAACAGGGTACCAGAATCCAAACCGATGGCATGTTCCCAGGCCACAGGATTCCACATTCTAACGTCAGTCATGTTCCCAGGCCAATGGTTTCCAGAATCAAACCTCAGTCATATTCCCAGGCCACATGGTTACAGAATCAAACCTCAGTCGTGTTCCCAGGACACAGGGTTCCAGAATAAAACCTCAGTCATGTTCCCTGGACACAGGTTTCAGAAATCAAATCCCAGTCATGTTCCCAGGCCACAGGGTTCCACAATTAAACCTCAGTCATATTCCCAGGCCAGAGGGTTCCACAATCAAACCTCAGTCCTGTTGCCAGGCCACGGTTCCACCATCAAGCCTCAGTCATGTTCCCAGGTCAGAGTGTTCCACAATCTAACCTAAGTCATCTTGCCAAGCCACAGGGTTCCACCATCAAACCTTAGGCATATTGCCAGGCCACAGTGTTCCACCATCAAGCCTCACTCATGTTCCCAAGCCTGAGGGTTCCACTATCAAACCTCAATCATGTTGCCAGGCCACAGGATTCAACCATGAAACCTCAGTCATGTTCCCAGTAAACAGGGCTCCAGAATCAAACCAATGTCATGTTCCCATGCCACGGGGTTCCAGTATCAGGCCTCAGGCATGGTCCCCGTGCACAGGGTTCCAAATCAAACCTCAGTCATGTTGCCAGTCCACAGGTTTCTGCCATCAAACCTCAGTCATGTTCCCAGTAAACAGGGCTCCAGAATCAAGCCTCAGTCATTTTGCCAGGCCAGAGTGTTCCACCATCAAACCTCAGTCATGATCCCAGGCCACATGTTTCCACAATGAAACCTCAGTCATTTTCCCAGGCCAAAGGTTTCCAGAATCAAACCTCAGTCATATTCCCAGGACACATGGTTCCAGAATCAACCTGAGTCATGTTCGAAGGCCACAGGTTTCAACAATCAAACCTCAGTCATGTTCCCAGGACACAGGTGTCCAGAATCAAACCTCAGTCATGTTCCCAGAGAACAGGCTTCCAGAAACAAACCTCAGTCATGTTCCCAAGCCACAGGGTTGCAGAATCAAACCTCAGTCTTGTTCCCAGGACACAGGTGTCCAGAATCAAACCGCAGTCATGTTCCCAGGGAACAGGCTTCCAGAAACAAACCTCAGTCATGTTCCCAGGCCACAGGGTTCCAGAATCAAACTTCAGTCTTGTTCCCAGGACACAGGTTTCCAGAATCAACCAGATATCATGTTCCCTGGCCACAGTCTTCCAGAATCAATCCTCAGTCATGTTGCCAGGCCACAGGTTTCCACCATCAAACCTCAGACATGTTCCCAGGCCACAGGGTACCAGAGTCAAACCGTTCGCAGGTTCCCAGGCCACAGAGTTCCAGAATCCACCGATGTCATGCGGCCAGGCCACAGGGTTCCAGAATCAATCCTCAGTTATGTTCGCAGGCTACAGGGTTCCGGAATAAAACCTCAGTCATGTTCCCTGTCCACAGGGTTCCAGAACCAAGGCTCAGTCAGGTTCCCGGGGCACAGTATTCCACAATCTAAACAGATGTCATGTTCCCAGGCCACAGGGATCCAGAATCAAACCTCAGTCATGTTGCCAGGCCATAGGGTACCACCATCAAACCTCAGTTATATTCCCAGGACTAAGGTTTCCAGAATCAAACCGATTTCATGTTTGCAGGCAACAGGGTACCAGAATCTAAACCGATGTCATGTTCCCAGGGCACAGGATTCCACACTCTAACATCAGTCATGTTCCAAGGCCAATGGTTTCCAGAATCAAACCTAAGTCATATTCCCAGGCCACATGGTTCCAGAATCAAACCTCTGTCGTGTTCCCAGGACACAGGGTTCCAGAATAAAACCTCAGTCATTTTCCCTGGACACAGGTTTCAGAAATCAAATCCCAGTCATGTTCCCAGGCCACAGGGTTCCAGAATCAATCCTCAGTTATGTTCCCAGGCTACAGGGTTCCAGAATAAAACGTCAGTCATGTTCCCAGTCCACAGGGTTCCAGAACCAAGGCTCAGTCACGTTCCCAGGGCACAGTATTCCACAATCTAAACAGATGTCATGTTCCCAGGCCTCAGGGTTCCAGAATCCACCCATGTCATGTTCCCAGGCCACAGGGTTCCAGAATCAATCCTCAGTTATGTTCCCAGGCTACAAGGTTCCAGAATAAAACCTCAGTCATGTTCCTAGTCCACAGGGTTCCAGAATCCACCGTTGTCATGTGCCCAGGCCACAGGGTTCCAGAATCAATCCTCAGTTATGGTCCCAGGCTACAGGGTTCCAGAATAAAACCTCAGTCATGTTCCCAGTCCACAGGGTTCCAGAACCAAGGCTCAGTCAGGTTCCCGGGGCACAGTATTCCACAATCTAAACAGATGTCATGTTCCCAGGCCACAGGTTTCCAGAATCATGCCGCAGTCATGTTCCCAGGCCACAGGCATCCAGAATCAAACCTCAGGCATGTTGCCAGGCCATAGGGTACCACAATCAAACCTCAGTCATATTCCCAGACCTCAGGTTTACAGAATCAAACCGATTTCATGTTCCCAGGCAACAGGGTACCAGAATCCAAACCGATGGCATGTTCCCAGGCCACAGGATTCCACATTCTAACATCAGTCATGTTCCCAGGCCAATGGTTTCCAGAATCAAACCTCAGTCATATTCCCAGGCCACATGGTTACAGAATCAAACCTCAGTCGTGTTCCCAGGACACAGGGTTCCAGAATAAAACCTCAGTCATGTTCCCTGGACACAGGTTTCAGAAATCAAATCCCAGTCATGTTCCCAGGCCACAGGGTTCCACAATTAAACCTCAGTCATATTCCCAGGCCAGAGGGTTCCACAATCAAACCTCAGTCCTGTTGCCAGGCCACGGTTCCACCATCAAGCCTCAGTCATGTTCCCAGGTCAGAGTGTTCCACAATCTAACCTAAGTCATCTTGCCAAGCCACAGGGTTCCACCATCAAACCTCAGGCATATTGCCAGGCCACACTGTTCCACCATCAAGCCTCACTCATGTTCCCAAGCCTGAGGGTTCCACTATCAAACCTCAATCATGTTGCCAGGCCACAGGATTCAACCATGAAACCTCAGTCATGTTCCCAGTAAACAGGGCTCCAGAATCAAACCAATGTCATGTTCCCATGCCACGGGGTTCCAGTATCAGGCCTCAGTCATGGTCCCCGTGCACAGGGTTCCAAATCAAACCTCAGTCATGTTGCCAGTCCACAGGTTTCTGCCATCAAACCTCAGTCATGTTCCCAGTAAACAGGGCTCCAGAATCAAGCCTCAGTCATTTTGCCAGGCCAGAGTGTTCCACCATCAAACCTCAGTCATGATCCCAGGCCACATGTTTCCACAATGAAACCTCAGTCATTTTCCCAGGACAAAGGTTTCCAGAATCAAACCTCAGTCATATTCCCAGGACACATGGTTCCAGAATCAACCTGAGTCGTGTTCGAAGGCCACAGGTTTCAACAATCAAACCTCAGTCATGTTCCCAGGACACAGGTGTCCAGAATCAAACCTCAGTCATGTTCCCAGAGAACAGGCTTCCAGAAACAAACCTCAGTCATGTTCCCAAGCCACAGGGTTGCAGAATCAAACCTCAGTCTTGTTCCTAGGACACAGGTGTCCAGAATCAAACCGCAGTCATGTTTCCAGGGAATAGGCTTCCAGAAACAAACCTCAGTCATGTTCCCAGGCCACAGGGTTCCAGAATCAAACTTCAGTCTTGTTCCCAGGACACAGGTTTCCAGAATCAACCAGATATCATGTTCCCTGGCCACAGTCTTCCAGAATCAATCCTCAGTCATGTTGCCAGGCCACAGGTTTCCACCATCAAACCTCAGACATGTTCCCAGGCCACAGGGTACCAGAGTCAAACCGTTCGCAGGTTCCCAGGCCACAGAGTTCCAGAATCTACCGATGTCATGCGGCTAGGCCACAGGGTTCCAGAATCAATCCTCAGTTATGTTCGCAGGCTACAGGGTTCCGGAATAAAACCTCAGTCATGTTCCCAGTCCACAGGGTTCCAGAATCAAGGCTCAGTCAGGTACCCGGGGCACAGTATTCCACAATCTAAACAGATGTCATGTTCCCAGGCCTCAGGGTTCCAGAATCCACCCATGTCATGTTCCCAGGCCACAGGGTTCCAGAATCAATCCTCAGTTATGTTCCCAGGCTACAGGGTTCCAGAATAAAACCTCAGTCATGTTCCTAGTGCACAGTGTTCCAGAACCAAGGCTCAGTCAGGTTCCCGGGCCAAAGTATTCCACAATCTAAACATATGTCATGTTTCCAGGCCACAGGTCTTCAGAATCACGCCTCAGTCATTTTCCCAGGCCACAGAGATCCAGAATCAAACCTCAGTCATGTTGCCAGGCCTCAGATTTCCGGAATCAAACCGATTTCGTGTTCCCAGGCCACAGGGTTCCAGAGTCAAACCGTTCGCAGGTTCCCAGGCCAAAGTGTTCCAGAATCCACCGATGTCATGTTCCCAGGCCACAGGCTTCCAGAATCAATCCTCAGTTATGTTCCCAGGCTACAGGGTTCCAGAATAAAACCTCAGTCATGTTCCCAGTCCACAGGGTTCCAGAACCAAGGCTCAGTCAGGTTCCCGGGCCACAGTATTCCACAATCTAAACAGATGTCATGTTCCAAGGCCGCAGGTTTCCAGAATCCACCCATGTCATGTTCCTGGGCCACAGGTTTCCAAAGTGAATCCTCAGTTATGTTCCCAGGCTACACGGCTCCAGAATAAAACCTCAGTCATATTCCCAGTCCACAGGTTTCCAGAACCAAGGCTCAGTCAAGTTCCCAGGCCACAGGATTCCACAATCTAAACAGATTTCATGTTCCCAGGCCTCAGGGTTCCAGAATCCACCCATGTCATGTTAACAGGACACAGGGTTCCAGAATAAAACCTCAGTCATGTTCCCAGTCCACAGGGGTCCAGAACCAAGGCTCAGTCAGGTTCCCGGGGCACAGTATTCCACAATCTAAACAGATGTCATGTTCCCAGGCCACAGGGATCCAGAATCAAACCTCAGTCATGTTGCCAGGCCACATGTTTCCACAATGAAACCTCAGTCATTTTCCCAGGCCAAAGGTTTCCAGAATCAAACCTCAGTCATATTCCCAGGACACATGGTTCCAGAATCAACCTGAGTCATGTTCGAAGGCCACAGGTTTCAACAATCAAACCTCAGTCATGTTCCCAGGACACAGGTGTCCAGAATCAAACCTCAGTCATGTTCCCAGAGAACAGGCTTCCAGAAACAAACCTCAGTCATGTTCCCAAGCCACAGGGTTGCAGAATCAAACCTCAGTCTTGTTCCTAGGACACAGGTGTCCAGAATCAAACCGCAGTCATGTTCCCAGGGAACAGGCTTCCAGAAACAAACCTCAGTCATGTTCCCAGTAAACAGGGCTCCAGAATCAAGCCTCAGTCATTTTGCCAGGCCAGAGTGTTCCATCATCAAACCTCAGTCATGATCCCAGGCCACATGTTTCCACAATGAAACCTCAGTCATTTTCCCAGGCCAAAGGTTTCCAGAATCAAACCTCAGTCATATTCCCAGGACACATGGTTCCAGAATCAACCTGAGTCATGTGCGAAGGCCACAGGTTTCAACAATCAAACCTCAGTCATGTTCCCAGGACACAGGTGTCCAGAATCAAACCTCAGTCATGTTCCCAGAGATCAGGCTTCCAGAAACAAACCTCAGTCATGTTCCCAAGCCACAGGGTTGCAGAATCAAACCTCAGTCTTGTTCCCAGGACACAGGTGTCCAGAATCAAACCGCAGTCATGTTCCCAGGGAACAGGCTTCCAGAAACAAACCTCAGTCATGTTCCCAGGCCACAGGGTTCCAGAATCAAACTTCAGTCTTGTTCCCAGGACACAGGTTTCCAGAATCAACCAGATATCATGTTCCCTGGCCACAGTCTTCCAGAATCAATCCTCAGTCATGTTGCCAGGCCACAGGTTTCCACCATCAAACCTCAGACATGTTCCCAGGCCACAGGGTACCAGAGTCAAACCGTTCGCAGGTTCCCAGGCCACAGAGTTCCAGAATCCACCGATGTCATGCGGCCAGGCCACAGGGTTCCAGAATCAATCCTCAGTTATGTTCGCAGGCTACAGGGTTCCGGCATAAAACCTCAGTCATGTTCCCAGTCCACAGGGTTCCAGAATCAAGGCTCAGTCAGGTACCCGGGGCACATTATTCCACAATCTAAACAGATGTCATGTTCCCAGGCCTCAGGGGTCCAGAATCCACCCATGTCATGTTCCCAGGCCACAGGGTTCCAGAATCAATCCTCAGTTATGTTCCCAGGCTACAGGTTTCCAGAATAAAACCTCAGTCATATTCCCAGTACATAGGGTTCCAGAACCAAGGCTCAGTCAGGTTCCCGGGTCACAGTATTCCACAATCTAAACAGATGTCTTGTTCCCAGGCCTCAGGGTTCCAGAATCCACCCATGTTATGTTCCCAGGCCACAGGGTTCCAGAATCAATCCTCAGTTATGTTCCCAGGCTACAGGTTTCCAGAATAAAACCTCAGTCATATTCCCAGTACATAGGGTTCCAGAATCAAGGCTCAGTCAGGTTCCCGGGTCACAGTATTCCACAATCTAACAGATTTCATGTTCCCAGGCCTCAGGGTTCCAGAATCCACCCATGTCATGTTAACAGGACACAGGGTTCCAGAATAAAACCTCAGTCATATTCCCAGTCCACAGGGGTCCAGAACCAAGGCTCAGTCAGGTTCCCGGGGCACAGTATTCCACAATCTAAACAGATGTCATGTTCCCAGGCCACAGGGATCCAGAATCAAACCTCAGTCATGTTGCCAGGCCATAGGGTACCACCATCAAACCTCAGTTATATTCCCAGGACTAAGGTTTCCAGAATCAAACCGATTTCATGTTTCCAGGCAACAGGGTACCAGAATCTAAACCGATGTCATGTTCCCAGGGCACAGGATTCCACACTCTAACATCAGTCATGTTCCAAGGCCAATGGTTTCCAGAATCAAACCTAAGTCATATTCCCAGGCCACATGGTTACAGAATCAAACCTCTGTCGTGTTCCCAGGACACAGGGTTCCAGAATAAAACCTCAGTCATTTTACCTGGACACAGGTTTCAGAAATCAAATCCCAGTCATGTTCCCAGGCCACAGGGTTCCAGAATCAATCCTCAGTTATGTTCCCAGGCTACAGGGTTCCAGAATAAAACGTCAGTCATGTTCCCAGTCCACAGGGTTCCAGAACCAAGGCTCAGTCACGTTCCCAGGGCACAGTATTCCACAATCTAAACAGATGTCATGTTCCCAGGCCTCAGGGTTCCAGAATCCACCCATGTCATGTTCCCAGGCCACAGGGTTCCAGAATCAATCCTCAGTTATGTTCCCAGGCTACAAGGTTCCAGAATAAAACCTCAGTCATGTTCCTAGTCCACAGGGTTCCAGAATCCACCGTTGTCATGTGCCCAGGCCACAGGGTTCCAGAATCAATCCTCAGTTATGGTCCCAGGCTACAGGGTTCCAGAATAAAACCTCAGTCATGTTCCCAGTCCACAGGGTTCCAGAACCAAGGCTCAGTCAGGTTCCCGGGGCACAGTATTCCACAATCTAAACAGATGTCATGTTCCCAGGACACAGGTTTCCAGAATCATGCCGCAGTCATGTTCCCAGGCCACAGGCATCCAGAATCAAACCTCAGGCATTTTGCCAGGCCATAGGGTACCACAATCAAACCTCAGTCATATTCCCAGACCTCAGGTTTACAGAATCAAACCGATTTCATGTTCCCAGGCAACAGGGTACCAGAATCCAAACCGATGGCATGTTCCCAGGCCACAGGATTCCACATTCTAACGTCAGTCATGTTCCCAGGCCAATGGTTTCCAGAATCAAACCTCAGTCATATTCCCAGGCCACATGGTTACAGAATCAAACCTCAGTCGTGTTCCCAGGACACAGGGTTCCAGAATAAAACCTCAGTCATGTTCCCTGGACACAGGTTTCAGAAATCAAATCCCAGTCATGTTCCCAGGCCACGGTTCCACCATCAAGCCTCAGTCATGTTCCCAGGTCAGAGTGTTCCACAATCTAACCTAAGTCATCTTGCCAAGCCACAGGGTTCCACCATCAAACCTCAGGCATATTGCCAGGCCACACTGTTCCACCATCAAGCCTCACTCATGTTCCCAAGCCTGAGGGTTCCACTATCAAACCTCAATCATGTTGCCAGGCCACAGGATTCAACCATGAAACCTCAGTCATGTTCCCAGTAAACAGGGCTCCAGAATCAAACCAATGTCATGTTCCCATGCCACGGGGTTCCAGTATCAGGCCTCAGTCATGGTCCCCGTGCACAGGGTTCCAAATCAAACCTCAGTCATGTTGCCAGTCCACAGGTTTCTGCCATCAAACCTCAGTCATGTTCCCAGTAAACAGGGCTCCAGAATCAAGCCTCAGTCATTTTGCCAGGCCAGAGTGTTCCACCATCAAACCTCAGTCATGATCCCAGGCCACATGTTTCCACAATGAAACCTCAGTCATTTTCCCAGGCCAAAGGTTTCCAGAATCAAACCTCAGTCATATTCCCAGGACACATGGTTCCAGAATCAACCTGAGTCATGTTCGAAGGCCACAGGTTTCAACAATCAAACCTCAGTCATGTTCCCAGGACACAGGTGTCCAGAATCAAACCTCAGTCATGTTCCCAGAGAACAGGCTTCCAGAAACAAACCTCAGTCATGTTCCCAAGCCACAGGGTTGCAGAATCAAACCTCAGTCTTGTTCCCAGGACACAGGTGTCCAGAATCAAACCGCAGTCATGTTCCCAGGGAACAGGCTTCCAGAAACAAACCTCAGTCATGTTCCCAGGCCACAGGGTTCCAGAATCAAACTTCAGTCTTGTTCCCAGGACACAGGTTTCCAGAATCAACCAGATATCATGTTCCCTGGCCACAGTCTTCCAGAATCAATCCTCAGTCATGTTGCCAGGCCACAGGTTTCCACCATCAAACCTCAGACATGTTCCCAGGCCACAGGGTACCAGAGTCAAACCGTTCGCAGGTTCCCAGGCCACAGAGTTCCAGAATCCACCGATGTCATGCGGCCAGGCCACAGGGATCCAGAATCAATCCTCAGTTATGTTCGCAGGCTACAGGGTTCCGGAATAAAACCTCAGTCATGTTCCCTGTCCACAGGGTTCCAGAATCAAGGCTCAGTCAGGTACCCGGGGCACAGTATTCCACAATCTAAACAGATGTCATGTTCCCAGGCCTCAGGGTTCCAGAATCCACCCATGTCATGTTCCCAGGCCACAGGGTTCCAGAATCAATCCTCAGTTATGTTCCCAGGCTACAGGGTTCCAGAATAAAACCTCAGTCATATTCCCAGTACATAGGGTTCCAGAACCAAGGCTCAGTCAGGTTCCCGGGGCACAGTATTCCACAATCTAAACAGATGTCATGTTCCCAGGCCACAGGGATCCAGAATCAAACCTCAGTCATGTTGACAGGCCATAGGGTACCACCATCAAACCTCAGTTATATTCCCAGGACTAAGGTTTCCAGAATCAAACCGATTTCATGTTTCCAGGCAACAGGGTACCAGAATCTCAACCGATGTCATGTTCCCAGGGCACAGGATTCCACACTCTAACATCAGTCATGTTCCAAGGCCAATGGTTTCCAGAATCAAACCTAAGTCATATTCCCAGGCCACATGGTTCCAGAATCAAACCTCTGTCGTGTTCCCAGGACACAGGGTTCCAGAATAAAACCTCAGTCATTTTCCCTGGACACAGGTTTCAGAAATCAAATCCCAGTCATGTTCCCAGGCCACAGGGTTCCAGAATCAATCCTCAGTTATGTTCCCAGGCTACAGGGTTCCAGAATAAAACGTCAGTCATGTTCCCAGTCCACAGGGTTCCAGAACCAAGGCTCAGTCACGTTCCCAGGGCACAGTATTCCACAATCTAAACAGATGTCATGTTCCCAGGCCTCAGGGTTCCAGAATCCACCCATGTCATGTTCCCAGGCCACAGGGTTCCAGAATCAATCCTCAGTTATGTTCCCAGGCTACAAGGTTCCAGAATAAAACCTCAGTCATGTTCCTAGTCCACAGGGTTCCAGAATCCACCGTTGTCATGTGCCCAGGCCACAGGGTTCCAGAATCAATCCTCAGTTATGGTCCCAGGCTACAGGGTTCCAGAATAAAACCTCAGTCATGTTCCCAGTCCACAGGGTTCCAGAACCAAGGCTCAGTCAGGTTCCCAGGGCACAGTATTCCACAATCTAAACAGATGTCATGTTCCCAGGCCACAGGCATCCAGAATCAAACCTCAGGCATGTTGCCAGGCCATAGGGTACCACAATCAAACCTCAGTCATATTCCCAGACCTCAGGTTTACAGAATCAAACCGATTTCATGTTCCCAGGCAACAGGGTACCAGAATCCAAACCGATGGCATGTTCCCAGGCCACAGGATTCCACATTCTAACATCAGTCATGTTCCCAGGCCAATGGTTTCCAGAATCAAACCTCAGTCATATTCCCAGGCCACATGGTTACAGAATCAAACCTCAGTCGTGTTCCCAGGACACAGGGTTCCAGAATAAAACCTCAGTCATGTTCCCTGGACACAGGTTTCAGAAATCAAATCCCAGTCATGTTCCCAGGCCACAGGGTTCCACAATTAAACCTCAGTCATATTCCCAGGCCAGAGGGTTCCACAATCAAACCTCAGTCCTGTTGCCAGGCCACGGTTCCACCATCAAGCCTCAGTCATGTTCCCAGGTCAGAGTGTTCCACAATCTAACCTAAGTCATCTTGCCAAGCCACAGGGTTCCACCATCAAACCTCAGGCATATTGCCAGGCCACAGTGTTCCACCATCAAGCCTCACTCATGTTCCCAAGCCTGAGGGTTCCACTATCAAACCTCAATCATGTTGCCAGGCCACAGGATTCAACCATGAAACCTCAGTCATGTTCCCAGTAAACAGGGCTCCAGAATCAAACCAATGTCATGTTCCCATGCCACGGGGTTCCAGTATCAGGCCTCAGTCATGGTCCCCGTGCACAGGGTTCCAAATCAAACCTCAGTCATGTTGCCAGTCCACAGGTTTCTGCCATCAAACCTCAGTCATGTTCCCAGTAAACAGGGCTCCAGAATCAAGCCTCAGTCATTTTGCCAGGCCAGAGTGTTCCACCATCAAACCTCAGTCATGATCCCAGGCCACATGTTTCCACAATGAAACCTCAGTCATTTTCCCAGGCCAAAGGTTTCCAGAATCAAACCTCAGTCATATTCCCAGGACACATGGTTCCAGAATCAACCTGAGTCATGTTCGAAGGCCACAGGTTTCAACAATCAAACCTCAGTCATGTTCCCAGGACACAGGTGTCCAGAATCAAACCTCAGTCATGTTCCCAGAGAACAGGCTTCCAGAAACAAACCTCAGTCATGTTCCCAAGCCACAGGGTTGCAGAATCAAACCTCAGTCTTGTTCCCAGGACACAGGTGTCCAGAATCAAACCGCAGTCATGTTCCCAGGGAACAGGCTTCCAGA
The DNA here is from genome assembly GCF_965194825.1 of Balaenoptera physalus. NCBI lineage: Eukaryota > Metazoa > Chordata > Mammalia > Artiodactyla > Balaenopteridae > Balaenoptera > Balaenoptera physalus. The sequence continues at coordinate 743,469 of NW_028126363.1, read as the reverse complement.
AACAAACCTCAGTCATGTTCCCAGGCCACAGGGTTCCAGAATCAAACTTCAGTCTTGTTCCCAGGACACAGGTTTCCAGAATCAACCAGATATCATGTTCCCTGGCCACAGTCTTCCAGAATCAATCCTCAGTCATGTTGCCAGGCCACAGGTTTCCACCATCAAACCTCAGACATGTTCCCAGGCCACAGGGTACCAGAGTCAAACCGTTCGCAGGTTCCCAGGCCACAGAGTTCCAGAATCCACCGATGTCATGCGGCCAGGCCACAGGGTTCCAGAATCAATCCTCAGTTATGTTCGCAGGCTACAGGGTTCCGGAATAAAACCTCAGTCATGTTCCCTGTCCACAGGGTTCCAGAACCAAGGCTCAGTCAGGTTCCCGGGGCACAGTATTCCACAATCTAAACAGATGTCATGTTCCCAGGCCACAGGGATCCAGAATCAAACCTCAGTCATGTTGCCAGGCCATAGGGTACCACCATCAAACCTCAGTTATATTCCCAGGACTAAGGTTTCCAGAATCAAACCGATTTCATGTTTGCAGGCAACAGGGTACCAGAATCTAAACCGATGTCATGTTCCCAGGGCACAGGATTCCACACTCTAACATCAGTCATGTTCCAAGGCCAATGGTTTCCAGAATCAAACCTAAGTCATATTCCCAGGCCACATGGTTCCAGAATCAAACCTCTGTCGTGTTCCCAGGACACAGGGTTCCAGAATAAAACCTCAGTCATTTTCCCTGGACACAGGTTTCAGAAATCAAATCCCAGTCATGTTCCCAGGCCACAGGGTTCCAGAATCAATCCTCAGTTATGTTCCCAGGCTACAGGGTTCCAGAATAAAACGTCAGTCATGTTCCCAGTCCACAGGGTTCCAGAACCAAGGCTCAGTCACGTTCCCAGGGCACAGTATTCCACAATCTAAACAGATGTCATGTTCCCAGGCCTCAGGGTTCCAGAATCCACCCATGTCATGTTCCCAGGCCACAGGGTTCCAGAATCAATCCTCAGTTATGTTCCCAGGCTACAAGGTTCCAGAATAAAACCTCAGTCATGTTCCTAGTCCACAGGGTTCCAGAATCCACCGTTGTCATGTGCCCAGGCCACAGGGTTCCAGAATCAATCCTCAGTTATGGTCCCAGGCTACAGGGTTCCAGAATAAAACCTCAGTCATGTTCCCAGTCCACAGGGTTCCAGAACCAAGGCTCAGTCAGGTTCCCGGGGCACAGTATTCCACAATCTAAACAGATGTCATGTTCCCAGGCCACAGGTTTCCAGAATCATGCCGCAGTCATGTTCCCAGGCCACAGGCATCCAGAATCAAACCTCAGGCATGTTGCCAGGCCATAGGGTACCACAATCAAACCTCAGTCATATTCCCAGACCTCAGGTTTACAGAATCAAACCGATTTCATGTTCCCAGGCAACAGGGTACCAGAATCCAAACCGATGGCATGTTCCCAGGCCACAGGATTCCACATTCTAACATCAGTCATGTTCCCAGGCCAATGGTTTCCAGAATCAAACCTCAGTCATATTCCCAGGCCACATGGTTACAGAATCAAACCTCAGTCGTGTTCCCAGGACACAGGGTTCCAGAATAAAACCTCAGTCATGTTCCCTGGACACAGGTTTCAGAAATCAAATCCCAGTCATGTTCCCAGGCCACAGGGTTCCACAATTAAACCTCAGTCATATTCCCAGGCCAGAGGGTTCCACAATCAAACCTCAGTCCTGTTGCCAGGCCACGGTTCCACCATCAAGCCTCAGTCATGTTCCCAGGTCAGAGTGTTCCACAATCTAACCTAAGTCATCTTGCCAAGCCACAGGGTTCCACCATCAAACCTCAGGCATATTGCCAGGCCACACTGTTCCACCATCAAGCCTCACTCATGTTCCCAAGCCTGAGGGTTCCACTATCAAACCTCAATCATGTTGCCAGGCCACAGGATTCAACCATGAAACCTCAGTCATGTTCCCAGTAAACAGGGCTCCAGAATCAAACCAATGTCATGTTCCCATGCCACGGGGTTCCAGTATCAGGCCTCAGTCATGGTCCCCGTGCACAGGGTTCCAAATCAAACCTCAGTCATGTTGCCAGTCCACAGGTTTCTGCCATCAAACCTCAGTCATGTTCCCAGTAAACAGGGCTCCAGAATCAAGCCTCAGTCATTTTGCCAGGCCAGAGTGTTCCACCATCAAACCTCAGTCATGATCCCAGGCCACATGTTTCCACAATGAAACCTCAGTCATTTTCCCAGGACAAAGGTTTCCAGAATCAAACCTCAGTCATATTCCCAGGACACATGGTTCCAGAATCAACCTGAGTCGTGTTCGAAGGCCACAGGTTTCAACAATCAAACCTCAGTCATGTTCCCAGGACACAGGTGTCCAGAATCAAACCTCAGTCATGTTCCCAGAGAACAGGCTTCCAGAAACAAACCTCAGTCATGTTCCCAAGCCACAGGGTTGCAGAATCAAACCTCAGTCTTGTTCCTAGGACACAGGTGTCCAGAATCAAACCGCAGTCATGTTTCCAGGGAATAGGCTTCCAGAAACAAACCTCAGTCATGTTCCCAGGCCACAGGGTTCCAGAATCAAACTTCAGTCTTGTTCCCAGGACACAGGTTTCCAGAATCAACCAGATATCATGTTCCCTGGCCACAGTCTTCCAGAATCAATCCTCAGTCATGTTGCCAGGCCACAGGTTTCCACCATCAAACCTCAGACATGTTCCCAGGCCACAGGGTACCAGAGTCAAACCGTTCGCAGGTTCCCAGGCCACAGAGTTCCAGAATCTACCGATGTCATGTGGCTAGGCCACAGGGTTCCAGAATCAATCCTCAGTTATGTTCGCAGGCTACAGGGTTCCGGAATAAAACCTCAGTCATGTTCCCAGTCCACAGGGTTCCAGAATCAAGGCTCAGTCAGGTACCCGGGGCACAGTATTCCACAATCTAAACAGATGTCATGTTCCCAGGCCTCAGGGTTCCAGAATCCACCCATGTCATGTTCCCAGGCCACAGGGTTCCAGAATCAATCCTCAGTTATGTTCCCAGGCTACAGGGTTCCAGAATAAAACCTCAGTCATGTTCCTAGTGCACAGTGTTCCAGAACCAAGGCTCAGTCAGGTTCCCGGGCCAAAGTATTCCACAATCTAAACATATGTCATGTTTCCAGGCCACAGGTCTTCAGAATCACGCCTCAGTCATTTTCCCAGGCCACAGAGATCCAGAATCAAACCTCAGTCATGTTGCCAGGCCTCAGATTTCCGGAATCAAACCGATTTCGTGTTCCCAGGCCACAGGGTTCCAGAGTCAAACCGTTCGCAGGTTCCCAGGCCAAAGTGTTCCAGAATCCACCGATGTCATGTTCGCAGGCCACAGGCTTCCAGAATCAATCCTCAGTTATGTTCCCAGGCTACAGGGTTCCAGAATAAAACCTCAGTCATGTTCCCAGTCCACAGGGTTCCAGAACCAAGGCTCAGTCAGGTTCCCGGGCCACAGTATTCCACAATCTAAACAGATGTCATGTTCCAAGGCCGCAGGTTTCCAGAATCCACCCATGTCATGTTCCTGGGCCACAGGTTTCCAAAGTGAATCCTCAGTTATGTTCCCAGGCTACACGGCTCCAGAATAAAACCTCAGTCATATTCCCAGTCCACAGGTTTCCAGAACCAAGGCTCAGTCAAGTTCCCAGGCCACAGGATTCCACAATCTAAACAGATTTCATGTTCCCAGGCCTCAGGGTTCCAGAATCCACCCATGTCATGTTAACAGGACACAGGGTTCCAGAATAAAACCTCAGTCATGTTCCCAGTCCACAGGGGTCCAGAACCAAGGCTCAGTCAGGTTCCCGGGGCACAGTATTCCACAATCTAAACAGATGTCATGTTCCCAGGCCACAGGGATCCAGAATCAAACCTCAGTCATGTTGCCAGGCCACATGTTTCCACAATGAAACCTCAGTCATTTTCCCAGGCCAAAGGTTTCCAGAATCAAACCTCAGTCATATTCCCAGGACACATGGTTCCAGAATCAACCTGAGTCATGTTCGAAGGCCACAGGTTTCAACAATCAAACCTCAGTCATGTTCCCAGGACACAGGTGTCCAGAATCAAACCTCAGTCATGTTCCCAGAGAACAGGCTTCCAGAAACAAACCTCAGTCATGTTCCCAAGCCACAGGGTTGCAGAATCAAACCTCAGTCTTGTTCCTAGGACACAGGTGTCCAGAATCAAACCGCAGTCATGTTCCCAGGGAACAGGCTTCCAGAAACAAACCTCAGTCATGTTCCCAGTAAACAGGGCTCCAGAATCAAGCCTCAGTCATTTTGCCAGGCCAGAGTGTTCCATCATCAAACCTCAGTCATGATCCCAGGCCACATGTTTCCACAATGAAACCTCAGTCATTTTCCCAGGCCAAAGGTTTCCAGAATCAAACCTCAGTCATATTCCCAGGACACATGGTTCCAGAATCAACCTGAGTCATGTGCGAAGGCCACAGGTTTCAACAATCAAACCTCAGTCATGTTCCCAGGACACAGGTGTCCAGAATCAAACCTCAGTCATGTTCCCAGAGATCAGGCTTCCAGAAACAAACCTCAGTCATGTTCCCAAGCCACAGGGTTGCAGAATCAAACCTCAGTCTTGTTCCCAGGACACAGGTGTCCAGAATCAAACCGCAGTCATGTTCCCAGGGAACAGGCTTCCAGAAACAAACCTCAGTCATGTTCCCAGGCCACAGGGTTCCAGAATCAAACTTCAGTCTTGTTCCCAGGACACAGGTTTCCAGAATCAACCAGATATCATGTTCCCTGGCCACAGTCTTCCAGAATCAATCCTCAGTCATGTTGCCAGGCCACAGGTTTCCACCATCAAACCTCAGACATGTTCCCAGGCCACAGGGTACCAGAGTCAAACCGTTCGCAGGTTCCCAGGCCACAGAGTTCCAGAATCCACCGATGTCATGCGGCCAGGCCACAGGGTTCCAGAATCAATCCTCAGTTATGTTCGCAGGCTACAGGGTTCCGGCATAAAACCTCAGTCATGTTCCCAGTCCACAGGGTTCCAGAATCAAGGCTCAGTCAGGTACCCGGGGCACATTATTCCACAATCTAAACAGATGTCATGTTCCCAGGCCTCAGGGGTCCAGAATCCACCCATGTCATGTTCCCAGGCCACAGGGTTCCAGAATCAATCCTCAGTTATGTTCCCAGGCTACAGGTTTCCAGAATAAAACCTCAGTCATATTCCCAGTACATAGGGTTCCAGAACCAAGGCTCAGTCAGGTTCCCGGGTCACAGTATTCCACAATCTAAACAGATGTCTTGTTCCCAGGCCTCAGGGTTCCAGAATCCACCCATGTTATGTTCCCAGGCCACAGGGTTCCAGAATCAATCCTCAGTTATGTTCCCAGGCTACAGGTTTCCAGAATAAAACCTCAGTCATATTCCCAGTACATAGGGTTCCAGAATCAAGGCTCAGTCAGGTTCCCGGGTCACAGTATTCCACAATCTAACAGATTTCATGTTCCCAGGCCTCAGGGTTCCAGAATCCACCCATGTCATGTTAACAGGACACAGGGTTCCAGAATAAAACCTCAGTCATATTCCCAGTCCACAGGGGTCCAGAACCAAGGCTCAGTCAGGTTCCCGGGGCACAGTATTCCACAATCTAAACAGATGTCATGTTCCCAGGCCACAGGGATCCAGAATCAAACCTCAGTCATGTTGCCAGGCCATAGGGTACCACCATCAAACCTCAGTTATATTCCCAGGACTAAGGTTTCCAGAATCAAACCGATTTCATGTTTCCAGGCAACAGGGTACCAGAATCTAAACCGATGTCATGTTCCCAGGGCACAGGATTCCACACTCTAACATCAGTCATGTTCCAAGGCCAATGGTTTCCAGAATCAAACCTAAGTCATATTCCCAGGCCACATGGTTACAGAATCAAACCTCTGTCGTGTTCCCAGGACACAGGGTTCCAGAATAAAACCTCAGTCATTTTACCTGGACACAGGTTTCAGAAATCAAATCCCAGTCATGTTCCCAGGCCACAGGGTTCCAGAATCAATCCTCAGTTATGTTCCCAGGCTACAGGGTTCCAGAATAAAACGTCAGTCATGTTCCCAGTCCACAGGGTTCCAGAACCAAGGCTCAGTCACGTTCCCAGGGCACAGTATTCCACAATCTAAACAGATGTCATGTTCCCAGGCCTCAGGGTTCCAGAATCCACCCATGTCATGTTCCCAGGCCACAGGGTTCCAGAATCAATCCTCAGTTATGTTCCCAGGCTACAAGGTTCCAGAATAAAACCTCAGTCATGTTCCTAGTCCACAGGGTTCCAGAATCCACCGTTGTCATGTGCCCAGGCCACAGGGTTCCAGAATCAATCCTCAGTTATGGTCCCAGGCTACAGGGTTCCAGAATAAAACCTCAGTCATGTTCCCAGGCCACAGGTTTCCAGAATCATGCCGCAGTCATGTTCCCAGGCCACAGGCATCCAGAATCAAACCTCAGGCATTTTGCCAGGCCATAGGGTACCACAATCAAACCTCAGTCATATTCCCAGACCTCAGGTTTACAGAATCAAACCGATTTCATGTTCCCAGGCAACAGGGTACCAGAATCCAAACCGATGGCATGTTCCCAGGCCACAGGATTCCACATTCTAACGTCAGTCATGTTCCCAGGCCAATGGTTTCCAGAATCAAACCTCAGTCATATTCCCAGGCCACATGGTTACAGAATCAAACCTCAGTCGTGTTCCCAGGACACAGGGTTCCAGAATAAAACCTCAGTCATGTTCCCTGGACACAGGTTTCAGAAATCAAATCCCAGTCATGTTCCCAGGCCACAGGGTTCCACAATTAAACCTCAGTCATATTCCCAGGCCAGAGGGTTCCACAATCAAACCTCAGTCCTGTTGCCAGGCCACGGTTCCACCATCAAGCCTCAGTCATGTTCCCAGGTCAGAGTGTTCCACAATCTAACCTAAGTCATCTTGCCAAGCCACAGGGTTCCACCATCAAACCTCAGGCATATTGCCAGGCCACACTGTTCCACCATCAAGCCTCACTCATGTTCCCAAGCCTGAGGGTTCCACTATCAAACCTCAATCATGTTGCCAGGCCACAGGATTCAACCATGAAACCTCAGTCATGTTCCCAGTAAACAGGGCTCCAGAATCAAACCAATGTCATGTTCCCATGCCACGGGGTTCCAGTATCAGGCCTCAGTCATGGTCCCCGTGCACAGGGTTCCAAATCAAACCTCAGTCATGTTGCCAGTCCACAGGTTTCTGCCATCAAACCTCAGTCATGTTCCCAGTAAACAGGGCTCCAGAATCAAGCCTCAGTCATTTTGCCAGGCCAGAGTGTTCCACCATCAAACCTCAGTCATGATCCCAGGCCACATGTTTCCACAATGAAACCTCAGTCATTTTCCCAGGCCAAAGGTTTCCAGAATCAAACCTCAGTCATATTCCCAGGACACATGGTTCCAGAATCAACCTGAGTCATGTTCGAAGGCCACAGGTTTCAACAATCAAACCTCAGTCATGTTCCCAGGACACAGGTGTCCAGAATCAAACCTCAGTCATGTTCCCAGAGAACAGGCTTCCAGAAACAAACCTCAGTCATGTTCCCAAGCCACAGGGTTGCAGAATCAAACCTCAGTCTTGTTCCCAGGACACAGGTGTCCAGAATCAAACCGCAGTCATGTTCCCAGGGAACAGGCTTCCAGAAACAAACCTCAGTCATGTTCCCAGGCCACAGGGTTCCAGAATCAAACTTCAGTCTTGTTCCCAGGACACAGGTTTCCAGAATCAACCAGATATCATGTTCCCTGGCCACAGTCTTCCAGAATCAATCCTCAGTCATGTTGCCAGGCCACAGGTTTCCACCATCAAACCTCAGACATGTTCCCAGGCCACAGGGTACCAGAGTCAAACCGTTCGCAGGTTCCCAGGCCACAGAGTTCCAGAATCCACCGATGTCATGCGGCCAGGCCACAGGGATCCAGAATCAATCCTCAGTTATGTTCGCAGGCTACAGGGTTCCGGAATAAAACCTCAGTCATGTTCCCTGTCCACAGGGTTCCAGAATCAAGGCTCAGTCAGGTACCCGGGGCACAGTATTCCACAATCTAAACAGATGTCATGTTCCCAGGCCTCAGGGTTCCAGAATCCACCCATGTCATGTTCCCAGGCCACAGGGTTCCAGAATCAATCCTCAGTTATGTTCCCAGGCTACAGGGTTCCAGAATAAAACCTCAGTCATATTCCCAGTACATAGGGTTCCAGAACCAAGGCTCAGTCAGGTTCCCGGGGCACAGTATTCCACAATCTAAACAGATGTCATGTTCCCAGGCCACAGGGATCCAGAATCAAACCTCAGTCATGTTGACAGGCCATAGGGTACCACCATCAAACCTCAGTTATATTCCCAGGACTAAGGTTTCCAGAATCAAACCGATTTCATGTTTCCAGGCAACAGGGTACCAGAATCTCAACCGATGTCATGTTCCCAGGGCACAGGATTCCACACTCTAACATCAGTCATGTTCCAAGGCCAATGGTTTCCAGAATCAAACCTAAGTCATATTCCCAGGCCACATGGTTCCAGAATCAAACCTCTGTCGTGTTCCCAGGACACAGGGTTCCAGAATAAAACCTCAGTCATTTTCCCTGGACACAGGTTTCAGAAATCAAATCCCAGTCATGTTCCCAGGCCACAGGGTTCCAGAATCAATCCTCAGTTATGTTCCCAGGCTACAGGGTTCCAGAATAAAACGTCAGTCATGTTCCCAGTCCACAGGGTTCCAGAACCAAGGCTCAGTCACGTTCCCAGGGCACAGTATTCCACAATCTAAACAGATGTCATGTTCCCAGGCCTCAGGGTTCCAGAATCCACCCATGTCATGTTCCCAGGCCACAGGGTTCCAGAATCAATCCTCAGTTATGTTCCCAGGCTACAAGGTTCCAGAATAAAACCTCAGTCATGTTCCTAGTCCACAGGGTTCCAGAATCCACCGTTGTCATGTGCCCAGGCCACAGGGTTCCAGAATCAATCCTCAGTTATGGTCCCAGGCTACAGGGTTCCAGAATAAAACCTCAGTCATGTTCCCAGTCCACAGGGTTCCAGAACCAAGGCTCAGTCAGGTTCCCAGGGCACAGTATTCCACAATCTAAACAGATGTCATGTTCCCAGGCCACAGGCATCCAGAATCAAACCTCAGGCATGTTGCCAGGCCATAGGGTACCACAATCAAACCTCAGTCATATTCCCAGACCTCAGGTTTACAGAATCAAACCGATTTCATGTTCCCAGGCAACAGGGTACCAGAATCCAAACCGATGGCATGTTCCCAGGCCACAGGATTCCACATTCTAACATCAGTCATGTTCCCAGGCCAATGGTTTCCAGAATCAAACCTCAGTCATATTCCCAGGCCACATGGTTACAGAATCAAACCTCAGTCGTGTTCCCAGGACACAGGGTTCCAGAATAAAACCTCAGTCATGTTCCCTGGACACAGGTTTCAGAAATCAAATCCCAGTCATGTTCCCAGGCCACAGGGTTCCACAATTAAACCTCAGTCATATTCCCAGGCCAGAGGGTTCCACAATCAAACCTCAGTCCTGTTGCCAGGCCACGGTTCCACCATCAAGCCTCAGTCATGTTCCCAGGTCAGAGTGTTCCACAATCTAACCTAAGTCATCTTGCCAAGCCACAGGGTTCCACCATCAAACCTCAGGCATATTGCCAGGCCACAGTGTTCCACCATCAAGCCTCACTCATGTTCCCAAGCCTGAGGGTTCCACTATCAAACCTCAATCATGTTGCCAGGCCACAGGATTCAACCATGAAACCTCAGTCATGTTCCCAGTAAACAGGGCTCCAGAATCAAACCAATGTCATGTTCCCATGCCACGGGGTTCCAGTATCAGGCCTCAGTCATGGTCCCCGTGCACAGGGTTCCAAATCAAACCTCAGTCATGTTGCCAGTCCACAGGTTTCTGCCATCAAACCTCAGTCATGTTCCCAGTAAACAGGGCTCCAGAATCAAGCCTCAGTCATTTTGCCAGGCCAGAGTGTTCCACCATCAAACCTCAGTCATGATCCCAGGCCACATGTTTCCACAATGAAACCTCAGTCATTTTCCCAGGCCAAAGGTTTCCAGAATCAAACCTCAGTCATATTCCCAGGACACATGGTTCCAGAATCAACCTGAGTCATGTTCGAAGGCCACAGGTTTCAACAATCAAACCTCAGTCATGTTCCCAGGACACAGGTGTCCAGAATCAAACCTCAGTCATGTTCCCAGAGAACAGGCTTCCAGAAACAAACCTCAGTCATGTTCCCAAGCCACAGGGTTGCAGAATCAAACCTCAGTCTTGTTCCCAGGACACAGGTGTCCAGAATCAAACCGCAGTCATGTTCCCAGGGAACAGGCTTCCAGAAACAAACCTCAGTCATGTTCCCAGGCCACAGGGTTCCAGAATCAAACTTCAGTCTTGTTCCCAGGACACAGGTTTCCAGAATCAACCAGATATCATGTTCCCTGGCCACAGTCTTCCAGAATCAATCCTCAGTCATGTTGCCAGGCCACAGGTTTCCACCATCAAACCTCAGACATGTTCCCAGGCCACAGGGTACCAGAGTCAAACCGTTCGCAGGTTCCCAGGCCACAGAGTTCCAGAATCCACCGATGTCATGCGGCCAGGCCACAGGGTTCCAGAATCAATCCTCAGTTATGTTCGCAGGCTACAGGGTTCCGGAATAAAACCTCAGTCATGTTCCCTGTCCACAGGGTTCCAGAACCAAGGCTCAGTCAGGTTCCCGGGGCACAGTATTCCACAATCTAAACAGATGTCATGTTCCCAGGCCTCAGGGTTCCAGAATCCACCCATGTCATGTTCCCAGGCCACAGGGTTCCAGAATCAATCCTCAGTTATGTTCCCAGGCTACAGGGTTCCAGAATAAAACCTCAGTCATGTTCCTAGTGCACAGTGTTCCAGAACCAAGGCTCAGTCAGGTTCCCGGGCCAAAGTATTCCACAATCTAAACATATGTCATGTTTCCAGGCCACAGGTCTTCAGAATCACGCCTCAGTCATTTTCCCAGGCCACAGAGATCCAGAATCAAACCTCAGTCATGTTGCCAGGCCTCAGATTTCCGGAATCAAACCGATTTCGTGTTCCCAGGCCACAGGGTTCCAGAGTCAAACCGTTCGCAGGTTCCCAGGCCAAAGTGTTCCAGAATCCACCGATGTCATGTTCCCAGGCCACAGGCTTCCAGAATCAAACCTCAGTCATGTTCCTAGTGCACAGTGTTCCAGAACCAAGGCTCAGTCAAGTTCCCAAGCCACAGGATTCCACAATCTAAACAGATTTCATGTTCCCAGGCCTCAGGGTTCCAGAATCCACCCATGTCATGTTAACAGGACACAGGGTTCCAGAATAAAACCTCAGTCATGTTCCCAGTCCACAGGGGTCCAGAACCAAGGCTCAGTCAGGTTCCCGGGGCACAGTATTCCACAATCTAAACAGATGTCATGTTCCCAGGCCACAGGGATCCAGAAACAAACCTCAGTCATGTTGCCAGTAAACAGGGCTCCAGAATCAAGCCTCAGTCATTTTGCCAGGCCAGAGTGTTCCATCATCAAACCTCAGTCATGATCCCAGGCCACATGTTTCCACAATGAAACCTCAGTCATTTTCCCAGGCCAAAGGTTTCCAGAATCAAACCTCAGTCATATTCCCAGGACACATGGTTCCAGAATCAAACCTCAGTCATGTTGCCAGGCCATAGGGTACCACCATCAAACCTCAGTCATATTCCCAGGCCTAAGGTTTCCAGAATCAAACCGATTTCATGTTTCCAGGCAACAGGGTACCAGAATCCAAACCGATGTCATGTTCCCAGGGCACAGGATTCCACACTCTAACATCAGTCATGTTCCAAGGCCAATGGTTTCCAGAATCAAACCTAAGTCATATTCCCAGGCCACATGGTTCCAGAATCAACCCTCAGTCGTGTTCCCAGGACACAGGGTTCCAGAATAAAACCTCAGTCATTTTCCCTGGACACAGGTTTCAGAAATCAAATCCCAGTCATGTTCCCAGGCCACAGCGTTCCAGAATCAATCCTCAGTTATGTTCCCAGGCTACAGTGTTCCAGAATAAAACGTCAGTCATGTTCCCAGTCCACAGGTTTGCAGAACTAAGGCTCAGTCACGTTCCCAGGGCAGAGTATTCCACAATCTAAACAGATGTCATGTTCCCAGGCCTCAGGGTTCCAGAATCCACCCATGTCATGTTCCCAGGCCACAGGGTTCCAGAATCAATCCTCAGTTATGTTCCCAGGCTACAAGGTTCCAGAATAAAACCTCAGTCATGTTCCTAGTCCACAGGGTTCCAGAATCCACCGTTGTCATGTGCCCAGGCCACAGGGTTCTAGAATCAATCCTCAGTTATGGTCCCAGGCTACAGGGTTCCAGAATAAAACCTCAGTCATGTTCCCAGTCCACAGGGTTCCAGAACCAAGGCTCAGTCAGGTTCCCGGGGCACAGTATTCCACAATCTAAACAGATGTCATGTTCCCAGGCCACAGGTTTCCAGAATCATGCCTCAGTCATGTTCCCAGGCCACAGGCATCCAGAATCAAACCTCAGTCATGTTGCCAGGCCATAGGGTACCACAATCAAACCTCAGTCATATTCCCAGACCTCAGGTTTACAGAATCAAACCGATTTCATGTTCCCAGGCAACAGGGTACCAGAATCCAAACCGATGTCATGTTCCCAGGCCACAGGATTCCACATTCTAACATCAGTCATGTTCCCAGGCCAATGGTTTCCAGAATCAAACCTCAGTCATATTCCCAGGCCACATGGTTACAGAATCAAACCTCAGTCGTGTTCCCAGGACACAGGGTTCCAGAATAAAACCTCAGTCATGTTCCCTGGACACAGGTTTCAGAAATCAAATCCCAGTCATGTTCCCAGGCCACAGGGTTCCACAATTAAACCTCAGTCATATTCCCAGGCCAGAGGGTTCCACAATCAAACCTCAGTCCTGTTGCCAGGCCACGGTTCCACCATCAAGCCTCAGTCATGTTCCCAGGTCAGAGTGTTCCACAATCGCCTAACCCTAACCCTAGGCTACCCTTGACTGCTTCTGCCTCCAATAGATTTCCTAAGAACTAGTGTTTTAAGGAACAGCTTAAAAAGAGAATCCTATTGTGATTTCTTTATCATGGGTGTGTTCCTTATCTTATCCTAGTGTCTAAACTCTTCTCCATGGCTGGACCCCCAAATAATATTCCTTGACGTGCTAAGGGGTATCTAGAGAGTGGGATAGGTTTAATAACTACCCTAACCCTAACGCGTACCCTAACCCTAACCCCTACCCTAACCCTAACACGTACCCTAATCCTAAACAATACCCTAAACCGAGCCCCAACCCTAACACTAACCCTAACACTAACCCTAACCCATACCCTACGCCGTACCCGAAGCCCTCCCCGAACCCGTAACCTAAGCCGTACCCTAAGCCTAACCCTAAGCCTAACCCTAACCCTAGGCTACCCTTGACTGCTTCTGCCTCCAATAGATTTCCTAAGCACTAGTGTTTTAAGGAACAGCTTAAAAAGAGAATCCTAATGTGATTTATTTATAATGGGTGTGTTCCGTATCTTATCCTAGTATCTAAACTCTTCTCGATGGTTGGACCCCCAAATAATATTCCTTTACGTGCTAAGGTGTATATAGAGAGTGGGATAGGTTTAATAACTACCCTAACCCTAACACGTACCCTAACCCTAACCCCTACCCTAACCCTAACACGTACCCTAATCCTAACCCGTACCCTAAACGGAGCCCTAACCCTAACACTAACCCAAACCCTAACCCTAACCCATACCCTACGCCGTACCTGAAGCCCTCTCTGAACCCGTACCGTAAGCCGTATCCTAATCCTAACCCTACGCCTAACCCTAACCCTAGGCTACCCTTGACTGCTTCTGCCTCCAATAGATTTCCTAAGCACTAGTGTTTTAAGGAACAGCTTAAAAAGAGAATCCTAATGTGATTTCTTTATAATGGGTGTGTTCCTTATCTTATCCTAGTGTCTAAAGTCTTCTCCATTGCTGGACCCCTAAATAATATTCCTTTACGTGCTAAGGGGTATATAGAGAGTGGGATAGGTTTAATAACTACCATAACCCTAACGCGTACCCTAACCCTAACCCCTACCCTAACCCTAACACGTACCCTAATCCTAAACAATACCCTAAACCGAGCCCTTACCCTAACACTAACCCTAACCCTAACCCTAACCCATACCCTACGCCGTACCCGAAGTCCTCCCCGAACCCGTAACCTAAGCCGTACCCTAAGCCTAACCCTAAGCCTAAACCTAACCCTAGGCTACCCTTGACTGCTTCTGCCTCCAATAGATTTCCTAAGCACTAGTGTTTTAAGGAACAGCTTAAAAAGAGAATCCTAATGTGATTTCTTTATAATGTGTGTGTTCCTTATATTATCTTAGTGTCTAAACTCTTCTTCATGGGTGGACCCCCAAATAATATTCCTTTACGTGCTAAGGTGTATCTAGAGAGTGGGATAGGTTTAATAAGAACCCTAACCCTAACCCCTACCCTAACCCTAACACGTACCCTAATCATAACCCGTACCCTAAACGGAGCCCTAACCCTAACACTAACCCAAACCCTAACCCTAACCCATACCCTACGCCGTACCTGAAGCCCTCTCTGAACCCGTACCGTAAGCCGTATCCTAATCCTAACCCTAAGCCTAAACCTAACCCTAGGCTACCCTTGACTGCTTCTGCCTCCAATAGATTTCCTAAGCACTAGTGTTTTAAGGAACAGCTTAAAAAGAGAATCCTAATGTGATTTCTTTATAATGGGTGTGTTCCTAATCTTATCCTAGTGTCTAAACTCTTCTCCATTGCTGGACCCCCAAATAATATTCCTTTACGTGCTAAGGGGTATATAGAGTGGGATAGGTTTAATAACTACCCTAACCCTAACGCGTACCCTAACCCTAACCCTTACCCTAACCCTAACATGTACCCTAATCCTAAACAATACCCTAAACCGAGCCCTAACCCTAACACTAACCCTAAGCCTAACCCTAACCCATACCCTACGCCGTACCCGAAGCCCTCCCCGAACCCGTAACCTAAGCCGTACCCTAAGCCTAACCCTAAGCCAAACCCTAACCCTAGGCTACCCTTGACTGCTTCTGCCTCCAATAGATTTCCTAAGCACTAGTGTTTTAAGGAACAGCTTAAAAAGAGAATCCTAATGTGATTTCTTTATAATGTGTGTGTTCCTTATATTATCTTAGTGTCTAAACTCTTCTTCATGGGTGGACCCCCAAATAATATTCCTTTACGTGCTAAGGTGTATCTAGAGAGTGGGATAGGTTTAATAAGAACCCTAACCCTAACCCCTACCCTTACCCTAACACGTACCCTAATCATAACCCGTACCCTAAACGGAGCCCTAACCCTAACACTAACCCAAACCCTAACCCTAACCCATACCCTACGCCGTACCTGAAGCCCTCTCTGAACCCGTACCGTAAGCCGTATCCTAATCCTAACCCTAAGCCTAACCCTAACCCTAGGCTACCCTTGACTGCTTCTGCCTCCAATAGATTTCCTAAGCACTAGTGTTTTAAGGAACAGCTTAAAAAGAGAATCCTAATGTGATTTCTTTATAATGGGTGTGTTCCTTATCTTATCCTAGTGTCTAAACTCTTCTCCATTGCTGGACCCCCAAATAATATTCCTTTACGTTCTAAGGGGTATATAGAGTGGGATAGGTTTAATAACTACCCTAACCCTAACGCGTACCCTAACCCTAACCCTTACCCTAACCCTAACATGTACCCTAATCCTAAACAATACCCTAAACCGAGCCCTAAACCTAACACTAACCCTAAGCCTAACCCTAACCCATACCCTACGCCGTACCCGAAGCCCTCCCCGAACCCGTAACCTAAGCCGTACCCTAAGCCTAACCCTAAGCCTAACCCTAACCCTAGGCTACCCTTGACTCCTTCTGCCTCCAATAGATTTCCTAAGCACTAGTGTTTTAAGGAACAGCGTAAAAAGAGAATCCTAATGTGATTTCTTTTTAATGTGTGTGTTCCTTATATTATCTTAGTGTCTAAACTCTTCTTCATGGGTGGACCCCCAAATAATATTCCTTTACGTGCTAAGGGGTATATAGAGAGTGGGATAGGTTTAATAACTACCCTAACCCTAACACGTACCCTAACCCTAACACCTACCCTAACCCTAACACGTACCCTAAAACTAAACCGTACCCTAAACCGAGCCCTAACCCTAACACTAACCCTAACCCTAACCCATACCCTATGCCGTACCCGAAGACCTCCCCGAACCCGTACCCTAAGCTGTACCCTTAGCCTAACCCTAAGCCTAACCCTAACACTAGGCTACCCTTGACTCCTTCTGCCTCCAATAGATTTCCTAAGCACTAGTGTTTTAAGGAACAGCTTAAAAAGAGAATCCTAATGTGATTTCTCTATAAAGGGTGTGTTCCTTATCTTAGCCTAGTGTCTAAACTCTTCTCCATGGCTGGATGCCCAAATAATATTCCTTTACGTGCTAAGGGGTATCTAGAGAGTGGGATAGGTTTAATAACCCTAACCCTAACACGTACCCTAACCCTAACCCCTACCCTAACCGTAACACGTACCCTAATCCTAAACCGTACCCTAAACCGAGCCCTAACCCTAACACTAACCCTAACCCTAACCCTAACCCATACACTACACCGTACCCGAAGCCCTCCCCGAACCCGTACCCTAAGCCTTACCCTAAGCCTAACCCTAACCCTAGGCTACCCTTGACTGCTTCTGCCTCCAATAGATTTCCTAAGCACTAGTGTTTTAAGGAACAGCTTAAAAAGAGAATCCTAAAGTGATTTATTTATAATGGGTGTGTTCCTTATCTTATCCTAGTGTCTAAACTCTTCTCCATGGCTGGACCTCCAACTAATATTCCTTTACGTGCTAAGGGGTATCTAGAGAGTGGGATAGGTTTAATAACTACCCTAACCCTAACGCGTACCCTAACCCTAACCCCTACCCTAACCCTAACACGTACCCTAATCCTAAACAATACCCTAAACCGAGCCCTAACCCTAACACTAACCCTAACACTAACCCTAACCCATACCCTACGCCGTACCCGAAGCCCTCCCCGAACCCGTAACCTAAGCCGTACCCTAAGCCTAACCCTAAGCCTAACCCTAACCCTAGGCTACCCTTGACTGCTTCTGCCTCCAATAGATTTCCTAAGCACTAGTGTTTTAAGGAACAGCTTAAAAAGAGAATCCTAATGTGATTTATTTATAATGGGTGTGTTCCGTATCTTATCCTAGTATCTAAACTCTTCTCGATGGTTGGACCCCCAAATAATATTCCTTTACGTGCTAAGGTGTATATAGAGAGTGGGATAGGTTTAATAACTACCCTAACCTTAACACGTACCCTAACCCTAACCCCTACCCTAACCCTAACACGTACCCTAATCCTAACCCGTACCCTAAACGGAGCCCTAACCCTAACACTAACCCAAACCCTAACCCTAACCCATACCCTACGCCGTACCTGAAGCCCTCTCTGAACCCGTACCGTAAGCCGTATCCTAATCCTAACCCTACGCCTAACCCTAACCCTAGGCTACCCTTGACTGCTTCTGCCTCCAATAGATTTCCTAAGCACTAGTGTTTTAAGGAACAGCTTAAAAAGAGAATCCTAATGTGATTTCTTTATAATGGGTGTGTTCCTTATCTTATCCTAGTGTCTAAAGTCTTCTCCATTGCTGGACCCCTAAATAATATTCCTTTACGTGCTAAGGGGTATATAGAGAGTGGGATAGGTTTAATAACTACCATAACCCTAACGCGTACCCTAACCCTAACCCCTACCCTAACCCTAACACGTACCCTAATCCTAAACAATACCCTAAACCGAGCCCTTACCCTAACACTAACCCTAACCCTAACCCTAACCCATACCCTACGCCGTACCCGAAGCCCTCCCCGAACCCGTAACCTAAGCCGTACCCTAAGCCTAACCCTAAGCCTAACCCTAACCCTAGGCTACCCTTGACTCCTTCTGCCTCCAATAGATTTCCTAAGCACTAGTGTTTTAAGGAACAGCGTAAAAAGAGAATCCTAATGTGATTTCTTTTTAATGTGTGTGTTCCTTATATTATCTTACTGTCTAAACTCTTCTTCATGGGTGGACCCCCAAATAATATTCCTTTACGTGCTAAGGGGTATCTAGAGAGTGGGATAGGTTTAATAACTACCCTAACACTAACACGTACCCTAACCCTAACACCTACCCTAACCCTAACACGTACCCTAAAACTAAACCGTACCCTAAACCGAGCCCTAACCCTAACACTAACCCTAACCCTAACCCATACCCTATGCCGTACCCGAAGACCTCCCCGAACCCGTACCCTAAGCCGTACCCTTAGCCTAACCCTAAGCCTAACCCTAACACTAGGCTACCCTTGACTCCTTCTGCCTCCAATAGATTTCCTAAGCACTAGTGTTTTAAGGAACAGCTTAAAAAGAGAATCCTAATGTGATTTCTCTATAAAGGGTGTGTTCCTTATCTTAGCCTAGTGTCTAAACTCTTCTCCATGGCTGGATGCCCAAATAATATTCCTTTACGTGCTAAGGGGTATCTAGAGAGTGGGATAGGTTTAATAACCCTAACCCTAACACGTACCCTAACCCTAACCCCTACCCTAACCCTAACACGTACCCTAATCCTAAACCGTACCCTAAACCGAGCCCTAACCCTAACACTAACCCTAACCCTAACCCTAACCCATACACTACACCGTACCCGAAGCCCTCCCCGAACCCGTACCCTAAGCCTTACCCTAAGCCTAACCCTAACCCTAGGCTACCCTTGACTGCTTCTGCCTCCAATAGATTTCCTAAGCACTAGTGTTTTAAGGAACAGCTTAAAAAGAGAATCCTAAAGTGATTTATTTATAATGGGTGTGTTCCTTATCTTATCCTAGTGTCTAAACTCTTCTCCATGGCTGGACCTCCAACTAATATTCCTTTACGTGCTAAGGGGTATCTAGAGAGTGGGATAGGTTTAATAACTACCCTAACACTAACGCATAACCTAACCCTAACCCTTACCCTAACCCTAACACGTACCCTAATCCTAACCAATACACTAAACCGAGCCCTAACCCTAACACTAACCCTAACCCTAACCCTAACCCATACCCTACGCTGTACCCGAAGCCCTCACCGAACCCGTACCCTAAGCAGTACCCTAAGCCGTACCCTAAGTCTAACCCTAACCCTAGGCTACCCTTGACTGCTTCAGCCTCAAATAGATTTCCTAAGCACTAGTGTTTTAAGGAACAGCTTTAAAAGAGAATCCTAATGTGATTTCCTTATAATGGGTGTGTTCCATATCTTATCCTAGTGTCTAAACTCTTCTCCATGGCTGGACCACCAAATAATATTCCTTTACGTGCTAAGGGGTATCTAGAGAGTGGGATAGGTTTAATAACTACCCTAACCCTAACGCGTACCCTAACCCTAACCCCTACCCTAACCCTAACACGTACCCTAATCCTAAACAATACCCTAAACCGAGCCCTAACCCTAACACTAACCCTAACACTAACCCTAACCCATACCCTACGCCGTACCCGAAGCCCTCCCCGAACCCGTAACCTAAGCCTTACCCTAAGCCTAACCCTAAGCCTAACCCTAACCCTAGGCTACCCTTGACTGCTTCTGCCTCCAATAGATTTCCTAAGCACTAGTGTTTTAAGGAACAGCTTAAAAAGAGAATCCTAATGTGATTTATTTATAATGGGTGTGTTCCGTATCTTATCCTAGTATCTAAACTCTTCTCGATGGTTGGACCCCCAAATAATATTCCTTTACGTGCTAAGGTGTATATAGAGAGTGGGATAGGTTTAATAACTACCCTAACCCTAACACGTACCCTAACCCTAACCCCTACCCTAACCCTAACACGTACCCTAATCCTAACCCGTACCCTAAACGGAGCCCTAACCCTAACACTAACCCAAACCCTAACCCTAACCCATACCCTACGCCGTACCTGAAGCCCTCTCTGAACCCGTACCGTAAGCCGTATCCTAATCCTAACCCTACGCCTAACCCTAACCCTAGGCTACCCTTGACTGCTTCTGCCTCCAATAGATTTCCTAAGCACTAGTGTTTTAAGGAACAGCTTAAAAAGAGAATCCTAATGTGATTTCTTTATAATGGGTGTGTTCCTTATCTTATCCTAGTGTCTAAAGTCTTCTCCATTGCTGGACCCCTAAATAATATTCCTTTACGTGCTAAGGGGTATATAGAGAGTGGGATAGGTTTAATAACTACCATAACCCTAACGCGTACCCTAACCCTAACCCCTACCCTAACCCTAACACGTACCCTAATCCTAAACAATACCCTAAACCGAGCCCTTACCCTAACACTAACCCTAACCCTAACCCTAACCCATACCCTACGCCGTACCCGAAGTCCTCCCCGAACCCGTAACCTAAGCCGTACCCTAAGCCTAACCCTAAGCCTAAACCTAACCCTAGGCTACCCTTGACTGCTTCTGCCTCCAATAGATTTCCTAAGCACTAGTGTTTTAAGGAACAGCTTAAAAAGAGAATCCTAATGTGATTTCTTTATAATGTGTGTGTTCCTTATATTATCTTAGTGTCTAAACTCTTCTTCATGGGTGGACCCCCAAATAATATTCCTTTACGTGCTAAGGTGTATCTAGAGAGTGGGATAGGTTTAATAAGAACCCTAACCCTAACCCCTACCCTAACCCTAACACGTACCCTAATCATAACCCGTACCCTAAACGGAGCCCTAACCCTAACACTAACCCAAACCCTAACCCTAACCCATACCCTACGCCGTACCTGAAGCCCTCTCTGAACCCGTACCGTAAGCCGTATCCTAATCCTAACCCTAAGCCTAAACCTAACCCTAGGCTACCCTTGACTGCTTCTGCCTCCAATAGATTTCCTAAGCACTAGTGTTTTAAGGAACAGCTTAAAAAGAGAATCCTAATGTGATTTCTTTATAATGGGTGTGTTCCTAATCTTATCCTAGTGTCTAAACTCTTCTCCATTGCTGGACCCCCAAATAATATTCCTTTACGTGCTAAGGGGTATATAGAGTGGGATAGGTTTAATAACTACCCTAACCCTAACGCGTACCCTAACCCTAACCCTTACCCTAACCCTAACATGTACCCTAATCCTAAACAATACCCTAAACCGAGCCCTAACCCTAACACTAACCCTAAGCCTAACCCTAACCCATACCCTACGCCGTACCCGAAGCCCTCCCCGAACCCGTAACCTAAGCCGTACCCTAAGCCTAACCCTAAGCCAAACCCTAACCCTAGGCTACCCTTGACTGCTTCTGCATCCAATAGATTTCCTAAGCACTAGTGTTTTAAGGAACAGCGTAAAAAGAGAATCCTAATGTGATTTCTTTATAATGTGTGTGTTCCTTATATTATCTTAGTGTCTAAACTCTTCTTCATGGGTGGACCCCCAATTAATATTCCTTTACGTGCTAAGGGGTATCTAGAGAGTGGGATAGGTTTAATAACTACCCTAACACTAACACGTACCCTAACCCGAACCCCTACCCTAACCCTAACACGTACCCTAAAACTAAACCGTACCCTAAACCGAGCCCTAACCCTAACACTAACCCTAACCCTAACCCTAACCCATACACTACACCGTACCCGAAGCCCTCCCCGAACCCGTACCCTAAGCCTTACCCTAAGCCTAACCCTAACCCTAGGCTACCCTTGACTGCTTCTGCCTCCAATAGATTTCCTAAGCACTATTGTTTTAAGGAACAGCTTAAAAAGAGAATCCTAATGTGATTTATTTATAATGGGTGTGTTCCTTATCTTATCCTAGTGTCTAAACTCTTCTCCATGGCTGGACCTCCAACTAATATTCCTTTACGTGCTAAGGGGTATCTAGAGAGTGGGATAGGTTTAATAACTACCCTAACACTAACGCATACCCTAACCCTAACCCTTACCCTAACCCTAACACGTACCCTAATCCTAACCAATACACTAAACCGAGCCCTAACCCTAACACTAACCCTAAACCTAACCCTAACCCATACCCTACGCTGTACCCGAAGCCCTCACCGAACCCGTACCCTAAGCAGTACCCTAAGCCGTACCCTAAGTCTAACCCTAACCCTAGGCTACCCTTGACTGCTTCAGCCTCAAATAGATTTCCTAAGCACTAGTGTTTTAAGGAACAGCTTTAAAAGAGAATCCTAATGTGATTTCCTTATAATGGGTGTGTTCCTTATCTTATCCTAGTGTCTAAACTCTTCTCCATGGCTGGACCCCCAAATAATATTCCTTTACGTGCTAAGGGGTATCTAGAGAGTGGGATAGGTTTAATAACTACCCTAACACTAACACGTACCCTAACCCTAACCCCTACCCTAACCCTAACACGTACCCTAAAACTAAACCGTACCCTAAACCGAGCCCTAACCCTAACACTAACCCTAACCCTAACCCATACCCTACGCCGTACCCGAAGACCTCCCCGAACCCGTACCCTAAGCCGTACCCTTAGCCTAACCCTAAGCCTAACCCTAACACTAGGCTACCCTTGACTCCTTCTGCCTCCAATAGATTTCCTAAGCACTATTTTTTTAAGGAACAGCTTAAAAAGAGAATCCTAATGTGATTTCTCTATAAAGGGTGTGTTCCTTATCTTAGCCTAGTGTCTAAACTCTTCTCCATGGCTGGACCCCCAAATAATATTCCTTTACGTGCTAAGGGGTATCTAGAGAGTGGGATAGGTTTAATAACTACCCTAACCCTAATGCGTACCCTAACCCTAACCCCTACCCTAACCCTAACACGTACCCTAATCCTAAGCCGTACACTAAACCGAGCCCTAACATTAACACTAACCCTAACCCTAACTCATACACTACACTGTACCCGAAGCCCTCCCCGAACCCGTACCCTAAGCCTTACCCTAAGCCTAACCCTAACCCTAGGCTACCCTTGACTGCTTCTGCCTCCAATAGATTTCCTAAGCACTAGTGTTTTAAGGAAGAGCTGAAAAAGAGAATCCTAATGTGATTTCTTTATAATGTGTGTGTTCCTTATCTTATCCTAGTGTCTAAACTCTTCTCCATGGCTGGATGCCCAAATAATATTCCTTTACGTGCTAAGGGGTATCTAGAGAGTGGGATAGGTTTAATAACCCTAACCCTAACACGTACCCTAACCCTAACCCCTACCCTAACGCTAACACGTACCCTAATCCTATACCGTACCCTAAACCGAGCCCTAACCCTAACACTAACCCTAACCCTAACCCTAACCCATACAATACACCGTACCCGAAGCCCTCCCCGAACCCGTACCCTAAGCCTTACCCTAAGCCTAACCCTAACCCTAGGCTACCCTTGACTGCTTCTGCCTCCAATAGATTTCCTAAGCACTAGTGTTTTAAGGAACAGCTTAAAAAGAGAATCCTAATGTGATTTCTTTATAATGGGTGTGTTCCTTATTTATCCTAGTGTCTAAACTCTTCTCCATGGCTGGACCCCCAAATAATATTCCTTTACGTGCTACGGTGTATCTAGAGAGTGGGATAGGTTTAATAACTACCCTAACCCTAACACGTACCCTAACCCTAACCCCTACCCTAACCCTAACACGTACCCTAATCCTAAACAATACCCTAAACCGAGCCCTAACCCTAACACTAACCCTAACCCTAACCCTAACCCATACCCTACGCCGTATCCGAAGCCCTCCCCAAACCCGTACCCTAAGCCGTACCCTAAGCCTAACACTAAGCCGAACCCTAACCCTAGGCTACCCTTCACTCCTTCTGCCTCCAATAGATTTCCTAAGCACTAGTGTTTTAAGGAACAGCTTAAAAAGAGAATCCTAATGTGATTTCTCTATAAATGGTGTGTTCCTTATCTTAGCCTAGTGTCTAAACTCTTCTCCATGGTTGGACCCCCAAATAATATTCCTTTACGTGCTAAGGGGTATCTAGAGAGTTGGATAGGTTTAATAACTACCCTAACCCTAATGCGTACCCTAACCCTAACCCCTACCCTAACCCTAACACGTACCCTAATCCTAGGCCGTACACTAAACCGAGCCCTAACATTAACACAAACCCTAACACTAACCCTAACTCATACACTACACCGTACCCGAAGCCCTCCCCGAACCCGTACCCTAAGCCTTACCCTAAGCCTAACCCTAACCCTAGGCTACCCTTGACTGCTTCTGCCTCCAATAGATTTCCTAAGCACTAGTGTTTTAAGGAAGAGCTGAAAAAGAGAATCCTAATGTGATTTCTTTATAATGTGTGTGTTCCTTATCTTATCCTAGTGTCTAAACTCTTCTCCATGGCTGGATCCCCAAATAATATTCCTTTACGTGCTAAGGGGTATATAGAAAGTGGGATAGGTTTAATAACCCTAACCCTAACACGTACCCTAACCCTAACCCCTACCCTAACCCTAACACGTACCCTAATCCTAAATCGTACCCTAAACCGAGCCCTAACCCTAACACTAACCCTAACCCTATCCCTAACCCATACACTACACCGTACCCGAAGCCCTACCCGAACCCGTACCCTAAGCCTTACCCTAAGCCTAACCCTAACCCTAGGCTACCCTTGACTGCTTCTGCCTCCAATAGATTTCCTAAGCACTAGTGTTTTAAGGAACAGCTTAAAAAGAGAATCCTAA
The DNA here is from genome assembly GCF_965194825.1 of Balaenoptera physalus. Classification (NCBI taxonomy): domain Eukaryota; kingdom Metazoa; phylum Chordata; class Mammalia; order Artiodactyla; family Balaenopteridae; genus Balaenoptera; species Balaenoptera physalus. Next base: position 718,583 of record NW_028126363.1, on the reverse strand, counting down.
TGTGATTTCTTTATAATGTGTGTGTTCCTTATCTTATCCTAGTGTCTAAACTCTTCTCCATGGCTGGATGCCCAAATAATATTCCTTTACGTGCTAAGGGGTATCTAGAGAGTGGGATAGGTTTAATAACCCTAACCCTAACACGTACCCTAACCCTAACCCCTACCCTAACCCTAACACGTACCCTAATCCTAAACCGTACCCTAAACCGAGCCCTAACCCTAACACTAACCCTAACCCTAACCCTAACCCATACACTACACCGTACCCGAAGCCCTCCCCGAACCCGTACCCTAAGCCGTACCCTAAGCCGTACCCTAAGTCTAACCCTAACCCTAGGCTACCCTTGACTGCTTCTGCCTCCAATAGATTTCCTAAGCACTAGTGTTTTAAGGAACAGCTTAAAAAGAGAATCCTAATGTGATTTCTTTATAATGTGTGTGTTCCTTATATTATCTTAGTGTCTAAACTCTTCTTCATGGGTGGACCCCCAAATAATATTCCTTTACGTGCTAAGGTGTATCTAGAGAGTGGGATAGGTTTAATAAGAACCCTAACCCTAACCCCTACCCTAACCCTAACACGTACCCTAATCATAACCCGTACCCTAAACGGAGCCCTAACCCTAACACTAACCCAAACCCTAACCCTAACCCATACCCTACGCCGTACCTGAAGCCCTCTCCGAACCCGTACCGTAAGCCGTATCCTAATCCTAACCCTAAGCTTAACCCTCACCCTAGGCTACCCTTGACTGCTTCTGCGTCCAATAGATTTCCTAAGCACTAGTGTTTTAAGGAACAGCTTAAAAAGAGAATCCTAATGTGATTTCTTTATAATGGGTGTGTTCCTTATCTTATCCTAGTGTCTAAACTCTTCTCCATTGCTGGACCCCCAAATAATATTCCTTTACGTGCTAAGGGGTATATAGAGTGGGATAGGTTTAATAACTACCCTAACCCTAACGCGTACCCTAACCCTAACCCTTACCCTAACCCTAACATGTACCCTAATCCTAAACAATACCCTAAACCGAGCCCTAACCCTAACACTAACCCTAAGCCTAACCCTAACCCATACCCTACGCTGTACCCGAAGCCCTCCCCGACCCCGTAACCTAAGCCGTACCCTAAGCCTAACCCTAAGCCTAACCCTAACCCTAGGCTACCCTTGACTGCTTCTGCCTCCAATAGATTTCCTAAGCACTAGTGTTTTAAGGAACAGCGTAAAAAGAGAATCCTAATGTGATTTCTTTATAATGTGTGTGTTCCTTATATTATCTTAGTGTCTAAACTCTTCTTCATGGGTGGACCCCCAAATAATATTCCTTTACGTGCTAAGGGGTATCTAGAGAGTGGGATAGGTTTAATAACTACCCTAACACTAACACGTACCCTAACCCTAACCCCTACCCTAACCCTAACACGTACCCTAAAACTAAACCGTACCCTAAACCGAGCCCTAACCCTAACACTAACCCTAACCCTAACCCATACCCTACGCCGTACCCGAAGACCTCCCCGAACCCGTACCCTAAGCCGTACCCTTAGCCTAACCCTAAGCCTAACCCTAACACTAGGCTACCCTTGACTCCTTCTGCCTCCAATAGATTTCCTAAGCACTAGTGTTTTAAGGAACAGCTTAAAAAGAGAATCCTAATGTGATTTCTCTATAAAGGGTGTGTACCTTATCTTAGCCTAGTGTCTAAACTCTTCTCCATGGCTGGACCCCCAAATAATATTCCTTTACGTGCTAAGGGGTATCTAGAGAGTGGGATAGGTTTAATAACCCTAACCCTAACACGTACCCTAACCCTAACCCCTACCCTAACGCTAACACGTACCCTAATCCTAAACCGTACCCTAAACCGAGCCCTAACCCTAACACTAACCCTAACCCTAACCCTAACCCATACACTACACCGTACCCGAAGCCCTCCCCGAACCCGTACCCTAAGACTTACCCTAAGCCTAACCCTAACCCTAGGCTACCCTTGACTGCTTCTGCCTCCAATAGATTTCCTAAGCACTAGTGTTTTAAGGAACAGCTTAAAAAGAGAATCCTAATGTGATTTATTTATAATGGGTGTGTTCCTTATCTTATCCTAGTGTCTAAACTCTTCTCCATGGCTGGACCTCCAAATAATATTCCTTTACGTGCTAAGGGGTATCTAGAGAGTGGGATAGGTTTAATAACTACCCTAACACTAACGCATACCCTAACCCTAACCCTTACCCTAACCCTAACACGTACCCTAATCCTAACCAATACACTAAACCGAGCCCTAACCCTAACACTAACCCTAAGCCTAACCCTAACCCATACCCTACGCCGTACCCGAAGTCCTCCCCGAACACGTAACCTAAGCCGTACCCTAAGCCTAACCCTAAGCCTAAACCTAACCCTAGGCTACCCTTGACTGCTTCTGCCTTCAATAGATTTCCTAAGCACTAGTGTTTTAAGGAACAGCTTAAAAAGAGAACTCTAATGTGATTTCTTTATAATGGGTGTGTTCCTTATCTTATCCTAGTGTTTAACTCTTCTCCATGGCTGGACCACCAAATAATATTCCTTTACGTGCTAAGGGGTATCTAGAGAGTGGGATAGGTTTAATAACTACCCTAACCCTAACGCGTACCCTAACCCTAACCCCTATCCTAACCCTAACACGTACCCTAATCCTAAACAATACCCTAAACCGAGCCCTAACCCTAACACTAACCCTAACCCTAACCCTAACCCATACCCTGCGCCGTACCCGAAGTCCTCCCCGAACCCGTAACCTAAGCCGTACCCTAAGCCTAACCCTAAGCCTAAACCTAACCCTAGGCTACCCTTGACTGCTTCTGCCTCCAATAGATTTCCTAAGCACTAGTGTTTTAAGGAACAGCTTAAAAAGAGAATCCTAATGTGATTTCTTTATAATGTGTGTGTTCCTTATATTATCTTAGTGTCTAAACTCTTCTTCATGGGTGGACCCCCAAATAATATTCCTTTACGTGCTAAGGTGTATCTAGAGAGTGGGATAGGTTTAATAAGAACCCTAACCCTAACCCCTACCCTAACCCTAACACGTACCCTAATCATAACCCGTACCCTAAATGGAGCCCTAACCCTAACACTAACCCAAACCCTAACCCTAACCCATACCCTACGCCGTAACTGAAGCCCTATCCGAACCCGTACCGTAAGCCGTATCCTAATCCTAACCCTAAGCCTAAACCTAACCCTAGGCTACCCTTGACTGCTTCTGCCTCCAATAGATTTCCTAAGCACTAGTGTTTTAAGGAACAGCTTAAAAAGAGAATCCTAATGTGATTTCTATATAATGGGTGTGTTCCTTAACTTATCCTAGTGTCTAAACTCTTCTCCATTGCTGGACCCCCAAATAATATTCCTTTACGTGCTAAGGGGTATATAGAGTGGGATAGGTTTAATAACTACCCTAACCCTAACGCGTACCCTAACCCTAACCCTTACCCTAACCCTAACATGTACCCTAATCCTAAACAATACCCTAAACCGAGCCCTAACCCAAACACTAACCCTAAGCCTAACCCTAACCCATACCCTACGCCGTACCCGAAGCCCTCCCCGAACCCGTAACCTAAGCCGTACCCTAAGCCTAACCCTAAGCCTAACCCTAACCCTAGGCTACCCTTGACTGCTTCTGCCTCCAATAGATTTCCTAAGCACTAGTGTTTTAAGGAACAGCGTAAAAAGAGAATCCTAATGTGATTTCTTTATAATGTGTGTGTTCCTTATATTATCTTAGTGTCTAAACTCTTCTTCATGGGTGGACCCCCAAATAATATTCCTTTACGTGCTAAGGGGTATCTAGAGAGTGGGATAGGTTTAATAACTACCCTAACACTAACACGTACCCTAACCCTAACCCCTACCCTAACCCTAACACGTACCCTAAAACTAAACCGAGCCCTAACCCTAACACTAACCCTAACCCTAACCCATACCCTACGCCGTACCCGAAGACCTCCCCGAACCCGTACCCTAAGCCGTACCCTTAGCCTAACCCTAAGCCTAACCCTAACCCTAGGCTACCCTTGACTCCTTCTGCCTCCAATAGATTTCCTAAGCACTAGTGTTTTAAGGAACAGCTTAAAAAGAGAATCCTAATGTGATTTCTCTATAAAGGGTGTGTTCCTTATCTTAGCCTAGTGTCTAAACTCTTCTCCATGGCTGGACCCCCAAATAATATTCCTTTACGTGCTAAGGGGTATCTAGAGAGTGGGATAGGTTTAATAACTACCCTAACCCTAATGCGTACCCTAACCCTAACACCTACCCTAACCCTAACACGTACCCTAATCCTAAGCCGTACACTAAACCGAGCCCTAACATTAACACTAACCCTAACCCTAACCCTAACTCATACACTACACCGTACCCGAAGCCCTCCCCGAACCCGTACCCTAAGCCTTACCCTAAGCCTAACCCTAACCCTAGGCTATCCTTGACTGCTTCTGCCTCCAATAGATTTCCTAAGCACTAGTGTTTTAAGGAAGAGCTGAAAAAGAGAATCCTAATGTGATTTCTTTATAATGTGTGTGTTCCTTATCTTATCCTAGTGTCTAAACTCTTCTCCATGGCTGGACCTCCAAATAATATTCCTTTACGTGCTAAGGGGTATCTAGAGAGTGGGATAGGTTTAATAACTACCCTAACACTAACGCATACCCTAACCCTAACCCTTACCCTAACCCTAACACGTACCCTAATCCTAACCAATACACTAAACCGAGCCCTAACCCTAACACTAACCCTAACCCTGACCCTAACCCATACCCTACGCCGTACCCGAAGCCCTCCCCGAACCCGTACCCTAAGCCGTACCCTAAGCCTTACCCTAAGCCTAACCCTAACCCTAGGCTACCCTTGACTGCTTCTGCCTCCAATAGATTTCCTAAGCAGTAGTGTTTTAAGGAACAGCTTAAAAAGAGAATCCTAATGTGATTTCTTTATAATGGGTGTGTTCCTTATCTTATCCTAGTGTCTAAACTCTTCTCCATGGCTGGACCTCCAAATAATATTCCTTTACGTGCTAAGGGGTATCTAGAGAGTGGGATAGGTTTAATAACTACCCTAACCCTAACGCGTACCCTAACCCTCACCCCTACCCTAACCCTAACACGTACCCTGATCCTAAACAATACCCTAAACCGAGCCCTAACCCTAACACTAACCCTAACCCTAACCCTAACCCATACCCTACGCCGTACCCGAATTCCTCCCCGAACCCGTAACCTAAGCCGTACCCTAAGCCTAACCCTAAGCCTAAACCTAACCCTAGGCTACCCTTGACTGCTTCTGCCTCCAATAGATTTCCTAAGCACTAGTGTTTTAAGGAACAGCTTAAAAAGAGAATCCTAATGTGATTTCTTTATAATGTGTGTGTTCCTTATATTATCTTAGTGTCTAAACTCTTCTTCATGGGTGGACCCCCAAATAATATTCCTTTACGTGCTAAGGTGTATCTAGAGAGTGGGATAGGTTTAATAAGAACCCTAACCCTAACCCCTACCCTAACCCTAACACGTACCCTAATCATAACCCGTACCCTAAACGGAGCCCTAACCCTAACACTAACCCAAACCCTAACCCTAACCCATACCCTACGCCGTACCTGAAGCCCTCTCCGAACCCGTACCGTAAGCCGTATCCTAATCCTAACCCTAAGCTTAACCCTCACCCTATGCTACCCTTGACTGCTTCTGCGTCCAATAGATTTCCTAAGCACTAGTGTTTTAAGGAACAGCTTAAAAAGAGAATCCTAATGTGATTTCTTTATAATGGGTGTGTTCCTTATCTTATCCTAGTGTCTAAACTCTTCTCCATTGCTGGACCCCCAAATAATATTCCTTTACGTGCTAAGGGGTATATAGAGTGGGATAGGTTTAATAACTACCCTAACCCTAACGCGTACCCTAACCCTAACCCTTACCCTAACCCTAACATGTACCCTAATCCTAAACAATACCCTAAACCGAGCCCTAACCCTAACACTAACCCTAAGCCTAACCCTAACCCATACCCTACGCCGTACCCGAAGCCCTCCCCGACCCCGTAACCTAAGCCGTACCCTAAGCCTAACCCTAAGCCTAACCCTAACCCTAGGCTACCCTTGACTGCTTCTGCCTCCAATAGATTTCCTAAGCACTAGTGTTTTAAGGAACAGCGTAAAAAGAGAATCCTAATGTGATTTCTTTATAATGTGTGTGTTCCTTATATTATCTTAGTGTCTAAACTCTTCTTCATGGGTGGACCCCCAAATAATATTCCTTTACGTGCTAAGGGGTATCTAGAGAGTGGGATAGGTTTAATAACTACCCTAACACTAACACGTACCCTAACCCTAACCCCTACCCTAACCCTAACACGTACCCTAAAACTAAACCGTACCCTAAACCGAGCCCTAAACCTAACACTAACCCTAACCCTAACCCATACCCTACGCCGTACCCGAAGACCTCCCCGAACCCGTACCCTAAGCCGTACCCTTAGCCTAACCCTAAGCCTAACCCTAACACTAGGCTACCCTTGACTCCTTCTGCCTCCAATAGATTTCCTAAGCACTAGTGTTTTAAGGAACAGCTTAAAAAGAGAATCCTAATGTGATTTCTCTATAAAGGGTGTGTACCTTATCTTAGCCTAGTGTCTAAACTCTTCTCCATGGCTGGACCCCCAAATAATATTCCTTTACGTGCTAAGGGGTATCTAGAGAGTGGGATAGGTTTAATAACCCTAACCCTAACACGTACCCTAACCCTAACCCCTACCCTAACGCTAACACGTACCCTAATCCTAAACCGTACCCTAAACCGAGCCCTAACCCTAACACTAACCCTAACCCTAACCCTAACCCATACACTACACCGTACCCGAAGCCCTCCCCGAACCCGTACCCTAAGCCTTACCCTAAGCCTAACCCTAACCCTAGGCTACCCTTGACTGCTTCTGCCTCCAATAGATTTCCTAAGCACTAGTGTTTTAAGGAACAGCTTAAAAAGAGAATCCTAATGTGATTTATTTATAATGGGTGTGTTCCTTATCTTATCCTAGTGTCTAAACTCTTCTCCATGGCTGGACCTCCAAATAATATTCCTTTACGTGCTAAGGGGTATCTAGAGAGTGGGATAGGTTTAATAACTACCCTAACACTAACGCATACCCTAACCCTAACCCTTACCCTAACCCTAACACGTACCCTAATCCTAACCAATACACTAAACCGAGCCCTAACCCTAACACTAACCCTAAGCCTAACCCTAACCCATACCCTACGCCGTACCCGAAGTCCTCCCCGAACCCGTAACCTAAGCCGTACCCTAAGCCTAACCCTAAGCCTAAACCTAACCCTAGGCTACCCTTGACTGCTTCTGCCTCCAATAGATTTCCTAAGCACTAGTGTTTTAAGGAACAGCTTAAAAAGAGAACTCTAATGTGATTTCTTTATAATGGGTGTGTTCCTTATCTTATCCTAGTGTTTAACTCTTCTCCATGGCTGGACCACCAAATAATATTCCTTTACGTGCTAAGGGGTATCTAGAGAGTGGGATAGGTTTAATAACTACCCTAACACTAACACGTACCCTAACCCTAACCCCTACCCTAACCCTAACACGTACCCTAAAACTAAACCGTACCCTAAACCGAGCCCTAACCCTAACACTAACCCTAACCCTAACCCATACCATAGCCGTACCCGAAGACCTCCCCGAACCCGTACCCTAAGCCGTACCCTTAGCCTAACCCTAAGCCTAACCCTAACACTAGGCTACCCTTGACTCCTTCTGCCTCCAATAGATTTCCTAAGCACTAGTGTTTTAAGGAACAGCTTAAAAAGAGAATCCTAATGTGATTTCTCTATAAAGGGTGTGTTCCTTATCTTAGCCTAGTGGCTAAACTCTTCTCCATGGCTGGACCCCCAAATAATATTCCTTTACGTGCTAAGGGGTATCTAGAGAGTGGGATAGGTTTAATAACCCTAACCCTAACACGTACCCTAACCCTAACCCCTACCCTAACCCTAACACGTACCCTAATCCTAAACCGTACCCTAAACCGAGCCCTAACCCTAACACTAACCCTAACCCTAACCCTAACCCATACACTACACCGTACCCGAAGCCCTCCCCGAACCCGTACCCTAAGCCTTACCCTAAGCCTAACCCTAACCCTAGGCTACCCTTGACTGCTTCTGCCTCCAATAGATTTCCTAAGCACTAGTGTTTTAAGGAACAGCTGAAACAGAGAATCCTAATGTGATTTATTTATAATGGGTGTGTTCCTTATCTTATCCTAGTGTCTAAACTCTTCTCCATGGCTGGACCTCCAAATAATATTCCTTTACGTGCTAAGGGGTATCTAGAGAGTGGGATAGGTTTAATAACTACCCTAACACTAACGCATACCCTAACCCTAACCCTTACCCTAACCCTAACACGTACCCTAATCCTAACCAATACACTAAACCGAGCCCTAACCCTAACACTAACCCTAACCCTAACCCTAACCCATACCCTACGCCGTACCCGAAGCCCTCCCCGAACCCGTACCCTAAGCCGTACCCTAAGCCGTACCCTAAGTCTAACCCTAACCCTAGGCTACCCTTGACTGCTTCTGCCTCCAATAGATTTCCTAAGCAGTAGTGTTTTAAGGAACAGCTTAAAAAGAGAATCCTAATGTGATTTCTTTATAATGGGTGTGTTCCTTATCTTATCCTAGTGTCTAAACTCTTCTCCATGGCTGGACCTCCAAATAATATTCCTTTACGTGCTAAGGGGTATCTAGAGAGTGGGATAGGTTTAATAACTACCCTAACCCTAACGCGTACCCTAACCCTCACCCCTACCCTAACCCTAACACGTACCCTAATCCTAAACAATACCCTAAACCGAGCCCTAACCCTAACACTAACCCTAACCCTAACCCTAACCCATACCCTACGCCGTACCCGAAGTCCTCCCCGAACCCGTAACCTAAGCCGTACCCTAAGCCTAACCCTAAGCCTAAACCTAACCCTAGGCTACCCTTGACTGCTTCTGCCTCCAATAGATTTCCTAAGCACTAGTGTTTTAAGGAACAGCTTAAAAAGAGAATCCTAATGTGATTTCTTTATAATGTGTGTGTTCCTTATATTATCTTAGTGTCTAAACTCTTCTTCATGGGTGGACCCCCAAATAATATTCCTTTACGTGCTAAGGTGTATCTAGAGAGTGGGATAGGTTTAATAAGAACCCTAACCCTAACCCCTACCCTAACCCTAACACGTACCCTAATCATAACCCGTACCCTAAATGGAGCCCTAACCCTAACACTAACCCAAACCCTAACCCTAACCCATACCCTACGCCGTAACTGAAGCCCTATCCGAACCCGTACCGTAAGCCGTATCCTAATCCTAACCCTAAGCCTAAACCTAACCCTAGGCTACCCTTGACTGCTTCTGCCTCCAATAGATTTCCTAAGCACTAGTGTTTTAAGGAACAGCTTAAAAAGAGAATCCTAATGTGATTTCTATATAATGGGTGTGTTCCTTATCTTATCCTAGTGTCTAAACTCTTCTCCATTGCTGGACCCCCAAATAATATTCCTTTACGTGCTAAGGGGTATATAGAGTGGGATAGGTTTAATAACTACCCTAACCCTAACGCGTACCCTAACCCTAACCCTTACCCTAACCCTAACATGTACCCTAATCCTAAACAATACCCTAAACCGAGCCCTAACCCTAACACTAACCCTAAGCCTAACCCTAACCCATACCCTACGCCGTACCCGAAGCCCTCCCCGAACCCGTAACCTAAGCCGTACCCTAAGCCTAACCCTAAGCCTAACCCTAACCCTAGGCTACCCTTGACTGCTTCTGCCTCCAATAGATTTCCTAAGCACTAGTGTTTTAAGGAACAGCGTAAAAAGAGAATCCTAATGTGATTTCTTTATAATGTGTGTGTTCCTTATATTATCTTAGTGTCTAAACTCTTCTTCATGGGTGGACCCCCAAATAATATTCCTTTACGTGCTAAGGGGTATCTAGAGAGTGGGATAGGTTTAATAACTACCCTAACACTAACACGTACCCTAACCCTAACCCCTACCCTAACCCTAACACGTACCCTAAAACTAAACCGAGCCCTAACCCTAACACTAACCCTAACCCTAACCCATACCCTACGCCGTACACGAAGACCTCCCCGAACCCGTACCCTAAGCCGTACCCTTAGCCTAACCCTAAGCCTAACCCTAACCCTAGGCTACCCTTGACTCCTTCTGCCTCCAATAGATTTCCTAAGCACTAGTGTTTTAAGGAACATCTTAAAAAGAGAATCCTAATGTGATTTCTTTATAATGTGTGTGTTCCTTATCTTATCCTAGTGTCTAAACTCTTCTCCATGGCTGGATGCCCAAATAATATTCCTTTACGTGCTAAGGGGTATCTAGAGAGTGGGATAGGTTTAATAACCCTAACCCTAACACGTACCCTAACCCTAACCCCTACCCTAACCCTAACACGTACCCTAATCCTAAACCGTACCCTAAACCGAGCCCTAACCCTAACACTAACCCTAACCCTAACCCTAACCCATACACTACACCGTACCCGAAGCCCTCCCCGAACCCGTACCCTAAGCCTTACCCTAAGCCTAACCCTAACCCTAGGCTACCCTTGACTGCTTCTGCCTCCAATAGATTTCCTAAGCACTAGTGTTTTAAGGAACAGCTGAAACAGAGAATCCTAATGTGATTTATTTATAATGGGTGTGTTCCTTATCTTATCCTAGTGTCTAAACTCTTCTCCATGGCTGGACCTCCAAATAATATTCCTTTACGTGCTAAGGGGTATCTAGAGAGTGGGATAGGTTTAATAACTACCCTAACACTAACGCATACCCTAACCCTAACCCTTACCCTAACCCTAACACGTACCCTAATCCTAACCAATACACTAAACCGAGCCCTAACCCTAACACTAACCCTAACCCTAACCCTAACCCATACCCTACGCCGTACCCGAAGCCCTCCCCGAACCCGTACCCTAAGCCGTACCCTAAGCCGTACCCTAAGTCTAACCCTAACCCTAGGCTACCCTTGACTGCTTCTGCCTCCAATAGATTTCCTAAGCAGTAGTGTTTTAAGGAACAGCTTAAAAAGAGAATCCTAATGTGATTTCTTTATAATGGGTGTGTTCCTTATCTTATCCTAGTGTCTAAACTCTTCTCCATGGCTGGACCTCCAAATAATATTCCTTTACGTGCTAAGGGGTATCTAGAGAGTGGGATAGGTTTAATAACTACCCTAACCCTAACGCGTACCCTAACCCTCACCCCTACCCTAACCCTAACACGTACCCTAATCCTAAACAATACCCTAAACCGAGCCCTAACCCTAACACTAACCCTAACCCTAACCCTAACCCATACCCTACGCCGTACCCGAATTCCTCCCCGAACCCGTAACCTAAGCCGTACCCTAAGCCCAACCCTAAGCCTAAACCTAACCCTAGGCTACCCTTGACTGCTTCTGCCTCCAATAGATTTCCTAAGCACTAGTGTTTTAAGGAACAGCTTAAAAAGAGAATCCTAATGTGATTTCTTTATAATGTGTGTGTTCCTTATATTATCTTAATGTCTAAACTCTTCTTCATGGGTGGACCCCCAAATAATATTCCTTTACGTGCTAAGGTGTATCTAGAGAGTGGGATAGGTTTAATAAGAACCCTAACCCTAACCCCTACCCTAACCCTAACACGTACCCTAACCCTAACCCCTACCGTAACCCTAAAACGTACCCTAATCCTAAACCGTACCCTAAACCGAGCCCTAACCCTAACACTAACCCTAACCCTAACCCATACACTACACGGTATCCGAAGCCCTCCCCGAACCCGTACCCTAAGCCGTACCCTAAGCCTAACCCTAAGCCTAAACCTAACCCTAGGCTACCCTTGACTGCTTCTGCCTCCAATAGATTTCCTAAGCACTAGTGTTTTAAGGAACAGCTTAAAAAGAGAATCCTAATGTGATTTCTTTATAATGTGTGTGTTCCTTATATTATCTTAGTGTCTAAACTCTTCTCCATGGGTGGACCCCCAAATAATATTCCTTTACGTGCTAAGGTGTATCTAGAGAGTGGGATAGGTTTAATAAGAACCCTAACCCTAACCCCTACCCTAACCCTAACACGTACCCTAATCATAACCCGTACCCTAAACGGAGCCCTAACCCTAACACTAACCCAAACCCTAACCCTAACCCATACCCTACGCCGTACCTGAAGCCCTATCCGAACCCGTACCGTAAGCCGTATCCTAATCCTAACCCTAAGCGTAACCCTAACCCTAGGGTACCCTTGACTGCTTCTGCCTCCAATAGATTTCCTAAGCACTAGTGTTTTAAGGAACAGCTTAAAAAGAGAATCCTAATGTGATTTCTTTATAATGGGTGTGTTCCTTATCTTATCCTAGTGTCTAAACTCTTCTCCATTGCTGGACCCCCAAATAATATTCCTTTACGTGCTAAGGGGTATATAGAGTGGGATAGGTTTAATAACTACCCTAACCCTAACGCGTACCCTAACCCTAACCCTTACCCTAACCCTAACATGTACCCTAATCCTAAACAATACCCTAAACCGAGCCCTAACCCTAACACTAACCCTAAGCCTAACCCTAACCCATACCCTACGCCGTACCCGAAGCCCTCCCCGAACCCGTAACCTAAGCCGTAACCTAAGGCTAACCCTAAGCCTAACCCTAACCCTAGGCTACCCTTGACTGCTTCTGCCTCCAATAGATTTCCTAAGCACTAGTGTTTTAAGGAACAGCGTAAAAAGAGAATCCTAATGTGATTTCTTTATAATGTGTGTGTTCCTTATATTATCTTAGTGTCTAAACTCTTCTTCATGGGTGGACCCCCAAATAATATTCCTTTACGTGCTAAGGGGTATCTAGAGAGTGGGATAGGTTTAATAACTACCCTAACACTAACACGTACCCTAACCCTAACCCCTACCCTAACCCTAACACGTACCCTAAAACTAAACCGTACCCTAAACCGAGCCCTAACCCTAACACTAACCCTAACCCTAACCCATACCCTACGCCGTACCCGAAGACCTCCCCGAACCCGTACCCTAAGCCGTACCCTTAGCCTAACCCTAAGCCTAACCCTAACACTAGGCTACCCTTGACTCCTTCTGCCTCCAATAGATTTCCTAAGCACTAGTGTTTTAAGGAACAGCTTAAAAAGAGAATCCTAATGTGATTTCTCTATAAAGGGTGTGTTCCTTATCTTAGCCTCGTGTCTAAACTCTTCTCCATGCCTGGACCCCCAAATAATATTCCTTTACGTGCTAAGGGGTATCTAGAGAGTGGGATAGGTTTAATAACTACCCTAACCCTAATGCGTACCCTAACCCTAACCCCTACCCTAACCCTAACACGTACCCTAATCCTAAGCCGTACACTAAACCGAGCCCTAACATTAACACTAACCCTAACCCTAACTCATACACTACACCGTACCCGAAGCCCTCCCCGAACCCGTACCCTAAGCCTTACCCTAAGCCTAACCCTAACCCTAGGCTACCCTTGACTGCTTCTGCCTCCAATAGATTTCCTAAGCACTAGTGTTTTAAGGAACAGCTTAAAAAGAGAATCCTAATGTGATTTATTTATAATGGGTGTGTTCCTTATCTTATCCTAGTGTCTAAACTCTTCTCCATGGCTGGACCTCCAAATAATATTCCTTTACGTGCTAAGGGGTATCTAGAGAGTGGGATAGGTTTAATAACTACCCTAACACTAACGCATACCCTAACCCTAACCCTTACCCTAACCCTAACACGTACCCTAATCCTAACCAATACACTAAACCGAGCCCTAACCCTAACACTAACCCTAACCCTAAACCTAAACCATACCCTACGCCGTACCCGAAGCCCTCCCCGAACCCGTACCCTAAGCCTTACCCTAAGCCTAACCCTAACCCTAGGCTACCCTTGACTGCTTCTGCCTCCAATAGATTTCCTAAGCACTAGTGTTTTAAGGAACAGCTTAAAAAGAGAATCCTAATGTGATTTCTTTATAATGGGTGTGTTCCTTATCTTATCCTAGTGTTTAACTCTTCTCCATGGCTGGACCCCCAAATAATATTCCTTTACGTGCTAAGGGGTATCTAGAGAGTGGGATAGGTTTAATAACTACCCTAACCCTAACGCGTGCCCTAACCCTAACCCCTACCCTAACCCTAACACGTACCCTAATCCTAAACAATACCCTAAACCGAGCCCTAACCCTAACACTAACCCTAACCCTAAACCTAACCCATACCCTACGCCGTACCCGAAGCCCTCCCCGAACCCGTACCCTAAGCCTTACGCTAAGCCTAACCCTAACCCTAGGCTACCCTTGACTGCTTCTGCCTCCAATAGATTTCCTAAGCACTAGTGTTTTAAGGAACAGCTTAAAAAGAGAATCCTAATGTGATTTCTTTATAATGTGTGTGTTCCTTATATTATCTTAGTGTCTAAACTCTTCTTCCTGGGTGGACCCCCAAATAATATTCCTTTACGTGCTAAGGTGTATCTAGAGAGTGGGATAGGTTTAATAAGAACCCTAACCCTAACCCCTACCCTAACCCTAACACGTACCCTAATCATAACCCGTACCCTAAACGGAGCCCTAACCCTAACACTAACCCAAACCCTAACCCTAACCCATACCCTACGCCGTACCTGAAGCCCTATCCGAACCCGTACCGTAAGCCGTATCCTAATCCTAACCCTAAGCCTAACCCTAACCCTAGGCTACCCTTGACTGCTTCTGCCTCCAATAGATTTCCTAAGCACTAGTGTTTTAAGGAACAGCTTAAAAAGAGAATCCTAATGTGATTTCTTTATAATGGGTGTGTTCCTTATCTTATCCTAGTGTCTAAACTCTTCTCCATTGCTGGACCCCCAAATAATATTCCTTTACGTGCTAAGGGGTATATAGAGTGGGATAGGTTTAATAACTACCCTAACCCTAACGCGTACCCTAACCCTAACCCTTACCCTAACCCTAACATGTACCCTAATCCTAAACAATACCCGAAACCGAGCCCTAACCCTAACACTAACCCTAAGCCTAACCCTAACCCATACCCTACGCCGTACCCGAAGCCCTCCCCGAACCCGTAACCTAAGCCGTACCCTAAGCCTAACCCTAAGCCTAACCCTAACCCTAGGCTACCCTTGACTGCTTCTGCCTCCAATAGATTTCCTAAGCACTAGTGTTTTAAGGAACAGCGTAAAAAGAGAATCCTAATGTGATTTCTTTATAATGTGTGTGTTCCTTATATTATCTTAGTGTCTAAACTCTTCTTCATGGGTGGACCCCCAAATAATATTCCTTTACATGCTAAGGGGTATCTAGAGAGTGGAATAGGTTTAATAACTACCCTAACACTAACACGTACCCTAACCCTAACCCCTACCCTAACCCTAACACGTACCCTAAAACTAAACCGTACCCTAAACCGAGCCCTAACCCTAACACTAACCCTAACCCTAACCCATACCCTACGCCGTACCCGAAGACCTCCCCGAACCCGTACCCTAAGCCGTACCCTTAGCCTAACCCTAAGCCTAACCCTAACACTAGGCTACCCTTGACTCCTTCTGCCTCCAATAGATTTCCTAAGCACTAGTGTTTTAAGGAACAGCTTAAAAAGAGAATCCTAATGTGATTTCTCTATAAAGGGTGTGTTCCTTATCTTAGCCTAGTGTCTAAACTCTTCTCCATGGCTGGACACCCAAATAATATTCCTTTACGTGCTAAGGGGTATCTAGAGAGTGGGATAGGTTTAATAACTACCCTAACCCTAATGCGTACCCTAACCCTAACCCCTACCCTAACCCTAACACGTACCCTAATCCTAAGTCGTACACTAAACCGAGCCCTAACATTAACACTAACCCTAACCCTAACTCATACACTACACTGTACCCGAAGCCCTCCCCGAACCCGTACCCTAAGCCTTACCCTAAGCCTAACCCTAACCCTAGGCTACCCTTGACTGCTTCTGCCTCCAATAGATTTCCTAAGCACTAGTGTTTTAAGGAAGAGCTGAAAAAGAGAATCCTAATGTGATTTCTTTATAATGTGTGTGTTCCTTATCTTATCCTAGTGTCTAAACTCTTCTCCATGGCTGGATGCCCAAATAATATTCCTTTACGTGCTAAGGGGTATCTAGAGAGTGGGATAGGTTTAATAACCCTAACCCTAACACGTACCCTAACCCTAACCCCTACCCTAACGCTAACACGTACCCTAATCCTATACCGTACCCTAAACCGAGCCCTAACCCTAACACTAACCCTAACCCTAACCCTAACCCATACACTACACCGTACCCGAAGCCCTCCCCGAACCCGTACCCTAAGCCTTACCCTAAGCCTAACCCTAACCCTAGGCTACCCTTGACTGCTTCTGCCTCCAATAGATTTCCTAAGCACTAGTGTTTTAAGGAACAGCTTAAAAAGAGAATCCTAATGTGATTTATTTATAATGGGTGTGTTCCTTATCTTATCCTAGTGTCTAAACTCTTCTCCATGGCTGGACCTCCAAATAATATTCCTTTACGTGCTAAGGGGTATCTAGAGAGTGGGATAGGTTTAATAACTACCCTAACACTAACGCATACCCTAACCCTAACCCTTACCCTAACCCTAACACGTACCCTAATCCTAACCAATACACTAAACCGAGCCCTAACCCTAACACTAACCCTAACACTAAACCTAACCCATACCCTACGCCGTATCCGAAGCCCTCCCCGAACCCGTACCCTAAGCCGTACCCTAAGTCTAACCCTAACCCTAGGCTACCCTTGACTGCTTCTGCCTCCAATAGATTTCCTAAGCAGTAGTGTTTTAAGGAACAGCTTAAAAAGAGAATCCTAATGTGATTTCTTTATAATGGGTGTGTTCCTTATCTTATCCTAGTGTCTAAACTCTTCTCCATGGCTGGACCACCAAATAATATTCCTTTACGTGCTAAGGGGTATATAGAGAGTGGGATAGGTTTAATAACTACCCTAACCCTAACGCGTACCCTAACCCTAACCCCTACCCTAACCCTAACACGTACCCTAATCCTAAACAATACCCTAAACCGAGCCCTAACCCTAACACTAACCCTAACCCTAACCCTAACCCATACCCTACGCCGTACCCGAATTCCTCCCCGAACCCGTAACCTAAGCCGTACCCTAAGCCTAACCCTAAGCCTAAACCTAACCCTAGGCTACCCTTGACTGCTTCTGCCTCCAATAGATTTCCTAAGCACTAGTGTTTTAAGGAACAGCTTAAAAAGAGAATCCTAATGTGATTTCTTTATAATGTGTGTGTTCCTTATATTATCTTAGTGTCTAAACTCTTCTTCATGGGTGGACCCCCAAATAATATTCCTTTACGTGCTAAGGTGTATCTAGAGAGTGGGATAGGTTTAATAAGAACCCTAACCCTAACCCCTACCCTAACCCTAACACGTACCCTAATCATAACCCGTACCCTAAACGGAGCCCTAACCCTAACACTAACCCAAACCCTAACCCTAACCCATACCCTACGCCGTACCTGAAGCCCTCTCCGAACCCGTACCGTAAGCCGTATCCTAATCCTAACCCTAAGCCTAACACTAACCCTATGCTACCCTTGACTGCTTCTGCCTCCAATAGATTTCCTAAGCACTAGTGTTTTAAGGAACAGCTTAAAAAGAGAATCCTAATGTGATTTCTTTATAATGGGTGTGTTCCTTATCTTATCCTAGTGTCTAAACTCTTCTACATTGCTGGACCCCCAAATAATATTCCTTTACGTGCTAAGGGGTATATAGAGTGGGATAGGTTTAATAACTACCCTAACCCTAACGCGTACCCTAACCCTAACCCTTACCCTAACCCTAACATGTACCCTAATCCTAAACAATACCCTAAACCGAGCCCTAACCCTAACACTAACCCTAACCCTAACCCTAACCCATACCCTACGCCGTACCCGAAGCCTTCCCCGAACCCGTAACCTAAGCCGTACCCTAAGCCTAACCCTAACCCTAGGCTACCCTTGACTGCTTCTGCCTCCAATAGATTTCCTAAGCACTAGTGTTTTAAGGAACAGCGTAAAAAGAGAATCCTAATGTGATTTCTTTATAATGTGTGTGTTCCTTATATTATCTTAGTGTCAAAACTCTTCTTCATGTGTGGACCCCCAAATAATACTCCTTTACGTGCTAAGGTGTATCTAGAGAGTGGGATAGGTTTAATAAGTACCCTAACTCTAACGCGTACCCTAACCCTAACCCCTACCCTAACCCTAACACGTACCCTAATCCTAGGCCGTACACTAAACCGAGCCCTAACATTAACACAAACCCTAACACTAACCCTAACTCATACACTACACCGTACCCGAAGCCCTCCCCGAACCCGTACCCTAAGCCTTACCCTAAGCCTAACCCTAACCCTAGGCTACCCTTGACTGCTTCTGCCTCCAATAGATTTCCTAAGCACTAGTGTTTTAAGGAAGAGCTGAAAAAGAGAATCCTAATGTGATTTCTTTATAATGTGTGTGTTCCTTATCTTATCCTAGTGTCTAAACTCTTCTCCATGGCTGGATCCCCAAATAATATTCCTTTACGTGCTAAGGGGTATATAGAAAGTGGGATAGGTTTAATAACCCTAACCCTAACACGTACCCTAACCCTAACCCCTACCCTAACCCTAACACGTACCCTAATCCTAAATCGTACCCTAAACCAAGCCCTAACCCTAACACTAACCCTAACCCTATCCCTAACCCATACACTACACCGTACCCGAAGCCCTACCCGAACCCATACCCTAAGCCTTACCCTAAGCCTAACCCTAACCCTAGGCTACCCTTGACTGCTTCTGCCTCCAATAGATTTCCTAAGCACTAGTGTTTTAAGGAACAGCTTAAAAAGAGAATCCTAATGTGATTTCTTTATAATGTGTGTGTTCCTTATCTTATCCTAGTGTCTAAACTCTTCTCCATGGCTGGATGCCCAAATAATATTCCTTTACGTGCTAAGGGGTATCTAGAGAGTGGGATAGGTTTAATAACCCTAACCCTAACACGTACACTAACCCTAACCCCTACCCTAACCCTAACACGTACCCTAATCCTAAACCGTACCCTAAACCGAGCCGTAACCCTAACACTAACCCTAACCCTAACCCTAACCCATACACTACACCGTACCCGAAGCCCTCCCCGAACCCGTACCCTAAGCCGTACCCTAAGCCGTACCCTAAGTCTAACCCTAACCCTAGGCTACCCTTGACTGCTTCTGCCTCCAATAGATTTCCTAAGCAGTAGTGTTTTAAGGTACAGCTTAAAAAGAGAATCCTAATGTGATTTCTTTATAATGGGTGTGTTCCTTATCTTATCCTAGTGTCTAAACTCTTCTCCATGGCTGGACCCCCAAATAATATTCCTTTACGTGCTAAGGGGTATATAGAGAGTGGGATAGGTTTAATAACTACCCTAACCCTAACGCGTACCCTAACCCTAACCCCTACCCTAACCCTAACACGTACCCTAATCCTAAACAATACCCTAAACCGAGCCCTAACCCTAACACTAACCCTAACCCTAACCCTAACCCATACCCTACGCCGTACCCGAATTCCTCCCCGAACCCGTAACCTAAGCCGTACCCTAAGCCTAACCCTAAGCCTAAACCTAATCCTAGGCTACCCTTGACTGCTTCTGCCTCCAATAGATTTCCTAAGCACTAGTGTTTTAAGGAACAGCTTAAAAAGAGAATCCTAATGTGATTTCTTTATAATGTGTGTGTTCCTTATATTATCTTAGTGTCTAAACTCTTCTTCATGGGTGGACCCCCAAATAATATTCCTTTACGTGCTAAGGTGTATCTAGAGAGTGGGATAGGTTTAATAAGAACCCTAACCCTAACCCCTACCCTAACCCTAACACGTACCCTAATCATAACCCGTACCCTAAACGGAGCCCTAACCCTAACACTAACCCAAACCCTAACCCTAACCCATACCCTACGCCGTACCTCAAGCCCTCTCCGAACCCATACCGTAAGCCGTATCCTAATCCTAACCCTAAGCCTAACCCTAACCCTAGGCTACCCTTGACTGCTTCTGCCTCCAATAGATTTCCTAAGCACTAGTGTTTTAAGGAACAGCTTAAAAAGAGAATCCTAATGTGATTTCTTTATAATGGGTGTGTTCCTTATCTTATCCTAGTGTCTAAACTCTTCTCCATTGCTGCACCCCCAAATAATATTCCTTTACGTGCTAAGGGGTATATAGAGTGGGATAGGTTTAATAACTACCCTAACCCTAACGCGTACCCTAACCCTAACCCTTACCCTAACCCTAACATGTACCCTAATCCTAAACAATACCCTAAACCGAGCCCTAACCCTAACACTAACCCTAAGCCTAACCCTAACCCATACCCTACGCCGTACCCGAAGCCTTCCCCGAACCCGTAACCTAAGCCGTACCCTAAGCCTAACCCTAAGCCTAACCCTAACCCTAGGCTACCCTTGACTGCTTCTGCCTCCAATAGATTTCCTAAGCACTAGTGTTTTAAGGAAGAGCTGAAAAAGAGAATCCTAATGTGATTTCTTTATAATGTGTGTGTTCCTTATCTTATCCTAGTTTCTAAACTCTTCTCCATGGCTGGATCCCCAAATAATATTCCTTTACGTGCTAAGGGGTATCTAGAGAGTGGGATAGGTTTAATAACCCTAACCCTAACACGTACCCTAACCCTAACCCCTACCCTAACCCTAAAACGTACCCTAATCCTAAACCGTACCCTAAACCGAGCCCTAACCCTAACACTAACCCTAACCCTAACCCATACACTACACGGTATCCGAAGCCCTCCCCGAACCCGTACCCTAAGCCGTACCCTAAGCCTAACCCTAAGCCTAAACCTAACCCTAGGCTACCTTTGACTGCTTCTGCCTCCAATAGATTTCCTAAGCACTAGTGTTTTAAGGAACAGCTTAAAAAGAGAATCCTAATGTGATTTCTTTATAATGTGTGTGTTCCTTATATTATCTTAGTGTCTAAACTCTTCTTCATGGGTGGACCCCCAAATAATATTCCTTTACGTGCTAAGGTGTATCTAGAGAGTGGGATAGGTTTAATAAGAACCCTAACCCTAACCCCTACCCTAACCCTAACACGTACCCTAATCATAACCCGTACACTAAACGGAGCCCTAACCCTAACACTAACCCAAACCCTAACCCTAACCCATACCCTACGCCGTACCTGAAGCCCTATCCGAACCCGTACCGTAAGCCGTATCCTAATCCTAACCCTAAGCCTAACCCTAACCCTAGGCTACCCTTGACTGCTTCTGCCTCCAATAGATTTCCTAAGCACTAGTGTTTTAAGGAACAGCTTAAAAAGAGAATCCTAATGTGATTTCTTTATAATGGGTGTGTTCCTTATCTTATCCTAGTGTCTAAACTCTTCTCCATTGCTGGACCCCCAAATAATATTCCTTTACGTGCTAAGGGGTATATAGAGTGGGATAGGTTTAATAACTACCCTAACCCTAACGCGTACCCTAACCCTAACCCTTACCCTAACCCTAACATGTACCCTAATCCTAAACAATACCCTAAACCGAGCCCTAACCCTAACACTAACCCTAAGCCTAACCCTAACCCATACCCTACGCCGTACCCGAAGCCCTCCCCGAACCCGTAACCTAAGCCGTAACCTAAGCCTAACCCTAAGCCTAACCCTAACCCTAGGCTACCCTTGACTGCTTCTGCCTCCAATAGATTTCCTAAGCACTAGTGTTTTAAGGAACAGCGTAAAAAGAGAATCCTAATGTGATTTCTTTATAATGTGTGTGTTCCTTATATTATCTTAGTGTCTAAACTCTTCTTCATGGGTGGACCCCCAAATAATATTCCTTTACGTGCTAAGGGGTATCTAGAGAGTGGGATAGGTTTAATAACTACCCTAACACTAACACGTACCCTAACCCTAACCCCTACCCTAACCCTAACACGTACCCTAAAACTAAACCGTACCCTAAACCGAGCCCTAACCCTAACACTAACCCTAACCCTAACCCATACCCTACGCCGTACCCGAAGACCTCCCCGAACCCGTACCCTAAGCCGTACCCTTAGCCTAACCCTAAGCCTAACCCTAACACTAGGCTACCCTTGACTCCTTCTGCCTCCAATAGATTTCCTAAGCACTAGTGTTTTAAGGAACAGCTTAAAAAGAGAATCCTAATGTGATTTCTCTATAAAGGGTGTGTTCCTTATCTTAGCCTAGTGTCTAAACTCTTCTCCATGCCTGGACCCCCAAATAATATTCCTTTACGTGCTAAGGGGTATCTAGAGAGTGGGATAGTTTTAATAACTACCCTAACCCTAATGCGTTCCCTAACCCTAACCCCTACCCTAACCCTAACACGTACCCTAATCCTATGCCGTACACTAAACCGAGCCCTAACATTAACACTAACCCTAACCCTAACTCATACACTACACCGTACCCGAAGCCCTCCCCGAACCCGTACCCTAAGCCTTACCCTAAGCCTAACCCTAACCCTAGGCTACCCTTGACTGCTTCTGCCTCCAATAGATTTCCTAAGCACTAGTGTTTTAAGGAACAGCTTAAAAAGAGAATCCTAATGTGATTTATTTATAATGGGTGTGTTCCTTATCTTATCCTAGTGTCTAAACTCTTCTCCATGGCTGGACCTCCAAATAATATTCCTTTACGTGCTAAGGGGTATCTAGAGAGTGGGATAGGTTTAATAACTACCCTAACACTAACGCATACCCTAACCCTAACCCTTACCCTAACCCTAACACGTACCCTAATCCTAACCAATACACTAAACCGAGCCCTAACCCTAACACTAACCCTAACCCTAAACCTAACCCATACCCTACGCCGTACCCGAAGCCCTCCCCGAACCCGTACCCTAAGCCTTACCCTAAGCCTAACCCTAACCCTAGGCTACCCTTGACTGCTTCTGCCTCCAATAGATTTCCTAAGCACTAGTGTTTTAAGGAACAGCTTAAAAAGAGAATCCTAATGTGATTTCTTTATAATGGGTGTGTTCCTTATCTTATCCTAGTGTTTAACTCTTCTCCATGGCTGGACCCCCAAATAATATTCCTTTACGTGCTAAGGGGTATCTAGAGAGTGGGATAGGTTTAATAACTACCCTAACCCTAACGCGTACCCTAACCCTAACCCCTACCCTAACCCTAACACGTACCCTAATCCTAAACAATACCCTAAACCGAGCCCTAACCCTAACACTAACCCTAACCCTAACCCTAACCCATACCCTACGCCGTACCCGAAGTCCTCCCCGAACCCGTAACCTAAGCCGTACCCTAAGCCTAACCCTAAGCCTAAACCTAACCCTAGGCTACCCTTGACTGCTTCTGCCTCCAATAGATTTCCTAAGCACTAGTGTTTTAAGGAACAGCTTAAAAAGAGAATCCTAATGTGATTTCTTTATAATGTGTGTGTTCCTTATATTATCTTAGTGTCTAAACTCTTCTTCCTGGGTGGACCCCCAAATAATATTCCTTTACGTGCTAAGGTGTATCTAGAGAGTGGGATAGGTTTAATAAGAACCCTAACCCTAACCCCTACCCTAACCCTAACACGTACCCTAATCATAACCCGTACCCTAAACGGAGCCCTAACCCTAACACTAACCCAAACCCTAACCCTAACCCATACCCTACGCCGTACCTGAAGCCCTATCCGAACCCGTACCGTAAGCCGTATCCTAATCCTAACCCTAAGCCTAACCCTAACCCTAGGCTACCCTTGACTGCTTCTGCCTCCAATAGATTTCCTAAGCACTAGTGTTTTAAGGAACAGCTTAAAAAGAGAATCCTAATGTGATTTCTTTATAATGGGTGTGTTCCTTATCTTATCCTAGTGTCTAAACTCTTCTCCATTGCTGGACCCCCAAATAATATTCCTTTACGTGCTAAGGGGTATATAGAGTGGGATAGGTTTAATAACTACCCTAACCCTAACGCGTACCCTAACCCTAACCCTTACCCTAACCCTAACATGTACCCTAATCCTAAACAATACCCGAAACCGAGCCCTAACCCTAACACTAACCCTAAGCCTAACCCTAACCCATACCCTACGCCGTACCCGAAGCCCTCCCCGAACCCGTAACCTAAGCCGTACCCTAAGCCTAACCCTAAGCCTAACCCTAACCCTAGGCTACCCTTGACTGCTTCTGCCTCCAATAGATTTCCTAAGCACTAGTGTTTTAAGGAACAGCGTAAAAAGAGAATCCTAATGTGATTTCTTTATAATGTGTGTGTTCCTTATATTATCTTAGTGTCTAAACTCTTCTTCATGGGTGGACCCCCAAATAATATTCCTTTACATGCTAAGGGGTATCTAGAGAGTGGAATAGGTTTAATAACTACCCTAACACTAACACGTACCCTAACCCTAACCCCTACCCTAACCCTAACACGTACCCTAAAACTAAACCGTACCCTAAACCGAGCCCTAACCCTAACACTAACCCTAACCCTAACCCATACCCTACGCCGTACCCGAAGACCTCCCCGAACCCGTACCCTAAGCCGTACCCTTAGCCTAACCCTAAGCCTAACCCTAACACTAGGCTACGCTTGACTCCTTCTGCCTCCAATAGATTTCCTAAGCACTAGTGTTTTAAGGAACAGCTTAAAAAGAGAATCCTAATGTGATTTCTCTATAAAGGGTGTGTTCCTTATCTTAGCCTAGTGTCTAAACTCTTCTCCATGGCTGGACACCCAAATAATATTCCTTTACGTGCTAAGGGGTATCTAGAGAGTGGGATAGGTTTAATAACTACCCTAACCCTAATGCGTACCCTAACCCTAACCCCTACCCTAACCCTAACACGTACCCTAATCCTAAGCCGTACACTAAACCGAGCCCTAACATTAACACTAACCCTAACCCTAACTCATACACTACACTGTACCCGAAGCCCTCCCCGAACCCGTACCCTAAGCCTTACCCTAAGCCTAACCCTAACCCTAGGCTACCCTTGACTGCTTCTGCCTCCAATAGATTTCCTAAGCACTAGTGTTTTAAGGAAGAGCTGAAAAAGAGAATCCTAATGTGATTTCTTTATAATGTGTGTGTTCCTTATCTTATCCTAGTGTCTAAACTCTTCTCCATGGCTGGATGCCCAAATAATATTCCTTTACGTGCTAAGGGGTATCTAGAGAGTGGGATAGGTTTAATAACCCTAACCCTAACACGTACCCTAACCCTAACCCCTACCCTAACGCTAACACGTACCCTAATCCTATACCGTACCCTAAACCGAGCCCTAACCCTAACACTAACCCTAACCCTAACCCTAACCCATACACTACACCGTACCCGAAGCCCTCCCCGAACCCGTACCCTAAGCCTTACCCTAAGCCTAACCCTAACCCTAGGCTACCCTTGACTGCTTCTGCCTCCAATAGATTTCCTAAGCACTAGTGTTTTAAGGAACAGCTTAAAAAGAGAATCCTAATGTGATTTATTTATAATGGGTGTGTTCCTTATCTTATCCTAGTGTCTAAACTCTTCTCCATGGCTGGACCTCCAAATAATATTCCTTTACGTGCTAAGGGGTATCTAGAGAGTGGGATAGGTTTAATAACTACCCTAACACTAACGCATACCCTAACCCTAACCCTTACCCTAACCCTAACACGTACCCTAATCCTAACCAATACACTAAACCGAGCCCTAACCCTAACACTAACCCTAACACTAAACCTAACCCATACCCTACGCCGTATCCGAAGCCCTCCCCGAACCCGTACCCTAAGCCGTACCCTAAGTCTAACCCTAACCCTAGGCTACCCTTGACTGCTTCTGCCTCCAATAGATTTCCTAAGCAGTAGTGTTTTAAGGAACAGCTTAAAAAGAGAATCCTAATGTGATTTCTTTATAATGGGTGTGTTCCTTATCTTATCCTAGTGTCTAAACTCTTCTCCATGGCTGGACCACCAAATAATATTCCTTTACGTGCTAAAGGGTATATAGAGAGTGGGATAGGTTTAATAACTACCCTAACCCTAACGCGTACCCTAACCCTAACCCCTACCCTAACCCTAACACGTACCCTAATCCTAAACAATACCCTAAACCGAGCCCTAACCCTAACACTAACCCTAACCCTAACCCTAACCCATACCCTACGCCGTACCCGAATTCCTCCCCGAACCCGTAACCTAAGCCGTACCCTAAGCCTAACCCTAAGCCTAAACCTAACCCTAGGCTACCCTTGACTGCTTCTGCCTCCAATAGATTTCCTAAGCACTAGTGTTTTAAGGAACAGCTTAAAAAGAGAATCCTAATGTGATTTCTTTATAATGTGTGTGTTCCTTATATTATCTTAGTGTCTAAACTCTTCTTCATGGGTGGACCCCCAAATAATATTCCTTTACGTGCTAAGGTGTATCTAGAGAGTGGGATAGGTTTAATAAGAACCCTAACCCTAACCCCTACCCTAACCCTAACACGTACCCTAATCATAACCCGTACCCTAAACGGAGCCCTAACCCTAACACTAACCCAAACCCTAACCCTAACCCATACCCTACGCCGTACCTGAAGCCCTCTCCGAACCCGTACCGTAAGCCGTATCCTAATCCTAACCCTAAGCCTAACACTAACCCTATGCTACCCTTGACTGCTTCTGCCTCCAATAGATTTCCTAAGCACTAGTGTTTTAAGGAACAGCTTAAAAAGAGAATCCTAATGTGATTTCTTTATAATGGGTGTGTTCCTTATCTTATCCTAGTGTCTAAACTCTTCTACATTGCTGGACCCCCAAATAATATTCCTTTACGTGCTAAGGGGTATATAGAGTGGGATAGGTTTAATAACTACCCTAACCCTAACGCGTACCCTAACCCTAACCCTTACCCTAACCCTAACATGTACCCTAATCCTAAACAATACCCTAAACCGAGCCCTAACCCTAACACTAACCCTAACCCTAACCCTAACCCATACCCTACGCCGTACCCGAAGCCTTCCCCGAACCCGTAACCTAAGCCGTACCCTAAGCCTAACCCTAACCCTAGGCTACCCTTGACTGCTTCTGCCTCCAATAGATTTCCTAAGCACTAGTGTTTTAAGGAACAGCGTAAAAAGAGAATCCTAATGTGATTTCTTTATAATGTGTGTGTTCCTTATATTATCTTAGTGTCAAAACTCTTCTTCATGTGTGGACCCCCAAATAATACTCCTTTACGTGCTAAGGTGTATCTAGAGAGTGGGATAGGTTTAATAAGTACCCTAACTCTAACGCGTACCCTAACCCTAACCCCTACCCTAACCCTAACACGTACCCTAATCCTAGGCCGTACACTAAACCGAGCCCTAACATTAACACAAACCCTAACACTAACCCTAACTCATACACTACACCGTACCCGAAGCCCTCCCCGAACCCGTACCCTAAGCCTTACCCTAAGCCTAACCCTAACCCTAGGCTACCCTTGACTGCTTCTGCCTCCAATAGATTTCCTAAGCACTAGTGTTTTAAGGAAGAGCTGAAAAAGAGAATCCTAATGTGATTTCTTTATAATGTGTGTGTTCCTTATCTTATCCTAGTGTCTAAACTCTTCTCCATGGCTGGATCCCCAAATAATATTCCTTTACGTGCTAAGGGGTATATAGAAATTGGGATAGGTTTAATAACCCTAACCCTAACACGTACCCTAACCCTAACCCCTACCCTAACCCTAACACTACCCTAATCCTAAATCGTACCCTAAACCAAGCCCTAACCCTAACACTAACCCTAACCCTATCCCTAACCCATACACTACACCGTACCCGAAGCCCTCCCCGAACCCGTACCCTAAGCCGTACCCTAAGCCGTACCCTAAGTCTAACCCTAACCCTAGGCTACCCTTGACTGCTTCTGCCTCCAATAGATTTCCTAAGCAGTAGTGTTTTAAGGAACAGCTTAAAAAGAGAATCCTAATGTGATTTCTTTATAATGGGTGTGTTCCTTATCTTATCCTAGTGTCTAAACTCTTCTCCATGGCTGGACCCCCAAATAATATTCCTTTACGTGCTAAGGGGTATATAGAGAGTGGGATAGGTTTAATAACTACCCTAACCCTAACGCGTACCCTAACCCTAACCCCTACCCTAACCCTAACACGTACCGTAATCCTAAACAATACCCTAAACCGAGCCCTAACCCTAACACTAACCCTAACCCTAACCCTAACCCATACCCTACGCCGTACCCGAATTCCTCCCCGAACCCGTAACCTAAGCCGTACCCTAAGCCTAACCCTAAGCCTAAACCTAACCCTAGGCTACCCTTGACTGCTTCTGCCTCCAATAGATTTCCTAAGCACTAGTGTTTTAAGGAACAGCTTAAAAAGAGAATCCTAATGTGATTTCTTTATAATGTGTGTGTTCCTTATATTATCTTAATGTCTAAACTCTTCTTCATGGGTGGACCCCCAAATAATATTCCTTTACGTGCTAAGGTGTATCTAGAGAGTGGGATAGGTTTAATAAGAACCCTAACCCTAACCCCTACCCTAACCCTAACACGTACCCTAATCATAAACCGTACCCTAAACGGAGCCCTAACCCTAACACTAACCCAAACCCTAACCCTAACCCATACCCTACGCCGTACCTCAAGCCCTCTCCGAACCCATACCGTAAGCCGTATCCTAATCCTAACCCTAAGCCTAACCCTAACCCTAGGCTACCCTTGACTGCTTCTGCCTCCAATAGATTTCCTAAGCACTAGTGTTTTAAGGAACAGCTTAAAAAGAGAATCCTAATGTGATTTCTTTATAATGGGTGTGTTCCTTATCTTATCCTAGTGTCTAAACTCTTCTCCATTGCTGCACCCCCAAATAATATTCCTTTACGTGCTAAGGGGTATATAGAGTGGGATAGGTTTAATAACTACCCTAACCCTAACGCGTACCCTAACCCTAACCCTTACCCTAACCCTAACATGTACCCTAATCCTAAACAATACCCTAAACCGAGCCCTAACCCTAACACTAACCCTAAGCCTAACCCTAACCCATACCCTACGCCGTACCCGAAGCCTTCCCCGAACCCGTAACCTAAGCCGTACCCTAAGCCTAACCCTAAGCCTAACCCTAACCCTAGGCTACCCTTGACTGCTTCTGCCTCCAATAGATTTCCTAAGCACTAGTGTTTTAAGGAAGAGCTGAAAAAGAGAATCCTAATGTGATTTCTTTATAATGTGTGTGTTCCTTATCTTATCCTAGTTTCTAAACTCTTCTCCATGGCTGGATCCCCAAATAATATTCCTTTACGTGCTAAGGGGTATCTAGAGAGTGGGATAGGTTTAATAACCCTAACCCTAACACGTACCCTAACCCTAACCCCTACCCTAACCCTAAAACGTACCCTAATCCTAAACCGTACCCTAAACCGAGCCCTAACCCTAACACTAACCCTAACCCTAACCCATACACTACACGGTATCCGAAGCCCTCCCCGAACCCGTACCCTAAGCCGTACCCTAAGCCTAACCCTAAGCCTAAACCTAACCCTAGGCTACCCTTGACTGCTTCTGCCTCCAATAGATTTCCTAAGCACTAGTGTTTTAAGGAACAGCTTAAAAAGAGAATCCTAATGTGATTTCTTTATAATGTGTGTGTTCCTTATATTATCTTAGTGTCTAAACTCTTCTTCATGGGTGGACCCCCAAATAATATTCCTTTACGTGCTAAGGTGTATCTAGAGAGTGGGATAGGTTTAATAAGAACCCTAACCCTAACCCCTACCCTAACCCTAACACGTACCCTAATCATAACCCGTACACTAAACGGAGCCCTAACCCTAACACTAACCCAAACCCTAACCCTAACCCATACCCTACGCCGTACCTGAAGCCCTATCCGAACCCGTACCGTAAGCCGTATCCTAATCCTAACCCTAAGCCTAACCCTAACCCTAGGCTACCCTTGACTGCTTCTGCCTCCAATAGATTTCCTAAGCACTAGTGTTTTAAGGAACAGCTTAAAAAGAGAATCCTAATGTGATTTCTTTATAATGGGTGTGTTCCTTATCTTATCCTAGTGTCTAAACTCTTCTCCATTGCTGGACCCCCAAATAATATTCCTTTACGTGCTAAGGGGTATATAGAGTGGGATAGGTTTAATAACTACCCTAACCCTAACGCGTACCCTAACCCTAACCCTTACCCTAACCCTAACATGTACCCTAATCCTAAACAATACCCTAAAACGAGCCCTAACCCTAACACTAAACCTAAGCCTAACCCTAACCCATACCCTACGCCGTACCCGAAGCCCTCCCCGAACCCGTAACCTAAGCCGTAACCTAAGCCTAACCCTAAGCCTAACCCTAACCCTAGGCTACCCTTGACTGCTTCTGCCTCCAATAGATTTCCTAAGCACTAGTGTTTTAAGGAACAGCGTAAAAAGAGAATCCTAATGTGATTTCTTTATAATGTGTGTGTTCCTTATATTATCTTAGTGTCTAAACTCTTCTTCATGGGTGGACCCCCAAATAATATTCCTTTACGTGCTAAGGGGTATCTAGAGAGTGGGATAGGTTTAATAACTACCCTAACACTAACACGTACCCTAACCCTAACCCCTACCCTAACCCTAACACGTACCCTAAAACTAAACCGTACCCTAAACCGAGCCCTAACCCTAACACTAACCCTAACCCTAACCCATACCCTACGCCGTACCCGAAGACCTCCCCGAACCCGTACCCTAAGCCGTACCCTTAGCCTAACCCTAAGCCTAACCCTAACACTAGGCTACCCTTGACTCCTTCTGCCTCCAATAGATTTCCTAAGCACTAGTGTTTTAAGGAACAGCTTAAAAAGAGAATCCTAATGTGATTTCTCTATAAAGGGTGTGTTCCTTATCTTAGCCTAGTGTCTAAACTCTTCTCCATGCCTGGACCCCCAAATAATATTCCTTTACGTGCTAAGGGGTATCTAGAGAGTGGGATAGGTTTAATAACTACCCTAACCCTAATGCGTTCCCTAACCCTAACCCCTACCCTAACCCTAACACGTACCCTAATCCTAAGCCGTACACTAAACCGAGCCCTAACATTAACACTAACCCTAACCCTAACTCATACACTACACCGTACCCGAAGCCCTCCCCGAACCCGTACCCTAAGCCTTACCCTAAGCCTAACCCTAACCCTAGGCTACCCTTGACTGCTTCTGCCTCCAATAGATTTCCTAAGCACTAGTGTTTTAAGGAACAGCTTAAAAAGAGAATCCTAATGTGATTTATTTATAATGGGTGTGTTCCTTATCTTATCCTAGTGTCTAAACTCTTCTCCATGGCTGGACCTCCAAATAATATTCCTTTACGTGCTAAGGGGTATCTAGAGAGTGGGATAGGTTTAATAACTACCCTAACACTAACGCATACCCTAACCCTAACCCTTACCCTAACCCTAACACGTACCCTAATCCTAACCAATACACTAAACCGAGCCCTAACCCTAACACTAACCCTAACCCTAAACCTAACCCATACCCTACGCCGTACCCGAAGCCCTCCCCGAACCCGTACCCTAAGCCTTACCCTAAGCCTAACCCTAACCCTAGGCTACCCTTGACTGCTTCTGCCTCCAATAGATTTC
The DNA here is from genome assembly GCF_965194825.1 of Balaenoptera physalus. Classification (NCBI taxonomy): domain Eukaryota; kingdom Metazoa; phylum Chordata; class Mammalia; order Artiodactyla; family Balaenopteridae; genus Balaenoptera; species Balaenoptera physalus. The sequence goes on along the minus strand of NW_028126363.1, from coordinate 686,826 downwards.
CTAAGCACTAGTGTTTTAATGAACAGCTTAAAAAGAGAATCCTAATGTGATTTTTTTATAATGGGTGTGTTCCTTATCTTATCCTAGTGTTTAACTCTTCTCCATGGCTGGACCCCCAAATAATATTCCTTTACGTGCTAAGGGGTATCTAGAGAGTGGGATAGGTTTAATAACTACCCTAACCCTAACGCGTACCCTAACCCTAACCCCTACCCTAACCCTAACACGCACCCTATTCCTAAACAATACCCTAAACCGAGCCCTAACCCTAACACTAACCCTAACCCTAACCCTAACCCATACCCTACGCCGTACCCGAAGTCCTCCCCGAACCCGTAACCTAAGCCGTACCCTAAGCCTAACCCTAAGCCTAAACCTAACCCTAGGCTACCCTTGACTGCTTCTGCCTCCAATAGATTTCCTAAGCACTAGTGTTTTAAGGAACAGCTTAAAAAGAGAATCCTAATGTGATTTCTTTATAATGTGTGTGTTCCTTATATTATCTTAGTGTCTAAACTCTTCTTCCTGGGTGGACCCCCAAATAATATTCCTTTACGTGCTAAGGTGTATCTAGAGAGTGGGATAGGTTTAATAAGAACCCTAACCCTAACCCTACCCTAACCCTAACACGTACCCTAATCATAACCCGTACCCTAAACGGAGCCCTAACCCTAACACTAACCCAAACCCTAACCCTAACCCATACCCTACGCCGTACCTGAAGCCCTATCCGAACCCGTACCGTAAGCCGTATCCTAATCCTAACCCTAAGCCTAACCCTAACCCTAGGCTACCCTTGACTGCTTCTGCCTCCAATAGATTTCCTAAGCACTAGTGTTTTAAGGAACAGCTTAAAAAGAGAATCCTAATGTGATTTCTTTATAATGGGTGTGTTCCTTATCTTATCCTAGTGTCTAAACTCTTCTCCATTGCTGGACCCCCAAATAATATTCCTTTACGTGCTAAGGGGTATATAGAGTGGGATAGGTTTAATAACTACCCTAACCCTAACGCCTACCCTAACCCTAACCCTTACCCTAACCCTAACATGTACCCTAATCCTAAACAATACCCGAAACCGAGCCCTAACCCTAACACTAACCCTAAGCCTAACCCTAACCCATACCCTACGCCGTACCCAAAGCCCTCCCCGAACCCGTAACCTAAGCCGTACCCTAAGCCTAACCCTAAGCCTAACCCTAACCCTAGGCTACCCTTGACTGCTTCTGCCTCCAATAGATTTCCTAAGCACTAGTGTTTTAAGGAACAGCGTAAAAAGAGAATCCTAATGTGATTTCTTTATAATGTGTGTGTTCCTTATATTATCTTAGTGTCTAAACTCTTCTTCATGGGTGGACCCCCAAATAATATTCCTTTACGTGCTAAGGGGTATCTAGAGAGTGGGATAGGTTTAATAACTACCCTAACACTAACACGTATCCTAACCCTAACCCCTACCCTAACCCTAACACGTACCCTAAAACTAAACCGTACCCTAAACCGAGCCCTAACCCTAACACTAACCCTAACCCTAACCCATACCCTACGCCGTACCCGAAGACCTCCCCGAACCCGTACCCTAAGCCGTACCCTTAGCCTAACCCTAAGCCTAACCCTAACACTAGGCTACCCTTGACTCCTTCTGCCTCCAATAGATTTCCTAAGCACTAGTGTTTTAAGGAACAGCTTAAAAAGAGAATCCTAATGTGATTTCTCAATAAAGGGTGTGTTCCTTATCTTAGCCTAGTGTCTAAACTCTTCTCCATGGCTGGACCCCCAAATAATATTCCTTTACGTGCTAAGGGGTATCTAGAGAGTGGGATAGGTTTAATAACTACCCTAACCCTAATGCGTAGCCTAACCCTAACCCCTACCCTAACCCTAACACGTACCCTAATCCTAAGCCGTACACTAAACCGAGCCCTAACATTAACACTAACCCTAACCCTAACTCATACACTACACTGTACCCGAAGCCCTCCCCGAACCCGTACCCTAAGCCGTACCCTAAGCCTAACCCTAACCCTAGGCTACCCTTGACTGCTTCTGCCTCCAATAGATTTCCTAAGCACTAGTGTTTTAAGGAACAGCGTAAAAAGAGAATCCTAATGTGATTTCTTTATAATGTGTGTGTTCCTTATATTATCTTAGTGTCTAAACTCTTCTTCATGTGTGGACCCCCAAATAATACTCCTTTACGTGCTAAGGTGTATCTAGAGAGTGGGATAGGTTTAATAAGTACCCTAACTCTAACGCGTACCCTAACCCTAACCCCTACCCTAACCCTAACACGTACCCTAATCCTAACCCATAACCTAACCCGAGACCTACCCTAACACTAACCCTAACCCTAACTCTAACCCATACCCTACGCCGTACCCGAAGCCCTCCCCGAACCCGTACCGTAAGCCGTATCCTAAGCCTAACCCTAAGCCTAACCCTAACCCTAGGCTACCCTTGACTGCTTCTGACTCCAATAGATTTCCTAAGCACTAGTGTTTTAAGGAACAGCTTAAAAAGAGAATCCTAATGTGATTTCTTTATAATGGGTGTGTTCCTTATTTATCCTAGTGTCTAAACTCTTCTCCATGGCTGGACCCCCAAATAATATTCCTTTACGTGCTACGGTGTATCTAGAGAGTGGGATAGGTTTAATAACTACCCTAACCCTAACACGTACCCTAACCCTAACCCCTACCCTAACCCTAACACGTACCCTAATCCTAAACAATACCCTAAACCGAGCCCTAACCCTAACACTAACCCTAACCCTAACCCTAACCCATACCCTACGCCGTATCCGAAGCCCTCCCCAAACCCGTACCCTAAGCCGTACCCTAAGCCTAACACTAAGCCGAACCCTAACCCTAGGCTACCCTTCACTCCTTCTGCCTCCAATAGATTTCCTAAGCACTAGTGTTTTAAGGAACAGCTTAAAAAGAGAATCCTAATGTGATTTCTCTATAAAGGGTGTGTTCCTTATCTTAGCCTAGTGTCTAAACTCTTCTCCATGGCTGGACCCCCAAATAATATTCCTTTACGTGCTAAGGGGTATCTAGAGAGTGGGATAGGTTTAATAACTACCCTAACCCTAATGCGTACCCTAACCCTAACCCCTACCCTAACCCTAACACGTACCCTAATCCTAGGCCGTACACTAAACCGAGCCCTAACATGAACACAAACCCTAACACTAACCCTAACTCATACACTACACCGTACCCGAAGCCCTCCCCGAACCCGTACCCTAAGCCTTACCCTAAGCCTAACCCTAACCCTAGGCTACCCTTGACTGCTTCTGCCTCCAATAGATTTCCTAAGCACTAGTGTTTTAAGGAACAGCTTAAAAAGAGAATCCTAATGTGATTTCTTTATAATGTGTGTGTTCCTTATATTATCTTAGTGTCTAAACTCTTCTTCATGGGTGGACCCCCAAATAATATTCCTTTACGTGCTAAGGTGTATCTAGAGAGTGGGATAGGTTTAATAAGAACCCTAACCCTAACCCCTACCCTAACCCTAACACGTACCCTAATCATAACCCGTACCCTAAACGGAGCCCTAACCCTAACACTAACCCAAACCCTAACCCTAACCCATACCCTACGCCGTACCTCAAGCCCTCTCCGAACCCATACCGTAAGCCGTATCCTAATCCTAACCCTAAGCCTAACCCTAACCCTAGGCTACCCTTGACTGCTTCTGCCTCCAATAGATTTCCTAAGCACTAGTGTTTTAAGGAACAGCTTAAAAAGAGAATCCTAATGTGATTTCTTTATAATGGGTGTGTTCCTTATCTTATCCTAGTGTCTAAACTCTTCTCCATTGCTGCACCCCCAAATAATATTCCTTTACGTGCTAAGGGGTATATAGAGTGGGATAGGTTTAATAACTACCCTAACCCTAACGCGTACCCTAACCCTAACCCTTACCCTAACCCTAACATGTACCCTAATCCTAAACAATACCCTAAACCGAGCCCTAACCCTAACACTAACCCTAAGCCTAACCCTAACCCATACCCTACGCCGTACCCGAAGCCTTCCCCGAACCCGTAACCTAAGCCGGACCCTAAGCCTAACCCTAAGCCTAACCCTAACCCTAGGCTACCCTTGACTGCTTCTGCCTCCAATAGATTTCCTAAGCACTAGTGTTTTAAAGAAGAGCTGAAAAAGAGAATCCTAATGTGATTTCTTTATAATGTGTGTGTTCCTTATATTATCTTAGTGTCTAAACTCTTCTTCATGGGTGGACCCCCAAATAATATTCCTTTACGTGCTAAGGTGTATCTAGAGAGTGGGATAGGTTTAATAAGAACCCTAACCCTAACCCCTACCCTAACCCTAACACGTACCCTAATCATAACCCGTACACTAAACGGAGCCCTAACCCTAACACTAACCCAAACCCTAACCCTAACCCATACCCTACGCCGTACCTGAAGCCCTATCCGAACCCGTACCGTAAGCCGTATCCTAATCCTAACCCTAAGCCTAACCCTAACCCTAGGCTACCCTTGACTGCTTCTGCCTCCAATAGATTTCCTAAGCACTAGTGTTTTAAGGAACAGCTTAAAAAGAGAATCCTAATGTGATTTCTTTATAATGGGTGTGTTCCTTATCTTATCCTAGTGTCTAAACTCTTCTCCATTGCTGGACCCCCAAATAATATTCCTTTACGTGCTAAGGGGTATATAGAGTGGGATAGGTTTAATAACTACCCTAACCCTAACGCGTACCCTAACCCTAACCCTTACCCTAACCCTAACATGTACCCTAATCCTAAACAATACCCTAAAACGAGCCCTAACCCTAACACTAAACCTAAGCCTAACCCTAACCCATACCCTACGCCGTACCCGAAGCCCTCCCCGAACCCGTAACCTAAGCCGTAACCTAAGCCTAACCCTAAGCCTAACCCTAACCCTAGGCTACCCTTGACTGCTTCTGCCTCCAATAGATTTCCTAAGCACTAGTGTTTTAAGGAACAGCGTAAAAAGAGAATCCTAATGTGATTTCTTTATAATGTGTGTGTTCCTTATATTATCTTAGTGTCTAAACTCTTCTTCATGGGTGGACCCCCAAATAATATTCCTTTACGTGCTAAGGGGTATCTAGAGAGTGGGATAGGTTTAATAACTACCCTAACACTAACACGTACCCTAACCCTAACCCCTACCCTAACCCTAACACGTACCCTAAAACTAAACCGTACCCTAAACCGAGCCCTAACCCTAACACTAACCCTAACCCTAACCCATACCCTACGCCGTACCCGAAGACCTCCCCGAACCCGTACCCTAAGCCGTACCCTTAGCCTAACCCTAAGCCTAACCCTAACACTAGGCTACCCTTGACTCCTTCTGCCTCCAATAGATTTCCTAAGCACTAGTGTTTTAAGGAACAGCTTAAAAAGAGAATCCTAATGTGATTTCTCTATAAAGGGTGTGTTCCTTATCTTAGCCTAGTGTCTAAACTCTTCTCCATGCCTGGACCCCCAAATAATATTCCTTTACGTGCTAAGGGGTATCTAGAGAGTGGGATAGGTTTAATAACTACCCTAACCCTAATGCGTTCCCTAACCCTAACCCCTACCCTAACCCTAACACGTACCCTAATCCTAAGCCGTACACTAAACCGAGCCCTAACATTAACACTAACCCTAACCCTAACTCATACACTACACCGTACCCGAAGCCCTCCCCGAACCCGTACCCTAAGCCTTACCCTAAGCCTAACCCTAACCCTAGGCTACCCTTGACTGCTTCTGCCTCCAATAGATTTCCTAAGCACTAGTGTTTTAAGGAACAGCTTAAAAAGAGAATCCTAATGTGATTTATTTATAATGGGTGTGTTCCTTATCTTATCCTAGTGTCTAAACTCTTCTCCATGGCTGGACCTCCAAATAATATTCCTTTACGTGCTAAGGGGTATCTAGAGAGTGGGATAGGTTTAATAACTACCCTAACACTAACGCATACCCTAACCCTAACCCTTACCCTAACCCTAACACGTACCCTAATCCTAACCAATACACTAAACCGAGCCCTAACCCTAACACTAACCCTAACCCTAAACCTAACCCATACCCTACGCCGTACCCGAAGCCCTCCCCGAACCCGTACCCTAAGCCTTACCCTAAGCCTAACCCTAACCCTAGGCTACCCTTGACTGCTTCTGCCTCCAATAGATTTCCTAAGCACTAGTGTTTTAATGAACAGCTTAAAAAGAGAATCCTAATGTGATTTTTTTATAATGGGTGTGTTCCTTATCTTATCCTAGTGTTTAACTCTTCTCCATGGCTGGACCCCCAAATAATATTCCTTTACGTGCTAAGGGGTATCTAGAGAGTGGGATAGGTTTAATAACTACCCTAACCCTAACGCGTACCCTAACCCTAACCCCTACCCTAACCCTAACACGCACCCTATTCCTAAACAATACCCTAAACCGAGCCCTAACCCTAACACTAACCCTAACCCTAACCCTAACCCATACCCTACGCCGTACCCGAAGTCCTCCCCGAACCCGTAACCTAAGCCGTACCCTAAGCCTAACCCTAAGCCTAAACCTAACCCTAGGCTACCCTTGACTGCTTCTGCCTCCAATAGATTTCCTAAGCACTAGTGTTTTAAGGAACAGCTTAAAAAGAGAATCCTAATGTGATTTCTTTATAATGTGTGTGTTCCTTATATTATCTTAGTGTCTAAACTCTTCTTCCTGGGTGGACCCCCAAATAATATTCCTTTACGTGCTAAGGTGTATCTAGAGAGTGGGATAGGTTTAATAAGAACCCTAACCCTAACCCTACCCTAACCCTAACACGTACCCTAATCATAACCCGTACCCTAAACGGAGCCCTAACCCTAACACTAACCCAAACCCTAACCCTAACCCATACCCTACGCCGTACCTGAAGCCCTATCCGAACCCGTACCGTAAGCCGTATCCTAATCCTAACCCTAAGCCTAACCCTAACCCTAGGCTACCCTTGACTGCTTCTGCCTCCAATAGATTTCCTAAGCACTAGTGTTTTAAGGAACAGCTTAAAAAGAGAATCCTAATGTGATTTCTTTATAATGGGTGTGTTCCTTATCTTATCCTAGTGTCTAAACTCTTCTCCATTGCTGGACCCCCAAATAATATTCCTTTACGTGCTAAGGGGTATATAGAGTGGGATAGGTTTAATAACTACCCTAACCCTAACGCCTACCCTAACCCTAACCCTTACCCTAACCCTAACATGTACCCTAATCCTAAACAATACCCGAAACCGAGCCCTAACCCTAACACTAACCCTAAGCCTAACCCTAACCCATACCCTACGCCGTACCCAAAGCCCTCCCCGAACCCGTAACCTAAGCCGTACCCTAAGCCTAACCCTAAGCCTAACCCTAACCCTAGGCTACCCTTGACTGCTTCTGCCTCCAATAGATTTCCTAAGCACTAGTGTTTTAAGGAACAGCGTAAAAAGAGAATCCTAATGTGATTTCTTTATAATGTGTGTGTTCCTTATATTATCTTAGTGTCTAAACTCTTCTTCATGGGTGGACCCCCAAATAATATTCCTTTACGTGCTAAGGGGTATCTAGAGAGTGGGATAGGTTTAATAACTACCCTAACACTAACACGTATCCTAACCCTAACCCCTACCCTAACCCTAACACGTACCCTAAAACTAAACCGTACCCTAAACCGAGCCCTAACCCTAACACTAACCCTAACCCTAACCCATACCCTACGCCGTACCCGAAGACCTCCCCGAACCCGTACCCTAAGCCGTACCCTTAGCCTAACCCTAAGCCTAACCCTAACACTAGGCTACCCTTGACTCCTTCTGCCTCCAATAGATTTCCTAAGCACTAGTGTTTTAAGGAACAGCTTAAAAAGAGAATCCTAATGTGATTTCTCAATAAAGGGTGTGTTCCTTATCTTAGCCTAGTGTCTAAACTCTTCTCCATGGCTGGACCCCCAAATAATATTCCTTTACGTGCTAAGGGGTATCTAGAGAGTGGGATAGGTTTAATAACTACCCTAACCCTAATGCGTAGCCTAACCCTAACCCCTACCCTAACCCTAACACGTACCCTAATCCTAAGCCGTACACTAAACCGAGCCCTAACATTAACACTAACCCTAACCCTAACTCATACACTACACTGTACCCGAAGCCCTCCCCGAACCCGTACCCTAAGCCGTACCCTAAGCCTAACCCTAACCCTAGGCTACCCTTGACTGCTTCTGCCTCCAATAGATTTCCTAAGCACTAGTGTTTTAAGGAACAGCGTAAAAAGAGAATCCTAATGTGATTTCTTTATAATGTGTGTGTTCCTTATATTATCTTAGTGTCTAAACTCTTCTTCATGTGTGGACCCCCAAATAATACTCCTTTACGTGCTAAGGTGTATCTAGAGAGTGGGATAGGTTTAATAAGTACCCTAACTCTAACGCGTACCCTAACCCTAACCCCTACCCTAACCCTAACACGTACCCTAATCCTAACCCATAACCTAACCCGAGACCTACCCTAACACTAACCCTAACCCTAACTCTAACCCATACCCTACGCCGTACCCGAAGCCCTCCCCGAACCCGTACCGTAAGCCGTATCCTAAGCCTAACCCTAAGCCTAACCCTAACCCTAGGCTACCCTTGACTGCTTCTGACTCCAATAGATTTCCTAAGCACTAGTGTTTTAAGGAACAGCTTAAAAAGAGAATCCTAATGTGATTTCTTTATAATGGGTGTGTTCCTTATTTATCCTAGTGTCTAAACTCTTCTCCATGGCTGGACCCCCAAATAATATTCCTTTACGTGCTACGGTGTATCTAGAGAGTGGGATAGGTTTAATAACTACCCTAACCCTAACACGTACCCTAACCCTAACCCCTACCCTAACCCTAACACGTACCCTAATCCTAAACAATACCCTAAACCGAGCCCTAACCCTAACACTAACCCTAACCCTAACCCTAACCCATACCCTACGCCGTATCCGAAGCCCTCCCCAAACCCGTACCCTAAGCCGTACCCTAAGCCTAACACTAAGCCGAACCCTAACCCTAGGCTACCCTTCACTCCTTCTGCCTCCAATAGATTTCCTAAGCACTAGTGTTTTAAGGAACAGCTTAAAAAGAGAATCCTAATGTGATTTCTCTATAAAGGGTGTGTTCCTTATCTTAGCCTAGTGTCTAAACTCTTCTCCATGGCTGGACCCCCAAATAATATTCCTTTACGTGCTAAGGGGTATCTAGAGAGTGGGATAGGTTTAATAACTACCCTAACCCTAATGCGTACCCTAACCCTAACCCCTACCCTAACCCTAACACGTACCCTAATCCTAGGCCGTACACTAAACCGAGCCCTAACATGAACACAAACCCTAACACTAACCCTAACTCATACACTACACCGTACCCGAAGCCCTCCCCGAACCCGTACCCTAAGCCTTACCCTAAGCCTAACCCTAACCCTAGGCTACCCTTGACTGCTTCTGCCTCCAATAGATTTCCTAAGCACTAGTGTTTTAAGGAACAGCTTAAAAAGAGAATCCTAATGTGATTTCTTTATAATGTGTGTGTTCCTTATATTATCTTAGTGTCTAAACTCTTCTTCATGGGTGGACCCCCAAATAATATTCCTTTACGTGCTAAGGTGTATCTAGAGAGTGGGATAGGTTTAATAAGAACCCTAACCCTAACCCCTACCCTAACCCTAACACGTACCCTAATCATAACCCGTACCCTAAACGGAGCCCTAACCCTAACACTAACCCAAACCCTAACCCTAACCCATACCCTACGCCGTACCTCAAGCCCTCTCCGAACCCATACCGTAAGCCGTATCCTAATCCTAACCCTAAGCCTAACCCTAACCCTAGGCTACCCTTGACTGCTTCTGCCTCCAATAGATTTCCTAAGCACTAGTGTTTTAAGGAACAGCTTAAAAAGAGAATCCTAATGTGATTTCTTTATAATGGGTGTGTTCCTTATCTTATCCTAGTGTCTAAACTCTTCTCCATTGCTGCACCCCCAAATAATATTCCTTTACGTGCTAAGGGGTATATAGAGTGGGATAGGTTTAATAACTACCCTAACCCTAACGCGTACCCTAACCCTAACCCTTACCCTAACCCTAACATGTACCCTAATCCTAAACAATACCCTAAACCGAGCCCTAACCCTAACACTAACCCTAAGCCTAACCCTAACCCATACCCTACGCCGTACCCGAAGCCTTCCCCGAACCCGTAACCTAAGCCGGACCCTAAGCCTAACCCTAAGCCTAACCCTAACCCTAGGCTACCCTTGACTGCTTCTGCCTCCAATAGATTTCCTAAGCACTAGTGTTTTAAAGAAGAGCTGAAAAAGAGAATCCTAATGTGATTTCTTTATAATGTGTGTGTTCCTTATCTTATCCTAGTTTCTAAACTCTTCTCCATGGCTGGATCCCCAAATAATATTCCTTTACGTGCTAAGGGGTATCTAGAGAGTGGGATAGGTTTAATAACCCTAACCCTAACACGTACCCTAACCCTAACCCCTACCCTAACCCTAAAACGTACCCTAATCCTAAACCGAACCCTAAACCGAGCCCTAACCCTAACACTAACCCTAACCCTAACCCATACACTACACGGTATCCGAAGCCCTCCCCGAACCCGTACCCTAAGCCGTACCCTAAGCCTAACCCTAAGCCTAAACCTAACCCTAGGCTACCCTTGACTGCTTCTGCCTCCAATAGATTTCCTAAGCACTAGTGTTTTAAGGAACAGCTTAAAAAGAGAATCCTAATGTGATTTCTCTATAAAGGGTGTGTTCCTTATCTTAGCCTAGTGTCTAAACTCTTCTCCATGCCTGGACCCCCAAATAATATTCCTTTACGTGCTAAGGGGTATCTAGAGAGTGGGATAGGTTTAATAACTACCCTAACCCTAATGCGTTCCCTAACCCTAACCCCTACCCTAACCCTAACACGTACCCTAATCCTAAGCCGTACACTAAACCGAGCCCTAACATTAACACTAACCCTAACCCTAACTCATACACTACACCGTACCCGAAGCCCTCCCCGAACCCGTACCCTAAGCCTTACCCTAAGCCTAACCCTAACCCTAGGCTACCCTTGACTGCTTCTGCCTCCAATAGATTTCCTAAGCACTAGTGTTTTAAGGAACAGCTTAAAAAGAGAATCCTAATGTGATTTATTTATAATGGGTGTGTTCCTTATCTTATCCTAGTGTCTAAACTCTTCTCCATGGCTGGACCTCCAAATAATATTCCTTTACGTGCTAAGGGGTATCTAGAGAGTGGGATAGGTTTAATAACTACCCTAACACTAACGCATACCCTAACCCTAACCCTTACCCTAACCCTAACACGTACCCTAATCCTAACCAATACACTAAACCGAGCCCTAACCCTAACACTAACCCTAACCCTAAACCTAACCCATACCCTACGCCGTACCCGAAGCCCTCCCCGAACCCGTACCCTAAGCCTTACCCTAAGCCTAACCCTAACCCTAGGCTACCCTTGACTGCTTCTGCCTCCAATAGATTTCCTAAGCACTAGTGTTTTAAGGAACAGCTTAAAAAGAGAATCCTAATGTGATTTCTTTATAATGGGTGTGTTCCTTATCTTATCCTAGTGTTTAACTCTTCTCCATGGCTGGACCCCCAAATAATATTCCTTTACGTGCTAAGGGGTATCTAGAGAGTGGGATAGGTTTAATAACTACCCTAACCCTAACGCGTACCCTAACCCTAACCCCTACCCTAACCCTAACATGTACCCTAATCCTAAACAATACCCTAAACCGAGCCCTAACCCTAACACTAACCCTAACCCTAACCCTAACCCATACCCTACGCCGTACCCGAAGTCCTCCCCGAACCCGTAACCTAAGCCGTACCCTAAGCCTAACCCTAAGCCTAAACCTAACCCTAGGCTACACTTGACTGCTTCTGCCTCCAATAGATTTCCTAAGCACTAGTGTTTTAAGGAACAGCTTAAAAAGAGAATCCTAATGTGATTTCTTTATAATGTGTGTGTTCCTTATATTATCTTAGTGTCTAAACTCTTCTTCCTGGGTGGACCCCCAAATAATATTCCTTTACGTGCTAAGGTGTATCTAGAGAGTGGGATAGGTTTAATAAGAACCCTAACCCTAACCCCTACCCTAACCCTAACACGTACCCTAATCATAACCCGTACCCTAAACGGAGCCCTAACCCTAACACTAACCCAAACCCTAACCTAACCCATACCCTACGCCGTACCTGAAGCCCTATCCGAACCCGTACCGTAAGCCGTATCCTAATCCTAACCCTAAGCCTAACCCTAACCCTAGGCTACCCTTGACTGCTTCTGCCTCCAATAGATTTCCTAAGCACTAGTGTTTTAAGGAACAGCTTAAAAAGAGAATCCTAATGTGATTTCTTTATAATGGGTGTGTTCCTTATCTTATCCTAGTGTCTAAACTCTTCTCCATTGCTGGACCCCCAAATAATATTCCTTTACGTGCTAAGGGGTATATAGAGTGGGATAGGTTTAATAACTACCCTAACCCTAACGCGTACCCTAACCCTAACCCTTACCCTAACCCTAACATGTACCCTAATCCTAAACAATACCCGAAACCGAGCCCTAACCCTAACACTAACCCTAAGCCTAACCCTAACCCATACCCTACGCCGTACCCGAAGCCCTCCCCGAACCCGTAACCTAAGCCGTACCCTAAGCCTAACCCTAAGCCTAACCCTAACCCTAGGCTACCCTTGACTGCTTCTGCCTCCAATAGATTTCCTAAGCACTAGTGTTTTAAGGAACAGCGTAAAAAGAGAATCCTAATGTGATTTCTTTATAATGTGTGTGTTCCTTATATTATCTTAGTGTCTAAACTCTTCTTCATGGGTGGACCCCCAAATAATATTCCTTTACATGCTAAGGGGTATCTAGAGAGTGGAATAGGTTTAATAACTACCCTAACACTAACACGTACCCTAACCCTAACCCCTACCCTAACCCTAACACGTACCCTAAAACTAAACCGTACCCTAAACCGAGCCCTAACCCTAACACTAACCCTAACCCTAACCCATACCCTACGCCGTACCCGAAGACCTCCCCGAACCCGTACCCTAAGCCGTAACCTTAGCCTAACCCTAAGCCTAACCCTAACACTAGGCTACCCTTGACTCCTTCTGCCTCCAATAGATTTCCTAAGCACTAGTGTTTTAAGGAACAGCTTAAAAAGAGAATCCTAACGTGATTTCTCTATAAAGGGTGTGTTCCTTATCTTAGCCTAGTGTCTAAACTCTTCTCCATGGCTGGACACCCAAATAATATTCCTTTACGTGCTAAGGGGTATCTAGAGAGTGGGATAGGTTTAATAACTACCCTAACCCTAATGCGTACCCTAACCCTAACCCCTACCCTAACCCTAACACGTACCCTAATCCTAAGCCGTACACTAAACCGAGCCCTAACATTAACACTAACCCTAACCCTAACTCATACACTACACTGTACCCGAAGCCCTCCCCGAACCCGTACCCTAAGCCTTACCCTAAGCCTAACCCTAACCCTAGGCTACCCTTGACTGCTTCTGCCTCCAATAGATTTCCTAAGCACTAATGTTTTAAGGAAGAGCTGAAAAAGAGAATCCTAATGTGATTTCTTTATAATGTGTGTGTTCCTTATCTTATCCTAGTGTCTAAACTCTTCTCCATGGCTGGATGCCCAAATAATATTCCTTTACGTGCTAAGGGGTATCTAGAGAGTGGGATAGGTTTAATAACCCTAACCCTAACACGTACCCTAACCCTAACCCCTACCCTAACGCTAACACGTACCCTAATCCTATACCGTACCCTAAACCGAGCCCTAACCCTAACACTAACCCTAACCCTAACCCTAACCCATACACTACACCGTACCCGAAGCCCTCCCCGAACCCGTACCCTAAGCCTTACCCTAAGCCTAACCCTAACCCTAGGCTACCCTTGACTGCTTCTGCCTCCAATAGATTTCCTAAGCACTAGTGTTTTAAGGAACAGCTTAAAAAGAGAATCCTAATGTGATTTATTTATAATGGGTGTGTTCCTTATCTTATCCTAGTGTCTAAACTCTTCTCCATGGCTGGACCTCCAAATAATATTCCTTTACGTGCTAAGGGGTATCTAGAGAGTGGGATAGGTTTAATAACTACCCTAACACTAACGCATACCCTAACCCTAACCCTTACCCTAACCCTAACACGTACCCTAATCCTAACCAATACACTAAACCGAGCCGTAACCCTAACACTAACCCTAACACTAAACCTAACCCATACCCTACGCCGTATCCGAAGCCCTCCCCGAACCCGTACCCTAAGCCGTACCCTAAGTCTAACCCTAACCCTAGGCTACCCTTGACTGCTTCTGCCTCCAATAGATTTCCTAAGCAGTAGTGTTTTAAGGAACAGCTTAAAAAGAGAATCCTAATGTGATTTCTTTATAATGGGTGTGTTCCTTATCTTATCATAGTGTCTAAACTCTTCTCCATGGCTGGACCACCAAATAATATTCCTTTACGTGCTAAGGGGTATATAGAGAGTGGGATAGGTTTAATAACTACCCTAACCCTAACGCGTACCCTAACCCTAACCCCTACCCTAACCCTAACACGTACCCTAATCCTAAACAATACCCTAAACCGAGCCCTAACCCTAACACTAACCCTAACCCTAACCCTAACCCATACCCTACGCCGTACCCGAATTCCTCCCCGAACCCGTAACCTAAGCCGTACCCTAAGCCTAACCCTAAGCCTAAACCTAACCCTAGGCTACCCTTGACTGCTTCTGCCTCCAATAGATTTCCTAAGCACTAGTGTTTTAAGGAACAGCTTAAAAAGAGAATCCTAATGTGATTTCTTTATAATGTGTGTGTTCCTTATATTATCTTAGTGTCTAAACTCTTCTTCATGGGTGGACCCCCAAATAATATTCCTTTACGTGCTAAGGTGTATCTAGAGAGTGGGATAGGTTTAATAAGAACCCTAACCCTAACCCCTACCCTAACCCTAACACGTACCCTAATCATAACCCGTACCCTAAACGGAGCCCTAACCCTAACACTAACCCAAACCCTAACCCTAACCCATACCCTACGCCGTACCTGAAGCCCTCTCCGAACCCGTACCGTAAGCCGTATCCTAATCCTAACCCTAAGCCTAACACTAACCCTATGCTACCCTTGACTGCTTCTGCCTCCAATAGATTTCCTAAGCACTAGTGTTTTAAGGAACAGCTTAAAAAGAGAATCCTAATGTGATTTCTTTATAATGGGTGTGTTCCTTATCTTATCCTAGTGTCTAAACTCTTCTACATTGCTGGACCCCCAAATAATATTCCTTTACGTGCTAAGGGGTATATAGAGTGGGATAGGTTTAATAACTACCCTAACCCTAACGCGTACCCTAACCCTAACCCTTACCCTAACCCTAACATGTACCCTAATCCTAAACAATACCCTAAACCGAGCCCTAACCCTAACACTAACCCTAACCCTAACCCTAACCCATACCCTACGCCGTACCCGAAGCCTTCCCCGAACCCGTAACCTAAGCCGTACCCTAAGCCTAACCCTAACCCTAGGCTACCCTTGACTGCTTCTGCCTCCAATAGATTTCCTAAGCACTAGTGTTTTAAGGAACAGCGTAAAAAGAGAATCCTAATGTGATTTCTTTATAATGTGTGTGTTCCTTATATTATCTTAGTGTCAAAACTCTTCTTCATGTGTGGACCCCCAAATAATACTCCTTTACGTGCTAAGGTGTATCTAGAGAGTGGGATAGGTTTAATAAGTACCCTAACTCTAACGCGTACCCTAACCCTAACCCCTACCCTAACCCTAACACGTACCCTAATCCTAACCCATAACCTAACCCGAGACCTACCCTAACACTAACCCTAACCCTAACTCTAACCCATACCCTACGCCGTACCCGAAGCCCTCTCCGAACCCGTACCGTAAGCCGTATCCTAAGCCTAACCCTAAGCCTAACCCTAACCCTAGGCTACCCTTGACTGCTTCTGACTCCAATAGATTTCCTAAGCACTAGTGTTTTAAGGAACAGCTTAAAAAGAGAATCCTAATGTGATTTCTTTATAATGGGTGTGTTCCTTATTTATCCTAGTGTCTAAACTCTTCTCCATGGCTGGACCCCCAAATAATATTCCTTTACGTGCTACGGTGTATCTAGAGAGTGGGATAGGTTTAATAACTACCCTAACCCTAACACGTACCCTAACCCTAACCCCTACCCTAACCCTAACACGTACCCTAATCCTAAACAATACCCTAAACCGAGCCCTAACCCTAACACTAACCCTAACCCTAACCCTAACCCATACCCTACGCCGTATCCGAAGCCCTCCCCAAACCCGTACCCTAAGCCGTACCCTAAGCCTAACACTAAGCCGAACCCTAACCCTAGGCTACCCTTCACTCCTTCTGCCTCCAATAGATTTCCTAAGCACTAGTGTTTTAAGGAACAGCTTAAAAAGAGAATCCTAATGTGATTTCTCTATAAAGGGTGTGTTCCTTATCTTAGCCTAGTGTCTAAACTCTTCTCCATGGCTGGACCCCCAAATAATATTCCTTTACGTGCTAAGGGGTATCTAGAGAGTGGGATAGGTTTAATAACTACCCTAACCCTAATGCGTACCCTAACCCTAACCCCTACCCTAACCCTAACACGTACCCTAATCCTAGGCCGTACACTAAACCGAGCCCTAACATTAACACAAACCCTAACACTAACCCTAACTCATACACTACACCGTACCCGAAGCCCTCCCCGAACCCGTACCCTAAGCCTTACCCTAAGCCTAACCCTAACCCTAGGCTACCCTTGACTGCTTCTGCCTCCAATAGATTTCCTAAGCACTAGTGTTTTAAGGAAGAGCTGAAAAAGAGAATCCTAATGTGATTTCTTTATAATGTGTGTGTTCCTTATCTTATCCTAGTGTCTAAACTCTTCTCCATGGCTGGATCCCCAAATAATATTCCTTTACGTGCTAAGGGGTATATAGAAAGTGGGATAGGTTTAATAACCCTAACCCTAACACGTACCCTAACCCTAACCCCTACCCTAACCCTAACACGTACCCTAATCCTAAATCGTACCCTAAACCAAGCCCTAACCCTAACACTAACCCTAACCCTATCCCTAACCCATACACTACACCGTACCCGAAGCCCTACCCGAACCCATACCCTAAGCCTTACCCTAAGCCTAACCCTAACCCTAGGCTACCCTTGACTGCTTCTGCCTCCAATAGATTTCCTAAGCACTAGTGTTTTAAGGAACAGCTTAAAAAGAGAATCCTAATGTGATTTCTTTATAATGTGTGTGTTCCTTATCTTATCCTAGTGTCTAAACTCTTCTCCATGGCTGGATGCCCAAATAATATTCCTTTACGTGCTAAGGGGTATCTAGAGAGTGGGATAGGTTTAATAACCCTAACCCTAACACGTACACTAACCCTAACCCCTACCCTAACCCTAACACGTACCCTAATCCTAAACCGTACCCTAAACCGAGCCGTAACCCTAACACTAACCCTAACCCTAACCCTAACCCATACACTACACCGTACCCGAAGCCCTCCGCGAACCCGTACCCTAAGCCGTACCCTAAGCCGTACCCTAAGTCTAACCCTAACCCTAGGCTACCCTTGACTGCTTCTGCCTCCAATAGATTTCCTAAGCAGTAGTGTTTTAAGGAACAGCTTAAAAAGAGAATCCTAATGTGATTTCTTTATAATGGGTGTGTTCCTTATCTTATCCTAGTGTCTAAACTCTTCTCCATGGCTGGACCCCCAAATAATATTCCTTTACGTGCTAAGGGGTATATAGAGAGTGGGATAGGTTTAATAACTACCCTAACCCTAACGCGTACCCTAACCCTAACCCCTACCCTAACCCTAACACGTACCCTAATCCTAAACAATACGCTAAACCGAGCCCTAACCCTAACACTAACCCTAACCCTAACCCTAACCCATACCCTACGCCGTACCCGAATTCCTCCCCGAACCCGTAACCTAAGCCGTACCCTAAGCCTAACCCTAAGCCTAAACCTAACCCTAGGCTACCCTTGACTGCTTCTGCCTCCAATAGATTTCCTAAGCACTAGTGTTTTAAGGAACAGCTTAAAAAGAGAATCCTAATGTGATTTCTTTATAATGTGTGTGTTCCTTATATTATCTTAATGTCTAAACTCTTCTTCATGGGTGGACCCGCAAATAATATTCCTTTATGTGCTAAGGTGTATCTAGAGAGTGGGATAGGTTTAATAAGAACCCTAACCCTAACCCCTACCCTAACCCTAACACGTACCCTAATCATAACCCGTACCCTAAACGGAGCCCTAACCCTAACACTAACCCAAACACTAACCCTAACCCATACCCTACGCCGTACCTGAAGCCCTCTCCGAACCCATACCGTAAGCCGTATCCTAATCCTAACCCTAAGCCTAACCCTAACCCTAGGCTACCCTTGACTGCTTCTGCCTCCAATAGATTTCCTAAGCACTAGTGTTTTAAGGAACAGCTTAAAAAGAGAATCCTAATGTGATTTCTTTATAATGGGTGTGTTCCTTATCTTATCCTAGTGTCTAAACTCTTCTCCATTGCTGCACCCCCAAATAATATTCCTTTACGTGCTAAGGGGTATATAGAGTGGGATAGGTTTAATAACTACCCTAACCCTAACGCGTACCCTAACCCTAACCCTTACCCTAACCCTAACATGTACCCTAATCCTAAACAATACCCTAAACCGAGCCCTAACCCTAACACTAACCCTAAGCCTAACCCTAACCCATACCCTACGCCGTACCCGAAGCCTTCCCCGAACCCGTAACCTAAGCCGTACCCTAAGCCTAACCCTAAGCCTAACCCTAACCCTAGGCTACCCTTGACTGCTTCTGCCTCCAATAGATTTCCTAAGCACTAGTGTTTTAAGGAAGAGCTGAAAAAGAGAATCCTAATGTGATTTCTTTATAATGTGTGTGTTCCTTATCTTATCCTAGTTTCTAAACTCTTCTCCATGGCTGGATCCCCAAATAATATTCCTTTACGTGCTAAGGGGTATCTAGAGAGTGGGATAGGTTTAATAACCCTAACCCTAACACGTACCCTAACCCTAACCCCTACCCTAACCCTAAAACGTACCCTAATCCTAAACCGTACCCTAAACCGAGCCCTAACCCTAACACTAACCCTAACCCTAACCCATACACTACACGGTATCCGAAGCCCTCCCCGAACCCGTACCCTAAGCCGTACCCTAAGCCTAACCCTAAGCCTAAACCTAACCCTAGGCTACCCTTGACTGCTTCTGCCTCCAATAGATTTCCTAAGCACTAGTGTTTTAAGGAACAGCTTAAAAAGAGAATCCTAATGTGATTTCTTTATAATGTGTGTGTTCCTTATATTATCTTAGTGTCTAAACTCTTCTTCATGGGTGGACCCCCAAATAATATTCCTTTACGTGCTAAGGTGTATCTAGAGAGTGGGATAGGTTTAATAAGAACCCTAACCCTAACCCCTACCCTAACCCTAACACGTACCCTAATCATAACCCGTACACTAAACGGAGCCCTAACCCTAACACTAACCCAAACCCTAACCCTAACCCATACCCTACGCCGTACCTGAAGCCCTATCCGAACCCGTACCGTAAGCCGTATCCTAATCCTAACCCTAAGCCTAACCCTAACCCTAGGCTACCCTTGACTGCTTCTGCCTCCAATAGATTTCCTAAGCACTAGTGTTTTAAGGAACAGCGTAAAAAGAGAATCCTAATGTGATTTCTTTATAATGTGTGTGTTCCTTATATTATCTTAGTGTCAAAACTCTTCTTCATGTGTGGACCCCCAAATAATACTCCTTTACGTGCTAAGGTGTATCTAGAGAGTGGGATAGGTTTAATAAGTACCCTAACTCTAACGCGTACCCTAACCCTAACCCCTACCCTAACCCTAACACGTACCCTAATCCTAACCCATAACCTAACCCGAGACCTACCCTAACACTAACCCTAACCCTAACTCTAACCCATACCCTACGCCGTACCCGAAGCCCTCTCCGAACCCGTACCGTAAGCCGTATCCTAAGCCTAACCCTAAGCCTAACCCTAACCCTAGGCTACCCTTGACTGCTTCTGACTCCAATAGATTTCCTAAGCACTAGTGTTTTAAGGAACAGCTTAAAAAGAGAATCCTAATGTGATTTCTTTATAATGGGTGTGTTCCTTATTTATCCTAGTGTCTAAACTCTTCTCCATGGCTGGACCCCCAAATAATATTCCTTTACGTGCTACGGTGTATCTAGAGAGTGGGATAGGTTTAATAACTACCCTAACCCTAACACGTACCCTAACCCTAACCCCTACCCTAACCCTAACACGTACCCTAATCCTAAACAATACCCTAAACCGAGCCCTAACCCTAACACTAACCCTAACCCTAACCCTAACCCATACCCTACGCCGTATCCGAAGCCCTCCCCAAACCCGTACCCTAAGCCGTACCCTAAGCCTAACACTAAGCCGAACCCTAACCCTAGGCTACCCTTCACTCCTTCTGCCTCCAATAGATTTCCTAAGCACTAGTGTTTTAAGGAACAGCTTAAAAAGAGAATCCTAATGTGATTTCTCTATAAAGGGTGTGTTCCTTATCTTAGCCTAGTGTCTAAACTCTTCTCCATGGCTGGACCCCCAAATAATATTCCTTTACGTGCTAAGGGGTATCTAGAGAGTGGGATAGGTTTAATAACTACCCTAACCCTAATGCGTACCCTAACCCTAACCCCTACCCTAACCCTAACACGTACCCTAATCCTAGGCCGTACACTAAACCGAGCCCTAACATTAACACAAACCCTAACACTAACCCTAACTCATACACTACACCGTACCCGAAGCCCTCCCCGAACCCGTACCCTAAGCCTTACCCTAAGCCTAACCCTAACCCTAGGCTACCCTTGACTGCTTCTGCCTCCAATAGATTTCCTAAGCACTAGTGTTTTAAGGAAGAGCTGAAAAAGAGAATCCTAATGTGATTTCTTTATAATGTGTGTGTTCCTTATCTTATCCTAGTGTCTAAACTCTTCTCCATGGCTGGATCCCCAAATAATATTCCTTTACGTGCTAAGGGGTATATAGAAAGTGGGATAGGTTTAATAACCCTAACCCTAACACGTACCCTAACCCTAACCCCTACCCTAACCCTAACACGTACCCTAATCCTAAATCGTACCCTAAACCAAGCCCTAACCCTAACACTAACCCTAACCCTATCCCTAACCCATACACTACACCGTACCCGAAGCCCTACCCGAACCCATACCCTAAGCCTTACCCTAAGCCTAACCCTAACCCTAGGCTACCCTTGACTGCTTCTGCCTCCAATAGATTTCCTAAGCACTAGTGTTTTAAGGAACAGCTTAAAAAGAGAATCCTAATGTGATTTCTTTATAATGTGTGTGTTCCTTATCTTATCCTAGTGTCTAAACTCTTCTCCATGGCTGGATGCCCAAATAATATTCCTTTACGTGCTAAGGGGTATCTAGAGAGTGGGATAGGTTTAATAACCCTAACCCTAACACGTACACTAACCCTAACCCCTACCCTAACCCTAACACGTACCCTAATCCTAAACCGTACCCTAAACCGAGCCGTAACCCTAACACTAACCCTAACCCTAACCCTAACCCATACACTACACCGTACCCGAAGCCCTCCGCGAACCCGTACCCTAAGCCGTACCCTAAGCCGTACCCTAAGTCTAACCCTAACCCTAGGCTACCCTTGACTGCTTCTGCCTCCAATAGATTTCCTAAGCAGTAGTGTTTTAAGGAACAGCTTAAAAAGAGAATCCTAATGTGATTTCTTTATAATGGGTGTGTTCCTTATCTTATCCTAGTGTCTAAACTCTTCTCCATGGCTGGACCCCCAAATAATATTCCTTTACGTGCTAAGGGGTATATAGAGAGTGGGATAGGTTTAATAACTACCCTAACCCTAACGCGTACCCTAACCCTAACCCCTACCCTAACCCTAACACGTACCCTAATCCTAAACAATACGCTAAACCGAGCCCTAACCCTAACACTAACCCTAACCCTAACCCTAACCCATACCCTACGCCGTACCCGAATTCCTCCCCGAACCCGTAACCTAAGCCGTACCCTAAGCCTAACCCTAAGCCTAAACCTAACCCTAGGCTACCCTTGACTGCTTCTGCCTCCAATAGATTTCCTAAGCACTAGTGTTTTAAGGAACAGCTTAAAAAGAGAATCCTAATGTGATTTCTTTATAATGTGTGTGTTCCTTATATTATCTTAATGTCTAAACTCTTCTTCATGGGTGGACCCGCAAATAATATTCCTTTATGTGCTAAGGTGTATCTAGAGAGTGGGATAGGTTTAATAAGAACCCTAACCCTAACCCCTACCCTAACCCTAACACGTACCCTAATCATAACCCGTACCCTAAACGGAGCCCTAACCCTAACACTAACCCAAACACTAACCCTAACCCATACCCTACGCCGTACCTGAAGCCCTCTCCGAACCCATACCGTAAGCCGTATCCTAATCCTAACCCTAAGCCTAACCCTAACCCTAGGCTACCCTTGACTGCTTCTGCCTCCAATAGATTTCCTAAGCACTAGTGTTTTAAGGAACAGCTTAAAAAGAGAATCCTAATGTGATTTCTTTATAATGGGTGTGTTCCTTATCTTATCCTAGTGTCTAAACTCTTCTCCATTGCTGCACCCCCAAATAATATTCCTTTACGTGCTAAGGGGTATATAGAGTGGGATAGGTTTAATAACTACCCTAACCCTAACGCGTACCCTAACCCTAACCCTTACCCTAACCCTAACATGTACCCTAATCCTAAACAATACCCTAAACCGAGCCCTAACCCTAACACTAACCCTAAGCCTAACCCTAACCCATACCCTACGCCGTACCCGAAGCCTTCCCCGAACCCGTAACCTAAGCCGTACCCTAAGCCTAACCCTAAGCCTAACCCTAACCCTAGGCTACCCTTGACTGCTTCTGCCTCCAATAGATTTCCTAAGCACTAGTGTTTTAAGGAAGAGCTGAAAAAGAGAATCCTAATGTGATTTCTTTATAATGTGTGTGTTCCTTATCTTATCCTAGTTTCTAAACTCTTCTCCATGGCTGGATCCCCAAATAATATTCCTTTACGTGCTAAGGGGTATCTAGAGAGTGGGATAGGTTTAATAACCCTAACCCTAACACGTACCCTAACCCTAACCCCTACCCTAACCCTAAAACGTACCCTAATCCTAAACCGTACCCTAAACCGAGCCCTAACCCTAACACTAACCCTAACCCTAACCCATACACTACACGGTATCCGAAGCCCTCCCCGAACCCGTACCCTAAGCCGTACCCTAAGCCTAACCCTAAGCCTAAACCTAACCCTAGGCTACCCTTGACTGCTTCTGCCTCCAATAGATTTCCTAAGCACTAGTGTTTTAAGGAACAGCTTAAAAAGAGAATCCTAATGTGATTTCTTTATAATGTGTGTGTTCCTTATATTATCTTAGTGTCTAAACTCTTCTTCATGGGTGGACCCCCAAATAATATTCCTTTACGTGCTAAGGTGTATCTAGAGAGTGGGATAGGTTTAATAAGAACCCTAACCCTAACCCCTACCCTAACCCTAACACGTACCCTAATCATAACCCGTACACTAAACGGAGCCCTAACCCTAACACTAACCCAAACCCTAACCCTAACCCATACCCTACGCCGTACCTGAAGCCCTATCCGAACCCGTACCGTAAGCCGTATCCTAATCCTAACCCTAAGCCTAACCCTAACCCTAGGCTACCCTTGACTGCTTCTGCCTCCAATAGATTTCCTAAGCACTAGTGTTTTAAGGAACAGCGTAAAAAGAGAATCCTAATGTGATTTCTTTATAATGTGTGTGTTCCTTATATTATCTTAGTGTCAAAACTCTTCTTCATGTGTGGACCCCCAAATAATACTCCTTTACGTGCTAAGGTGTATCTAGAGAGTGGGATAGGTTTAATAAGTACCCTAACTCTAACGCGTACCCTAACCCTAACCCCTACCCTAACCCTAACACGTACCCTAATCCTAACCCATAACCTAACCCGAGACCTACCCTAACACTAACCCTAACCCTAACTCTAACCCATACCCTACGCCGTACCCGAAGCCCTCTCCGAACCCGTACCGTAAGCCGTATCCTAAGCCTAACCCTAAGCCTAACCCTAACCCTAGGCTACCCTTGACTGCTTCTGACTCCAATAGATTTCCTAAGCACTAGTGTTTTAAGGAACAGCTTAAAAAGAGAATCCTAATGTGATTTCTTTATAATGGGTGTGTTCCTTATTTATCCTAGTGTCTAAACTCTTCTCCATGGCTGGACCCCCAAATAATATTCCTTTACGTGCTACGGTGTATCTAGAGAGTGGGATAGGTTTAATAACTACCCTAACCCTAACACGTACCCTAACCCTAACCCCTACCCTAACCCTAACACGTACCCTAATCCTAAACAATACCCTAAACCGAGCCCTAACCCTAACACTAACCCTAACCCTAACCCTAACCCATACCCTACGCCGTATCCGAAGCCCTCCCCAAACCCGTACCCTAAGCCGTACCCTAAGCCTAACACTAAGCCGAACCCTAACCCTAGGCTACCCTTCACTCCTTCTGCCTCCAATAGATTTCCTAAGCACTAGTGTTTTAAGGAACAGCTTAAAAAGAGAATCCTAATGTGATTTCTCTATAAAGGGTGTGTTCCTTATCTTAGCCTAGTGTCTAAACTCTTCTCCATGGCTGGACCCCCAAATAATATTCCTTTACGTGCTAAGGGGTATCTAGAGAGTGGGATAGGTTTAATAACTACCCTAACCCTAATGCGTACCCTAACCCTAACCCCTACCCTAACCCTAACACGTACCCTAATCCTAGGCCGTACACTAAACCGAGCCCTAACATTAACACAAACCCTAACACTAACCCTAACTCATACACTACACCGTACCCGAAGCCCTCCCCGAACCCGTACCCTAAGC
The DNA here is from genome assembly GCF_965194825.1 of Balaenoptera physalus. Taxonomy (NCBI): domain Eukaryota; kingdom Metazoa; phylum Chordata; class Mammalia; order Artiodactyla; family Balaenopteridae; genus Balaenoptera; species Balaenoptera physalus. Next base: position 661,679 of record NW_028126363.1, on the reverse strand, counting down.
CTTACCCTAAGCCTAACCCTAACCCTAGGCTACCCTTGACTGCTTCTGCCTCCAATAGATTTCCTAAGCACTAGTGTTTTAAGGAAGAGCTGAAAAAGAGAATCCTAATGTGATTTCTTTATAATGTGTGTGTTCCTTATCTTATCCTAGTGTCTAAACTCTTCTCCATGGCTGGATCCCCAAATAATATTCCTTTACGTGCTAAGGGGTATATAGAAAGTGGGATAGGTTTAATAACCCTAACCCTAACACGTACCCTAACCCTAACCCCTACCCTAACCCTAACACGTACCCTAATCCTAAATCGTACCCTAAACCAAGCCCTAACCCTAACACTAACCCTAACCCTATCCCTAACCCATACACTACACCGTACCCGAAGCCCTACCCGAACCCATACCCTAAGCCTTACCCTAAGCCTAACCCTAACCCTAGGCTACCCTTGACTGCTTCTGCCTCCAATAGATTTCCTAAGCACTAGTGTTTTAAGGAACAGCTTAAAAAGAGAATCCTAATGTGATTTCTTTATAATGTGTGTGTTCCTTATCTTATCCTAGTGTCTAAACTCTTCTCCATGGCTGGATGCCCAAATAATATTCCTTTACGTGCTAAGGGGTATCTAGAGAGTGGGATAGGTTTAATAACCCTAACCCTAACACGTACACTAACCCTAACCCCTACCCTAACCCTAACACGTACCCTAATCCTAAACCGTACCCTAAACCGAGCCGTAACCCTAACACTAACCCTAACCCTAACCCTAACCCATACACTACACCGTACCCGAAGCCCTCCGCGAACCCGTACCCTAAGCCGTACCCTAAGCCGTACCCTAAGTCTAACCCTAACCCTAGGCTACCCTTGACTGCTTCTGCCTCCAATAGATTTCCTAAGCAGTAGTGTTTTAAGGAACAGCTTAAAAAGAGAATCCTAATGTGATTTCTTTATAATGGGTGTGTTCCTTATCTTATCCTAGTGTCTAAACTCTTCTCCATGGCTGGACCCCCAAATAATATTCCTTTACGTGCTAAGGGGTATATAGAGACTGGGATAGGTTTAATAACTACCCTAACCCTAACGCGTACCCTAACCCTAACCCCTACCCTAACCCTAACACGTACCCTAATCCTAAACAATACGCTAAACCGAGCCCTAACCCTAACACTAACCCTAACCCTAACCCTAACCCATACCCTACGCCGTACCCGAATTCCTCCCCGAACCCGTAACCTAAGCCGTACCCTAAGCCTAACCCTAAGCCTAAACCTAACCCTAGGCTACCCTTGACTGCTTCTGCCTCCAATAGATTTCCTAAGCACTAGTGTTTTAAGGAACAGCTTAAAAAGAGAATCCTAATGTGATTTCTTTATAATGTGTGTGTTCCTTATATTATCTTAATGTCTAAACTCTTCTTCATGGGTGGACCCGCAAATAATATTCCTTTATGTGCTAAGGTGTATCTAGAGAGTGGGATAGGTTTAATAAGAACCCTAACCCTAACCCCTACCCTAACCCTAACACGTACCCTAATCATAACCCGTACCCTAAACGGAGCCCTAACCCTAACACTAACCCAAACACTAACCCTAACCCATACCCTACGCCGTACCTGAAGCCCTCTCCGAACCCATACCGTAAGGCGTATCCTAATCCTAACCCTAAGCCTAACCCTAACCCTAGGCTACCCTTGACTGCTTCTGCCTCCAATAGATTTCCTAAGCACTAGTGTTTTAAGGAACAGCTTAAAAAGAGAATCCTAATGTGATTTCTTTATAATGGGTGTGTTCCTTATCTTATCCTAGTGTCTAAACTCTTCTCCATTGCTGCACCCCCAAATAATATTCCTTTACGTGCTAAGGGGTATATAGAGTGGGATAGGTTTAATAACTACCCTAACCCTAACGCGTACCCTAACCCTAACCCTTACCCTAACCCTAACATGTACCCTAATCCTAAACAATACCCTAAACCGAGCCCTAACCCTAACACTAACCCTAAGCCTAACCCTAACCCATACCCTACGCCGTACCCGAAGCCTTCCCCGAACCCGTAACCTAAGCCGTACCCTAAGCCTAACCCTAAGCCTAACCCTAACCCTAGGCTACCCTTGACTGCTTCTGCCTCCAATAGATTTCCTAAGCACTAGTGTTTTAAGGAAGAGCTGAAAAAGAGAATCCTAATGTGATTTCTTTATAATGTGTGTGTTCCTTATCTTATCCTAGTTTCTAAACTCTTCTCCATGGCTGGATCCCCAAATAATATTCCTTTACGTGCTAAGGGGTATCTAGAGAGTGGGATAGGTTTAATAACCCTAACCCTAACACGTACCCTAACCCTAACCCCTACCCTAACCCTAAAACGTACCCTAATCCTAAACCGTACCCTAAACCGAGCCCTAACCCTAACACTAACCCTAACCCTAACCCATACACTACACGGTATCCGAAGCCCTCCCCGAACCCGTACCCTAAGCCGTACCCTAAGCCTAACCCTAAGCCTAAACCTAACCCTAGGCTACCCTTGACTGCTTCTGCCTCCAATAGATTTCCTAAGCACTAGTGTTTTAAGGAACAGCTTAAAAAGAGAATCCTAATGTGATTTCTTTATAATGTGTGTGTTCCTTATATTATCTTAGTGTCTAAACTCTTCTTCATGGGTGGACCCCCAAATAATATTCCTTTACGTGCTAAGGTGTATCTAGAGAGTGGGATAGGTTTAATAAGAACCCTAACCCTAACCCCTACCCTAACCCTAACACGTACCCTAATCATAACCCGTACACTAAACGGAGCCCTAACCCTAACACTAACCCAAACCCTAACCCTAACCCATACCCTACGCCGTACCTGAAGCCCTATCCGAACCCGTACCGTAAGCCGTATCCTAATCCTAACCCTAAGCCTAACCCTAACCCTAGGCTACCCTTGACTGCTTCTGCCTCCAATAGATTTCCTAAGCACTAGTGTTTTAAGGAACAGCTTAAAAAGAGAATCCTAATGTGATTTCTTTATAATGGGTGTGTTCCTTATCTTATCCTAGTGTCTAAACTCTTCTCCATTGCTGGACCCCCAAATAATATTCCTTTACGTGCTAAGGGGTATATAGAGTGGGATAGGTTTAATAACTACCCTAACCCTAACGCGTACCCTAACCCTAACCCTTACCCTAACCCTAACATGTACCCTAATCCTAAACAATACCCGAAACCGAGCCCTAACCCTAACACTAACCCTAAGCCTAACCCTAACCCATACCCTACGCCGTACCCGAAGCCCTCCCCGAACCCGTAACCTAAGCCGTACCCTAAGCCTAACCCTAAGCCTAACCCTAACCCTAGGCTACCCTTGACTGCTTCTGCCTCCAATAGATTTCCTAAGCACTAGTGTTTTAAGGAACAGCGTAAAAAGAGAATCCTAATGTGATTTCTTTATAATGTGTGTGTTCCTTATATTATCTTAGTGTCTAAACTCTTCTTCATGGGTGGACCCCCAAATAATATTCCTTTACGTGCTAAGGGGTATCTAGAGAGTGGGATAGGTTTAATAACTACCCTAACACTAACACGTACCCTAACCCTAACCCCTACCCTAACCCTAACACGTACCCTAAAACTAAACCGTACCCTAAACCGAGCCCTAACCCTAACACTAACCCTAACCCTAACCCATACCCTACGCCGTACCCGAAGACCTCCCCAAACCCGTACCCTAAGCCGTACCCTTAGCCTAACCCTAAGCCTAACCCTAACACTAGGCTACCCTTGACTCCTTCTGCCTCCAATAGATTTAATAAGCACTAGTGTTTTAAGGAACAGCTTAAAAAGAGAATCCTAATGTGATTTCTCAATAAAGGGTGTGTTCCTTATCTTAGCCTAGTGTCTAAACTCTTCTCCATGGCTGGACCCCCAAATAATATACCTTTACGTGCTAAGGGGTATCTAGAGAGTGGGATAGGTTTAATAACTACCCTAACCCTAATGCGTACCCTAACCCTAACCCCTACCCTAACCCTAACACGTACCCTAATCCTAAGCCGTACACTAAACCGAGCCCTAACATTAACACTAACCCTAACCCTAACTCATACACTACACTGTACCCGAAGCCCTCCCCGAACCCGTACCCTAAGCCGTACCCTAAGCCTAACCCTAACCCTAGGCTACCCTTGACTGCTTCTGCATCCAATAGATTTCCTAAGCACTAGTGTTTTAAGGAAGAGCTGAAAAAGAGAATCCTAATGTGATTTCTTTATAATGTGTGTGTTCCTTATATTATCTTAGTGTCTAAACTCTTCTTCATGTGTGGACCCCCAAATAATACTCCTTTACGTGCTAAGGTGTATCTAGAGAGTGGGATAGGTTTAATAAGTACCCTAACTCTAACGCGTACCCTAACCCTAACCCCTACCCTAACCCTAACACGTACCCTAATCCTAACCCATAACCTAACCCGAGACCTACCCTAACACTAACCCTAACCCTAACTCTAACCCATACCCTACGCCGTACCCGAAGCCCTGCCCGAACCCGTACCGTAAGCCGTATCCTAAGCCTAACCCTAAGCCTAACCCTAACCCTAGGCTACCCTTGACTGCTTCTGACTCCAATAGATTTCCTAAGCACTAGTGTTTTAAGGAACAGCTTAAAAAGAGAATCCTAATGTGATTTCTTTATAATGGGTGTGTTCCTTATTTATCCTAGTGTCTAAACTCTTCTCCATGGCTGGACCCCCAAATAATATTCCTTTACGTGCTACTGTGTATCTAGAGAGTGGGATAGGTTTAATAACTACCCTAACCCTAACACGTACCCTAACCCTAACCCCTACCCTAACCCTAACACGTACCCTAATCCTAAACAATACCCTAAACCGAGCCCTAACCCTAACACTAACCCTAACCCTAACCCTAACCCATACCCTACGCCGTATCCGAAGCCCTCCCCAAACCCGTACCCTAAGCCGTACCCTAAGCCTAACACTAAGCCGAACCCTAACCCTAGGCTACCCTTCACTCCTTCTGCCTCCAATAGATTTCCTAAGCACTAGTGTTTTAAGGAACAGCTTAAAAAGAGAATCCTAATGTGATTTCTCTGTAAAGGGTGTGTTCCTTATCTTAGCCTAGTGTCTAAACTCTTCTCCATGGCTGGACCCCCAAATAATATTCCTTTACGTGCTAAGGGGTATCTAGAGAGTGGGATAGGTTTAATAACTACCCTAACCCTAATGCGTACCCTAACCCTAACCCCTACCCTAACCCTAACACGTACCCTAATCCTAGGCCGTACACTAAACCGAGCCCTAACATTAACACAAACCCTAACACTAACCCTAACTCATACACTACACCGTACCCGAAGCCCTCCCCGAACCCGTACCCTAAGCCTTACCCTAAGCCTAACCCTAACCCTAGGCTACCCTTGACTGCTTCTGCCTCCAATAGATTTCCTAAGCACTAGTGTTTTAAGGAAGAGCTGAAAAAGAGAATCCTAATGTGATTTCTTTATAATGTGTGTGTTCCTTATCTTATCCTAGTGTCTAAACTCTTCTCCATGGCTGGATCCCCAAATAATATTCCTTTACGTGCTAACGGGTATATAGAAAGTGGGATAGGTTTAATAACCCTAACCCTAACACGTACCCTAACCCTAACCCCTACCCTAACCCTAACACGTACCCTAATCCTAAATCGTACCCTAAACCAAGCCCTAACCCTAACACTAACCCTAACCCTATCCCTAACCCATACACTACACCGTACCCGAAGCCCTACCCGAACCCATACCCTAAGCCTTACCCTAAGCCTAACCCTAACCCTAGGATACCCTTGACTGCTTCTGCCTCCAATAGATTTCCTAAGCACTAGTGTTTTAAGGAACAGCTTAAAAAGAGAATCCTACTGTGATTTCTTTATAATGTGTGTGTTCCTTATCTTATCCTAGTGTCTAAACTCTTCTCCATGGCTGGATGCCCAAATAATATTCCTTTACGTGCTAAGGGGTATCTAGAGAGTGGGATAGGTTTAATAACCCTAACCCTAACATGTACACTAACCCTAACCCCTACCCTAACCCTAACACGTACCCTAATCCTAAACCGTACCCTAAACCGAGCCGTAACCCTAACACTAACCCTAACCCTAACCCTAACCCATACACTACACCGTACCCGAAGCCCTCCCCGAACCCGTACCCTAAGCCGTACCCTAAGCCGTACCCTAAGTCTAACCCTAACCCTAGGCTACCCTTGACTGCTTCTGCCTCCAATAGATTTCCTAAGCAGTAGTGTTTTAAGGAACAGCTTAAAAAGAGAATCCTAATGTGATTTCTTTATAATGGGTGTGTTCCTTATCTTATCCTAGTGTCTAAACTCTTCTCCATGGCTGGACCCCCAAATAATATTCCTTTACGTGCTAAGGAGTATATAGAGAGTGGGATAGGTTTAATAACTACCCTAACCCTAACGCGTACCCTAACCCTAACCCCTACCCTAACCCTAACACGTACCCTAATCCTAAACAATACCCTAAACCGAGCCCTAACCCTAACACTAACCCTAACCCTAACCCTAACCCATACCCTACGCCGTACCCGAAGCCCTCCCCGAACTCGTAACTTAAGCCGTACCCTAAGCCTAACCCTAAGCCTAAACCTAACCCTAGGCTACCCTTGACTGCTTCTGCCGCCAATAGATTTCCTAAGCACTAGTGTTTTAAGGAACAGCTTAAAAAGAGAATCCTAAAGTGATTTCTTTATAATGTGTGTGTTCCTTATCTTATCCTAGTGTCTAAACTCTTCTCCATGGCTGGACCTCCAAATAATATTACTTTATGTTCTAAGGGGTATCTAGAGAGTGGGATAGGTTTAATAACTACCTTAACCCTAACGCGTACCGTAACCCTAACCCCTACCCTAACCCTAACACGTACCCTAATCCTAACCAATACCCTAAACCGAGCCCTAAACCTAACACTAACCCTAACCCTAACCCTAACCCATACCCTACGCCGTACCCGAAGCCCTCCCCGAAACCGTACCCTAAGCCGTACCCTAAGCCTAACCCTAAGCCTAACCCTAACCCTAGGCTACCCTTTACTGCTTCTGCCTCCAATAGATTTCCTAAGCACTAGTGTTTTAAGGAACAGCATAAAAAGAGAATCGTAATGTGATTTCTTTATAATGGGTGTGTTCCTTATCTTATCCTAGTGTTTAACTCTTCTCCATGGCTGGACCCTCAAATAATATTCTTTACGTGCTAAGGGGTATCTAGAGAGTGGGATAGGTTTAATAACTACCCTAACCCTAACACGTACCCTAACCCTAACCCCTACCCTAACCCTAACACGTACCCTAATCCTAAACCGTACCCTAAATCGACCCCTAACCCTAACACTAACCCTAACCCTAACCCTAACCCATACCCTACGCCGTACCCGAAGCCCTCCCCGAACCCGTACCCTAAGCCGTACCCTAAGCCTAACCCTAAGCCTAACCCTAACCCTAGGCTACCCTTGACTGCTTCTGCCTCCAATAGATTTCCTAAGCACTAGTGTTTTAAGGAACAGCTTAAAAAGAGAATCCTAATGTGATTTCTTTATAATGGGTGTGTTCCTTATCTTATCCTAGTGTCTAAACTCTTCTCCATGGCTGGACCTCCAAATAATATTCCTTTACGTGCTAAGGGGTATCTAGAGAGTGGGATAGGTTTAATAACAACCCTAACCCTAACACGTACCCTAACCCTAACCCCTACCCTAACCCTAACACGTACCCTAAACCTAAACCGTACCCTAAACCGAGCCCTAACCCTAACACTAACCCTAACCCTAACCCATACCCTACGCCGTACACGAAGCCCTCCCCGAACCCGAACCCTAAGCCGTACCCTTAGCCTAACCCTAAGCCTAACCCTAACCCTAGGCTACCCTTGACTGCTTCTGCCTCCAATAGATTTCCTAAGCACTAGTGTTTTAAGGAACAGCTTAAAAAGAGAATCCTAATGTGATTTCTCTATAAAGGGTGTGTTCCTTATCTTAGCCTAGTGTCTAAACTCTTCTCCATGGCTGTACCCACCAATAATATTCCTTTACGTGCTAAGGGGTATCTAGAGAGTGGGATAGGTTTAATAACTACCCTAACCCTAATGCGTACCCTAACCCTAACCCCTACCCTAACCCTAACACGTACCCTAATCGTAAGCCGTACACTAAACCGAGCCCTAACATTAACACTAACCCTAACCCTAACTCATACACTACACTGTACCCGAAGCCCTCCCCGAACCCGTACCCTAAGCCTTACCCTAAGCCTAACACTAACCCTAGGCTACCCTTGACTGCTTCTGCCTCCAATAGATTTCCTAAGCACTAGTGTTTTAAGGAAAAGCTGAAAAAGAGAATCCTAATGTGATTTCTGTATAATGTGTGTGTTCCTTATCTTATCCTAGTGTCTAAACTCTTCTCCATGCCTGGATGCCCAAATAATATTCCTTTACGTGCTAAGGGGTATCTAGAGAGTGGGATAGGTTTAATAAGCCTAACCCTAACACGTACCCTAACCCTAACCCCTACCCTAACGCTAACACGTACCCTAATTCTAAACCGTACCCTAAACCGAGCCCTAACCCTAACACTAACCCTAACCCTAACCCTAACCCATACACTACACCGTACCCGAAGCCCTCCCCGAATCCGTACCCTAAGCCTTACCCTAAGCCTAACCCTAACCCTAGGCTACCCTTGACTGCTTCTGCCTCCAATAGATTTCCTAAGCACTAGTGTTTTAAGGAACAGCTTAAAAAGAGAATCCTAATGTGATTTATTTATAATGGGTGTGTTCCTTATCTTATCCTAGTGTCTAAACTCTTCTCCATGGCTGGATCCTCAAATAATATTCCTTTACGTGCTAAGGGGTATATAGAAAGTGGGATAGGTTTAATAACCCTAACCCTAACACGTACCCTAACCCTAACCCCTACCCTAACCCTAACACGTACCCTAATCCTAAACCGTACCCTAAACCGAGCCCTAACCCTAACACTAACCCTAACCCTATCCCTAACCCATACACTACACCGTACCCGAAGCCCTCCCCGAACCCGTACCCTAAGCCTTACCCTAAGCCTAACCCTAACCCTAGGCTACCCTTGACTGCTTCTGCCTCCAATAGATTTCCTAAGCACTAGTGTTTTAAGGAACAGCTTAAAAAGAGAATCCTAATGTGATTTCTCTATAAAGGGTGTGTTCCTTATATTATCTTAGTGTCTAAACTCTTCTTCATGGGTGGACCCCCAAATAATATTCTTTTACGTGCTAAGGGGTATCTAGAGAGTGGGATAGGTTTAATAACTACCCTAACACTAACACGTACCCTAACCCTAATCCCTACCCTAACCCTAACACGTACCCTAAAACTAAACCGTACCCTAAACCGAGCCCTAACACTAACACTAACCCTAACCCTAACCCATACCCTACGCCGTACCCGAAGACCTCCCCGAACCCGTACCCTAAGCCGTACCCTTAGCCTAACCCTAAGCCTAACCATAACACTAGGCTACCCTTGACTCCTTCTGCCTCCAATAGATTTCCTAAGCACTAGTGTTTTAAGGAACAGCTTAAAAAGAGAATCCTAATGTGATTTATTTATAATGGGTGTGTTCCTTATCTTATCCTAGTGTCTAAACTCTTCTCCATGGCTGGACCTCCAAATAATATTCCTTTACGTGCTAAGGGGTATCTAGAGAGTGGGATAGGTTTAATAACTACCCTAACACTAACGCATACCCTAACCCTAACCCTTACCCTAACCCTAACACGTACCCTAATCCTAACCAATACACTAAACCGAGCCCTAACCCTAACACTAACCCTAACCCTAAACCTAACCCATACCCTACGCCGTACCCGAAGCCCTCCCCGAACCCGTACCCTAAGCCGTACCCTAAGCCGTACCCTAAGTCTAACCCTAACCCTAGGCTACCCTTGACTGCTTCTGCCTCCAATAGATTTCCTAAGCAGTAGTGTTTTAAGGAACAGCTTAAAAAGAGAATCCTAATGTGATTTCTTTATAATGGGTGTGTTCCTTATCTTATCCTAGTGTCTAAACTCTTCTCCATGGCTGGACCACCAAATAATATTCCTTTACGTGCTAAGGGGTATCTAGAGAGTGGGATAGGTTTAATAACTACCCTAACCCTAACGCGTACCCTAACCCTAACCCCTACCCTAACCCTAACACGTACCCTAATCCTAAACAATACCCTAAACCGAGCCCTAACCCTAACACTAACCCTAACCCTAACCCTAACCCATACCCTACGCCGTACCCGAATTCCTCCCCGAACCCGTAACCTAAGCCGTACCCTAAGCCTAACCCTAAGGCTAACCCTAACCCTAGGCTACCCTTGACTGCTTCTGCCTCCAATAGATTTCCTAAGCACTAGTGTTTTAAGGAACAGCTTAAAAAGAGAATCCTAATGTGATTTCTTTATAATGTGTGTGTTCCTTATATTATCTTAGTGTCTAAACTCTTCTTCATGGGTGGACCCCCATATAATATTCCTTTACGTGCTAAGGTGTATCTAGAGAGTGGGATAGGTTTAATAAGAACCCTAACCCTAACCCCTACCCTAACCCTAACACGTACCCTAATCATAACCCGTACCCTAAACGGAGCCCTAACCCTAACACTAACCCAAACCCTAACCCTAACCCATACCCTACGCCATACCTGAAGCCCTCTCCGAACCCGTACCGTAAGCCGTATCCTAATCCTAACCCTAAGCCTAACCCTCACCCTATGCTACCCTTGACTGCTTCTGCGTCCAATAGATTTCCTAAGCACTAGTGTTTTAAGGAACAGCTTAAAAAGAGAATCCTAATATTATTTCTTTATAATGGGTGTGTTCCTTATCTTATCCTAGTGTCTAAACTCTTCTCCATTGCTGGACCCCCAAATAATATTCCTTTACGTGCTAAGGGGTATATAGAGTGGGATAGGTTTAATAACTACCCTAACCCTAACGCGTACCCTAACCCTAACCCTTACCCTAACCCTAACATGTACCCTAATCCTAAACAATACCCTAAACCGAGCCCTAACCCTAACACTAACCCTAACCCTAACCCTAACCCATACCCTACGCCGTACCCGAAGCCTTCCCCGAACCCTTAACCTAAGCCGTACCCTAAGCCTAACCCTAACCCTAGGCTACCCTTGACTGCTTCTGCCTCCAATAGATTTCCTAAGCACTAGTGTTTTAAGGAACAGCGTAAAAAGAGAATCCTAATGTGATTTCTTTATAATGTGTGTGTTCCTTATATTATCTTAGTGTCTAAACTCTTCTTCATGTGTGCACCCCCAAATAATACTCCTTTACGTGCTAAGGTGTATCTAGAGAGTGGGATAGGTTTAATAAGTACCCTAACTCTAACGTGTACCCTATCCCTAACCCCTACCCTAACCCTAACACGTACCCTAATCCTAACCCATAACCTAACCCGAGACCTACCCTAACACTAACCCTAACCCTAACTCTAACCCATACGCTACGCCGTACCCGAAGCCCTCCCCGAACCCGTACCGTAAGCCGTATCCTAAGCCTAACCCTAAGCCTAACCCTAACCCAAGGCTACCCTTGACTGCTTCTGACTCCAATAGATTTCCTAAGCACTAGTGTTTTAAGGAACAGCTTAAAAAGAGAATCCTAATGTGATTTCTTTATAATGGGTGTGTTCCTTATCTTATCCTAGTGTCTAAACTCTTCTCCATGGCTGGACCCCCAAATAATATTCCTTTACGTGCTAAGGGGTATATAGAGAGTGGGATAGGTTTAATAACTACCCTAACCCTAACGCGTACCCTAACCCTAACCCCTACCCTAACCCTAACACGTACCCTAATCCTAAACCGTACCCTAAACCGAGCCCTAACCCTAACACTAACCCTAACCCTAACCCTAACCCATACCCTACGCCGTATCCGAAGCCCTCCCCAAACCCGTACCCTAAGCCGTACCCTAAGCCTAACCCTAAGCCGAACCCTAACCCTAGGCTACCCTTGACTGCTTCTGCCTCCAATAGATTTCCTACGCACTAGTGTTTTAAGGAACAGCTTAAAAAGAGAATCCTAATGTGATTTCTTTATAATGTGTGTGTTCCTTATATTATCTTAGTGTCTAAACTCTTCTCCATGGCTGGACCCCCAAATAATATTCCTTTACGTGCTAAGGTGTATCTAGAGAGTGGGATAGGTTTAATAACTACCCTAACTCTAACGTGTACCCTAACCCTAACCCCTACCCTAACCCTAACACGTACCCTAATCCTAACCCGTACCCTAAACCGAGACCTAACCCTAACACTAACCCCAACCCTAACCCTAACCCATACCCTACGCCGTACCCGAATTCCTCCCCGAACCCGTAACCTAAGCCGTACCCTAAGCCTAACCCTAAGGCTAACCCTAACCCTAGGCTACCCTTGACTGCTTCTGCCTCCAATAGATTTCCTAAGCACTAGTGTTTTAAGGAACAGCTTAAAAAGAGAATCCTAATGTGATTTCTTTATAATGTGTGTGTTCCTTATATTATCTTAGTGTCTAAACTCTTCTTCATGGGTGGACCCCCATATAATATTCCTTTACGTGCTAAGGTGTATCTAGAGAGTGGGATAGGTTTAATAAGAACCCTAACCCTAACCCCTACCCTAACCCTAACACGTACCCTAATCATAACCCGTACCCTAAACGGAGCCCTAACCCTAACACTAACCCAAACCCTAACCCTAACCCATACCCTACGCCATACCTGAAGCCCTCTCCGAACCCGTACCGTAAGCCGTATCCTAATCCTAACCCTAAGCCTAACCCTCACCCTATGCTACCCTTGACTGCTTCTGCGTCCAATAGATTTCCTAAGCACTAGTGTTTTAAGGAACAGCTTAAAAAGAGAATCCTAATATTATTTCTTTATAATGGGTGTGTTCCTTATCTTATCCTAGTGTCTAAACTCTTCTCCATTGCTGGACCCCCAAATAATATTCCTTTACGTGCTAAGGGGTATATAGAGTGGGATAGGTTTAATAACTACCCTAACCCTAACGCGTACCCTAACCCTAACCCTTACCCTAACCCTAACATGTACCCTAATCCTAAACAATACCCTAAACCGAGCCCTAAACCTAACACTAACCCTAACCCTAACCCTAACCCATACCCTACGCCGTACCCGAAGCCTTCCCCGAACCCTTAACCTAAGCCGTACCCTAAGCCTAACCCTAACCCTAGGCTACCCTTGACTGCTTCTGCCTCCAATAGATTTCCTAAGCACTAGTGTTTTAAGGAACAGCGTAAAAAGAGAATCCTAATGTGATTTCTTTATAATGTGTGTGTTCCTTATATTATCTTAGTGTCTAAACTCTTCTTCATGTGTGCACCCCCAAATAATACTCCTTTACGTGCTAAGGTGTATCTAGAGAGTGGGATAGGTTTAATAAGTACCCTAACTCTAACGTGTACCCTATCCCTAACCCCTACCCTAACCCTAACACGTACCCTAATCCTAACCCATAACCTAACCCGAGACCTACCCTAACACTAACCCTAACCCTAACTCTAACCCATACGCTACGCCGTACCCGAAGCCCTCCCCGAACCCGTACCGTAAGCCGTATCCTAAGCCTAACCCTAAGCCTAACCCTAACCCAAGGCTACCCTTGACTGCTTCTGACTCCAATAGATTTCCTAAGCACTAGTGTTTTAAGGAACAGCTTAAAAAGAGAATCCTAATGTGATTTCTTTATAATGGGTGTGTTCCTTATCTTATCCTAGTGTCTAAACTCTTCTCCATGGCTGGACCCCCAAATAATATTCCTTTACGTGCTAAGGGGTATATAGAGAGTGGGATAGGTTTAATAACTACCCTAACCCTAACGCGTACCCTAACCCTAACCCCTACCCTAACCCTAACACGTACCCTAATCCTAAACCGTACCCTAAACCGAGCCCTAACCCTAACACTAACCCTAACCCTAACCCTAACCCATACCCTACGCCGTATCCGAAGCCCTCCCCAAACCCGTACCCTAAGCCGTACCCTAAGCCTAACCCTAAGCCGAACCCTAACCCTAGGCTACCCTTGACTGCTTCTGCCTCCAATAGATTTCCTACGCACTAGTGTTTTAAGGAACAGCTTAAAAAGAGAATCCTAATGTGATTTCTTTATAATGTGTGTGTTCCTTATATTATCTTAGTGTCTAAACTCTTCTCCATGGCTGGACCCCCAAATAATATTCCTTTACGTGCTAAGGTGTATCTAGAGAGTGGGATAGGTTTAATAACTACCCTAACTCTAACGTGTACCCTAACCCTAACCCCTACCCTAACCCTAACACGTACCCTAATCCTAACCCGTACCCTAAACCGAGACCTAACCCTAACACTAACCCCAACCCTAACCCTAACCCATACCCTACGCCGTACCCGAAGCCCTCCCCGAACCCGTAACCTAAGCCGTACCCTAAGCCTAACCCTAAGCCTAAACCTAACCCTAGGCTACCCTTGACTGCTTCTGCCGCCAATAGATTTCCTAAGCACTAGTGTTTTAAGGAACAGCTTAAAAAGAGAATCCTAAAGTGATTTCTTTATAATGTGTGTGTTCCTTATCTTATCCTAGTGTCTAAACTCTTCTCCATGGCTGGACCTCCAAATAATATTACTTTATGTTCTAAGGGGTATCTAGAGAGTGGGATAGGTTTAATAACTACCTTAACCCTAACGCGTACCGTAACCCTAACCCCTACCCTAACCCTAACACGTACCCTAATCCTAACCAATACCCTAAACCGAGCCCTAACCCTAACACTAACCCTAACCCTAACCCTAACCCATACCCTACGCCGTACCCGAAACCGTACCCTAAGCCGTACCCTAAGCCTAACCCTAAGCCTAACCCTAACCCTAGGCTACCCTTTACTGCTTCTGCCTCCAATAGATTTCCTAAGCACTAGTGTTTTAAGGAACAGCATAAAAAGAGAATCCTAATGTGATTTCTTTATAATGGGTGTGTTCCTTATCTTATCCTAGTGTTTAACTCTTCTCCATGGCTGGACCCTCAAATAATATTCTTTACGTGCTAAGGGGTATCTAGAGAGTGGGATAGGTTTAATAACTACCCTAACCCTAACACGTACCCTAACCCTAACCCCTACCCTAACCCTAACACGTACCCTAATCCTAAACCGTACCCTAAATCGAGCCCTAACCCTAACACTAACCCTAACCCTAACCCTAACCCATACCCTACGCCGTACCCGAAGCCCTCCCCGAACCCGTACCCTAAGCCGTACCCTAAGCCTAACCCTAAGCCTAACCCTAACCCTAGGCTACCCTTGACTGCTTCTGCCTCCAATAGATTTCCTAAGCACTAGTGTTTTAAGGAACAGCTTAAAAAGAGAATCCTAATGTGATTTCTTTATAATGGGTGTGTTCCTTATCTTATCCTAGTGTCTAAACTCTTCTCCATGGCTGGACCCCCAAATAATATTCCTTTACGTGCTAAGGGGTATCTAGAGAGTGGGATAGGTTTAATAACAACCCTAACCCTAACACGTACCCTAACCCTAACCCCTACCCTAACCCTAACACGTACCCTAAACCTAAACCGTACCCTAAACCGAGCCCTAACCCTAACACTAACCCTAACCCTAACCCATACCCTACGCCGTACACGAAGCCCTCCCCGAACCCGAACCCTAAGCCGTACCCTTAGCCTAACCCTAAGCCTAACCCTAACCCTAGGCTACCCTTGACTGCTTCTGCCTCCAATAGATTTCCTAAGCACTAGTGTTTTAAGGAACAGCTTAAAAAGAGAATCCTAATGTGATTTCTCTATAAAGGGTGTGTTCCTTATCTTAGCCTAGTGTCTAAACTCTTCTCCATGGCTGTACCCACCAATAATATTCCTTTACGTGCTAAGGGGTATCTAGAGAGTGGGATAGGTTTAATAACTACCCTAACCCTAATGCGTACCCTAACCCTAACCCCTACCCTAACCCTAACACGTACCCTAATCCTAAGCCGTACACTAAACCGAGCCCTAACATTAACACTAACCCTAACCCTAACTCATACACTACACTGTACCCGAAGCCCTCCCCGAACCCGTACCCTAAGCCTTACCCTAAGCCTAACACTAACCCTAGGCTACCCTTGACTGCTTCTGCCTCCAATAGATTTCCTAAGCACTAGTGTTTTAAGGAAGAGCTGAAAAAGAGAATCCTAATGTGATTTCTTTATAATGTGTGTGTTCCTTATCTTATCCTAGTGTCTAAACTCTTCTCCATGGCTGGATGCCCAAATAATATTCCTTTACGTGCTAAGGGGTATCTAGAGAGTGGGATAGGTTTAATAAGCCTAACCCTAACACGTACCCTAACCCTAACCCCTAACCTAACGCTAACACGTACCCTAATTCTAAACCGTACCCTAAACCGAGCCCTAACCCTAACACTAACCCTAACCCTAACCCTAACCCATACACTACACCGTACCCGAAGCCCACCCCGAACCCGTACCCTAAGCCTTACCCTAAGCCTAACCCTAACCCTAGGCTACCCTTGACTGCTTCTGCCTCCAATAGATTTCCTAAGCACTAGTGTTTTAAGGAACAGCTTAAAAAGAGAATCCTAATGTGATTTATTTATAATGGGTGTGTTCCTTATCTTATCCTAGTGTCTAAACTCTTCTCCATGGCTGGACCTCCAAATAATATTCCTTTACGTGCTAAGGGGTATCTAGAGAGTGGGATAGGTTTAATAACTACCCTAACACTAACGCATACCCTAAGCCTAACCCTTACCCTAACCCTAACACGTACCCTAATCCTAACCAATACACTAAACCGAGCCCTAACCCTAACACTAACCCTAACCCTAAACCTAACCCATACCCTACGCCGTACCCGAAGCCCTCCCCGAACCCGTACCCTAAGCCGTACCCTAAGCCGTACCCTAAGTGTAACCCTAACCCTAGGCTACCCTTGACTGCTTCTGCCTCCAATAGATTTCCTAAGCAGTAGTGTTTTAAGGAACAGCTTAAAAAGAGAATCCTAATGTGATTTCTTTATAATGGGTGTGTTCCTTATCTTATCCTAGTGTCTAAACTCTTCTCCATGGCTGGACCACCAAATAATATTCCTTTACGTGCTAAGGGGTATATAGAGAGTGGGATAGGTTTAATAACTACCCTAACCCTAACGCGTACCCTAACCCTAACCCCTACCGTAACCCTAACACGTACCCTAATCCTAAACAATACCCTAAACCGAGCCCTAACCCTAACACTAACCCTAACCCTAACCCTAACCCATACCCTACGCCGTACCTGAATTCCTCCCCGAACCCGTAACCTAAGCCGTACCCTAAGCCTAACCCTAAGCCTAAACCTAACCCTAGGCTACCCTTGACTGCTTCTGCCTCCAATAGATTTCCTAAGCACTAGTGTTTTAAGGAACAGCTTAAAAAGAGAATCCTAATGTGATTTCTTTATAATGTGTGTGTTCCTTATATTATCTTAGTGTCTAAACTCTTCTTCATGGGTGGACCCCCAAATAATATTCCTTTACGTGCTAAGGTGTATCTAGAGAGTGGGATAGGTTTAATAAGAACCCTAACCCTAACCCCTACCCTAACCCTAACACGTACCCTAATCATAACCCGTACCCTAAACGGAGCCCTAACCCTAACACTAACCCAAACCCTAACCCTAACCCATACCCTACGCCATACCTGAAGCCCTCTCCGAACCCGTACCGTAAGCCGTATCCTAATCCTAACCCTAAGCCTAACCCTCACCCTATGCTACCCTTGACTGCTTCTGCGTCCAATAGATTTCCTAAGCACTAGTGTTTTAAGGAACAGCTTAAAAAGAGAATCCTAATGTTATTTCTTTATAATGGGTGTGTTCCTTATCTTATCCTAGTGTCTAAACTCTTCTCCATTGCTGGACCCCCAAATAATATTCCTTTACGTGCTAAGGGGTATATAGAGTGGGATAGGTTTAATAACTACCCTAACCCTAACGCGTACCCTAACCCTAACCCTTACCCTAACCCTAACATGTACCCTAATCTTAAACAATACACTAAACCGAGCCCTAACCCTAACACTAACCCTAACACTAACCCTAACCCATACCCTACGCCGTACCCGAAGCCTTCCCCGAACCCTTAACCTAAGCCGTACCCTAAGCCTAACCCTAACCCTAGGCTACCCTTGACTGCTTCTGCCTCCAATAGATTTCCTAAGCACTAGTGTTTTAAGGAACAGCGTAAAAAGAGAATCCTAATGTGATTTCTTTATAATGTGTGTGTTCCTTATATTATCTTAGTGTCTAAACTCTTCTTCATGTGTGCACCCCCAAATAATACTCCTTTACGTGCTAAGGTGTATCTAGAGAGTGGGATAGGTTTAATAAGTACCCTAACTCTAACGCGTACCCTAACCCTAACCCCTACCCTAACCCTAACCCGTACCCTAATCCTAACCCATAACCTAACCCGAGACCTACCCTAACACTAACCCTAACCCTAACTCTAACCCATACGCTACGCCGTACCCGAAGCCCTCCCCGAACCCGTACCGTAAGCCGTATCCTAAGCCTAACCCTAAGCCTAACCCTAACCCTAGGCTACCCTTGACTGCTTCTGACTCCAATAGATTTCCTAAGCACTAGTGTTTTAAGGAACAGCTTAAAAAGAGAATCCTAATGTGATTTCTTTATAATGGGTGTGTTCCTTATTTATCCTAGTGTCTAAACTCTTCTCCATGGCTGGACCCCCAAATAGTATTCCTTTACGTGCTAAGGTGTATCTAGAGAGTGGGATAGGTTTAATAACTACCCTAAGCGTAACACGTACCCTAACCCTAACCCCTACCCTAACCCTAACACGTACCCTAATCCTAAACAATACCCTAAACCGAGCCCTAACCCTAACACTAACCCTAACCCTAACCCTAACCCATACCCTACGCCGTATCCGAAGCCCTCCCCAAACCCGTACCCTAAGCCGTACCCTAAGCCTAACCCTAAGCCGAACACTAACCCTAGGCTACCCTTGACTGCTTCTGCCTCCAATAGATTTCCTACGCACTAGTGTTTTAAGGAACAGCTTAAAAAGAGAATCCTAATGTGATTTCTTTATAATGTGTGTGTTCCTTATATTATCTTAGTGTCTAAACTCTTCTCCATGGCTGGACCCCCAAATAATATTCCTTTACGTGCTAAGGTGTATCTAGAGAGTGGGATAGGTTTAATAACAACCCTAACTCTAACGTGTACCCTAACCCTAACCCCTACCCTAACCCTAACACGTACCCTAATCCTAACCCGTACCCTAAACCGAGACCTAACCCTAACACTAACCCCAACCCTAACCCTAACCCATACCCTACGCCGTACCCGAAGCCCTCCCCGAACCCGTAACCTAAGCCGTACCCTAAGCCTAACCCTAAGCCTAAACCTAACCTTAGGCTACCCTTGACTGCTTCTGCCGCCAATAGATTTCCTAAGCACTAGTGTTTTAAGGAACAGCTTAAAAAGAGAATCCTAAAGTGATTTCTTTATAATGTGTGTGTTCCTTATCTTATCCTAGTGTCTAAACTCTTCTCCATGGCTGGACCTCCAAATAATATTACTTTATGTTCTAAGGGGTATCTAGAGAGTAGGATAGGTTTAATAACTACCTTAACCCTAACGCGTACCGTAACCCTAACCCCTACCCTAACCCTAACACGTACCCTAATCCTAACCAATACCCTAAACCGAGCCCTAACCCTAACACTAACCCTAACCCTAACCCTAACCCATACCCTACGCCGTACCCGAAGCCCTCCCCGAAACCGTACCCTAAGCCGTACCCTAAGCCTTACCCTAAGCCTAACCCTAACCCTAGTCTACCCTTTACTGCTTCTGCCTCCAATAGATTTCCTAAGCACTAGTGTTTTAAGGAACAGCATAAAAAGAGAATCCTAATGTGATTTCTTTATAATGGGTGTGTTCCTTATCTTATCCTAGTGTTTAACTCTTCTCCATGGCTGGACCCTCAAATAATATTCTTTACGTGCTAAGGGGTATCTAGAGAGTGGGATAGGTTTAATAACTACCCTAACCCTAACACGTACCCTAACCCTAACCCCTACCCTAACCCTAACACGTACCCTAATCCTAAACCGTACCCTAAATCGAGCCCTAACCCTAACACTAACCCTAACCCTAACCCTAACCCATACCCTACGCCGTACCCGAAGCCCTCCCCGAACCCGTACCCTAAGCCGTACCCTAAGCCTAACCCTAAGCCTAACCCTAACCCTAGGCTACCCTTGACTGCTTCTGCCTCCAATAGATTTCCTAAGCACTAGTGTTTTAAGGAACAGCTTAAAAAGAGAATCCTAATGTGATTTCTTTATAATGGGTGTGTTCCTTATCTTATCCTAGTGTCTAAACTCTTCTCCATGGCTGGACCCCCAAATAATATTCCTTTACGTGCTAAGGGGTATCTAGAGAGTGGGATAGGTTTAATAACAACCCTAACCCTAACACGTACCCTAACCCTAACCCCTACCCTAACCCTAACACGTACCCTAAACCTAAACCGTACCCTAAACCGAGCCCTAACCCTAACACTAACCCTAACCCTAACCCATACCCTACGCCGTACACGAAGCCCTCCCCGAACCCGAACCCTAAGCCGTACCCTTAGCCTAACCCTAAGCCTAACCCTAACCCTAGGCTACCCTTGACTGCTTCTGCCTCCAATAGATTTCCTAAGCACTAGTGTTTTAAGGAACAGCTTAAAAAGTGAATCCTAATGTGATTTCTCTATAAAGGGTGTGTTCCTTATCTTAGCCTAGTGTCTAAACTCTTCTCCATGGCTGGACCCACCAATAATATTCCTTTACGTGCTAAGGGGTATCTAGAGAGTGGGATAGGTTTAATAACTACCCTAACCCTAATGCGTACCCTAACCCTAACCCCTACCCTAACCCTAACACGTACCCTAATCCTAAGCCGTACACTAAACCGAGCCCTAACATTAACACAAACCCTAACCCTAACCCTAACTCATACACTACACCGTACCCGAAGCCCTCCCCGAACCCGTACCCTAAGCCTTACCCTAAGCCTAACCCTAACCCTAGGCTACCCTTGACTGCTTCTGCCTCCAATAGATTTCCTAAGCACTAGTGTTTTAAGGAAGAGCTGAAAAAGAGAATCCTAATGTGATTTCTTTATAATGTGTGTGTTCCTTATCTCATCCTAGTGTCTAAACTCTTCTCCATGGCTGGATCCTCAAATAATATTCCTTTACGTGCTAAGGGGTATATAGAAAGTGGGATAGGTTTAATAACCCTAACCCTAACACGTACCCTAACCCTAACCCCTACCCTAACCCTAACACGTACCCTAATCCTAAACCGTACCCTAAACCGAGCCCTAACCCTAACACTAACCCTAACCCTATCCCTAACCCATACACTACACCGTACCCGAAGCCCTCCCCGAACCCGTACCCTAAGCCTTACCCTAAGCCTAACCCTAACCCTAGGCTACCCTTGACTGCTTCTGCCTCCAATAGATTTCCTAAGCACTAGTGTTTTAAGGAACAGCTTAAAAAGAGAATCCTAATGTGATTTCTCTATAAAGGGTGTGTTCCTTATATTATCTTAGTGTCTAAACTCTTCTTCATGGGTGGACCCCCAAATAATATTCTTTTACGTGCTAAGGGGTATCTAGAGAGTGGGATAGGTTTAATAACTACCCTAACACTAACACGTACCCTAACCCTAATCCCTACCCTAACCCTAACACGTACCCTAAAACTAAACCGTACCCTAAACCGAGCCCTAACACTAACACTAACCCTAACCCTAACCCATACCCTACGCCGTACCCGAAGACCTCCCCGAACCCGTACCCTAAGCCGTACCCTTAGCCTAACCCTAAGCCTAACCATAACACTAGGCTACCCTTGACTCCTTCTGCCTCCAATAGATTTCCTAAGCACTAGTGTTTTAAGGAACAGCTTAAAAAGAGAATCCTAATGTGATTTATTTATAATGGGTGTGTTCCTTATCTTATCCTAGTGTCTAAACTCTTCTCCATGGCTGGACCTCCAAATAATATTCCTTTACGTGCTAAGGGGTATCTAGAGAGTGGGATAGGTTTAATAACTACCCTAACACTAACGCATACCCTAACCCTAACCCTTACCCTAACCCTAACACGTACCCTAATCCTAACCAATACACTAAACCGAGCCCTAACCCTAACACTAACCCTAACCCTAAACCTAACCCATACCCTACGCCGTACCCGAAGCCCTCCCCGAACCCGTACCCTAAGCCGTACCCTAAGCCGTACCCTAAGTCTAACCCTAACCCTAGGCTACCCTTGACTGCTTCTGCCTCCAATAGATTTCCTAAGCAGTAGTGTTTTAAGGAACAGCTTAAAAAGAGAATCCTAATGTGATTTCTTTATAATGGGTGTGTTCCTTATCTTATCCTAGTGTCTAAACTCTTCTCCATGGCTGGACCACCAAATAATATTCCTTTACGTGCTAAGGGGTATATAGAGAGTGGGATAGGTTTAATAACTACCCTAACCCTAACGCGTACCCTAACCCTAACCCCTACCCTAACCCTAACACGTACCCTAATCCTAAACAATACCCTAAACCGAGCCCTAACCCTAACACTAACCCTAACCCTAACCCTAACCCATACCCTACGCCGTACCCGAATTCCTCCCCGAACCCGTAACCTAAGCCGTACCCTAAGCCTAACCCTAAGGCTAAACCTAACCCTAGGCTACCCTTGACTGCTTCTGCCTCCAATAGATTTCCTAAGCACTAGTGTTTTAAGGAACAGCTTAAAAAGAGAATCCTAATGTGATTTCTTTATAATGTGTGTGTTCCTTATATTATCTTAGTGTCTAAACTCTTCTTCATGGGTGGACCCCCAAATAATATTCCTTTACGTGCTAAGGTGTATCTAGAGAGTGGGATAGGTTTAATAAGAACCCTAACCCTAACCCCTACCCTAACCCTAACACGTACCCTAATCATAACCCGTACCCTAAACGGAGCCCTAACCCTAACACTAACCCAAACCCTAACCCTAACCCATACCCTACGCCATACCTGAAGCCCTCTCCGAACCCGTACCGTAAGCCGTATCCTAATCCTAACCCTAAGCCTAACCCTCACCCTATGCTACCCTTGACTGCTTCTGCGTCCAATAGATTTCCTAAGCACTAGTGTTTTAAGGAACAGCTTAAAAAGAGAATCCTAATATTATTTCTTTATAATGGGTGTGTTCCTTATCTTATCCTAGTGTCTAAACTCTTCTCCATTGCTGGACCCCCAAATAATATTCCTTTACGTGCTAAGGGGTATATAGAGTGGGATAGGTTTAATAACTACCCTAACCCTAACGCGTACCCTAACCCTAACCCTTACCCTAACCCTAACATGTACCCTAATCCTAAACAATACCCTAAACCGAGCCCTAACCCTAACACTAACCCTAACCCTAACCCTAACCCATACCCTACGCCGTACCCGAAGCCTTCCCCGAACCCTTAACCTAAGCCGTACCCTAAGCCTAACCCTAATCCTAGGCTACCCTTGACTGCTTCTGCCTCCAATAGATTTCCTAAGCACTAGTGTTTTAAGGAACAGCGTAAAAAGAGAATCCTAATGTGATTTCTTTATAATGTGTGTGTTCCTTATATTATCTTAGTGTCTAAACTCTTCTTCATGTGTGCATCCCCAAATAATACTCCTTTACGTGCTAAGGTGTATCTAGAGAGTGGGATAGGTTTAATAAGTACCCTAACTCTAACGCGTACCCTAACCCTAACCCCTACCCTAACCCTAACACGTACCCTAATCCTAACCCATAACCTAACCCGAGACCTACCCTAACACTAACCCTAACCCTAACTCTAACCCATACGCTACGCCGTACCCGAAGCCCTCCCCGAACCCGTACCGTAAGCCGTATCCTAAGCCTAACCCTAAGCCTAACCCTAACCCTAGGCTACCCTTGACTGCTTCTGACTCCAATAGATTTCCTAAGCACTAGTGTTTTAAGGAACAGCTTAAAAAGAGAATCCTAATGTGATTTCTTTATAATGGGTGTGTTCCTTATTTATCCTAGTGTCTAAACTCTTCTCCATGGCTGGACCCCCAAATAATATTCCTTTACGTGCTAAGGTGTATCTAGAGAGTGGGATAGGTTTAATAACTACCCTAACCCTAACACGTACCCTAACCCTAACCCCTACCCTAACCCTAACACGTACCCTAATCCTAAACAATACCCTAAACCGAGCCCTAACCCTAACACTAACCCTAACCCTAACCCTAACCCATACCCTACGCCGTATCCGAAGCCCTCCCCAAACCCGTACCCTAAGCCGTACCCTAAGCCTAACCCTAAGCCGAACCCTAACCCTAGGCTACCCTTGACTGCTTCTGCCTCCAATAGATTTCCTACGCACTAGTGTTTTAAGGAACAGCTTAAAAAGAGAATCCTAATGTGATTTCTTTATAATGTGTGTGTTCCTTATATTATCTTAGTGTCTAAACTCTTCTCCATGGCTGGACCCCCAAATAATATTCCTTTACGTGCTAAGGTGTATCTAGAGAGTGGGATAGGTTTAATAACTACCCTAACTCTAACGTGTACCCTAACCCTAACCCCTACCCTAACCCTAACACGTACCCTAATCCTAACCCGTACCCTAAACCGAGACCTAACCCTAACACTAACCCCAACCCTAACCCTAACCCATACCCTACGCCGTACCCGAAGCCCTCCCCGAACCCGTAACCTAAGCCGTACCCTAAGCCTAACCCTAAGCCTAAACCTAACCCTAGGCTACCCTTGACTGCTTCTGCCGCCAATAGATTTCCTAAGCACTAGTGTTTTAAGGAACAGCTTAAAAAGAGAATCCTAAAGTGATTTCTTTATAATGTGTGTGTTCCTTATCTTATCCTAGTGTCTAAACTCTTCTCCATGGCTGGACCTCCAAATAATATTACTTTATGTTCTAAGGGGTATCTAGAGAGTGGGATAGGTTTAATAACTACCTTAACCCTAACGCGTACCGTAACCCTAACCCCTACCCTAACCCTAACACGTACCCTAATCCTAACCAATACCCTAAACCGAGCCCTAACCCTAACACTAACCCTAACCCTAACCCTAACCCATACCCTACGCCGTACCCGAAGCCCTCCCCGAACCCGTACCCTAAGCCGTACCCTAAGCCTAACCCTAAGCCTAACCCTAACCCTAGGCTACCCTTGACTGCTTCTGCCTCCAATAGATTTCCTAAGCACTAGTGTTTTAAGGAACAGCTTAAAAAGAGAATCCTAATGTGATTTCTTTATAATGGGTGTGTTCCTTATCTTATCCTAGTGTCTAAACTCTTCTCCATGGCTGGACCCCCAAATAATATTCCTTTACGTGCTAAGGGGTATCTAGAGAGTGGGATAGGTTTAATAACAACCCTAACCCTAACACGTACCCTAACCCTAACCCCTACCCTAACCCTAACACGTACCCTAAACCTAAACCGTACCCTAAACCGAGCCCTAACCCTAACACTAACCCTAACCCTAACCCATACCCTACGCCGTACACGAAGCCCTCCCCGAACCCGAACCCTAAGCCGTACCCTTAGCCTAACCCTAAGCCTAACCCTAACCCTAGGCTACCCTTGACTGCTTCTGCCTCCAATAGATTTCCTAAGCACTAGTGTTTTAAGGAACAGCTTAAAAAGAGAATCCTAATGTGATTTCTCTATAAAGGGTGTGTTCCTTATCTTAGCCTAGTGTCTAAACTCTTCTCCATGTCTGGACCCACCAATAATATTCCTTTACGTGCTAAGGGGTATCTAGAGAGTGGGATAGGTTTAATAACTACCCTAACCCTAATGCGTACCCTAACCCTAACCCCTACCCTAACCCTAACACGTACCCTAATCCTAAGCCGTACACTAAACCGAGCCCTAACATTAACACAAACCCTAACCCTAACCCTAACTCATACACTACACCGTACCCGAAGCCCTCCCCGAACCCGTACCCTAAGCCTTACCCTAAGCCTAACCCTAACCCTAGGCTACCCTTGACTGCTTCTGCCTCCAATAGATTTCCTAAGCACTAGTGTTTTAAGGAAGAGCTGAAAAAGAGAATCCTAATGTGATTTCTTTATAATGTGTGTGTTCCTTATCTTATCCTAGTGTCTAAACTCTTCTCCATGGCTGGATCCTCAAATAATATTCCTTTACGTGCTAAGGGGTATATAGAAAGTGGGATAGGTTTAATAACCCTAACCCTAACACGTACCCTAACCCTAACCCCTACCCTAACCCTAACACGTACCCTAATCCTAAACCGTACCCTAAACCGAGCCCTAACCCTAACACTAACCCTAACCCTATCCCTAACCCATACACTACACCGTACCCGAAGCCCTCCCCGAACCCGTACCCTAAGCCTTACCCTAAGCCTAACCCTAACCCTAGGCTACCCTTGACTGCTTCTGCCTCCAATAGATTTCCTAAGCACTAGTGTTTTAAGGAACAGCTTAAAAAGAGAATCCTAATGTGATTTCTCTATAAAGGGTGTGTTCCTTATATTATCTTAGTGTCTAAACTCTTCTTCATGGGTGGACCCCCAAATAATATTCTTTTACGTGCTAAAGGGTATCTAGAGAGTGGGATAGGTTTAATAACTACCCTAACACTAACACGTACCCTAACCCTAACCCCTACCCTAACCCTAACACGTACCCTAAAACTAAACCGTACCCTAAACCGAGCCCTAACCCTAACACTAACCCTAACCCTAACCCATACCCTACGCCGTACCCGAAGACCTCCCCGAACCCGTACCCTAAGCCGTACCCTTAGCCTAACCCTAAGCCTAACCCTAACACTAGGCTACCCTTGACTCCTTCTGCCTCCAATAGATTTCCTAAGCACTAGTGTTTTAAGGAACAGCTTAAAAAGAGAATCCTAATGTGATTTCTCTATAAAGGGTGTGTTCCTTATCTTAGACTAGTGTCTAAACTCTTCTCCATGGCTGGACCCCCAAATAATATTCCTTTACGTGCTAAGGGGTATCTAGAGAGTGGGATAGGTTTAATAACTACCCTAACACTAACGCATACCCTAACCCTAACCCTTACCCTAACCCTAACACGTACCCTAATCCTAACCAATACACTAAACCGAGCCCTAACCCTAACACTAACCCTAACCCTAACCCTAACCCATACCCTACGCCGTACCTGAAGCCCTCTCTGAACCCGTACCGTAAGCCGTATCCTAATCCTAAACCTAAGCCTAACCCTAACCCTAGGCTACCCTTGACTGCTTCTGCCTCCAATAGATTTCCTAAGCACTAGTGTTTTAAGGAACAGCTTAAAAAGAGAATCCTAATGTGATTTCTTTATAATGGGTGTGTTCCTTATCTTATCCTAGTGTTTAACTCTTCTCCATGGCTGGACCACCAAATAATATTCCTTTACGTGCTAAGGGGTATCTAGAGAGTGGGATAGGTTTAATAACTACCCTAACCCTAACGCGTACCCTAACCCTAACCCCTATCCTAACCCTAACACGTACCCTAATCCTAAACAATACCCTAAACCGAGCCCTAAACCTAACACTAACCCTAACCCTAACCCATACCCTACGCCGTACCCGAAGACCTCCCCGAACCAGTACCCTAAGCCGTACCCTTAGCCTAACCCTAAGCCTAACCCTAACACTAGGCTACCCTTGACTCCTTCTGCCTCCAATAGATTTCCTAAGCACTAGTGTTTTAAGGAACAGCTTAAAAAGAGAATCCTAATGTGATTTCTCTATAAAGGGTGTGTTCCTTATCTTAGACTAGTGTCTAAACTCTTCTCCATGGCTGGACCCCCAAATAATATTCCTTTACGTGCTAAGGGGTATCTAGAGAGTGGGATAGGTTTAATAACTACCCTAACCCTAATGCGTACCCTAACCCTAACCCCTACCCTAACCCTAACACGTACCCTAATCCTAAGCCGTACACTAAACCGAGCCCTAACATTAACACTAACCCTAACCCTAACCCTAACTCATACACTACACCGTACCCGAAGCCCTCCCCGAACCCGTACCCTAAGCCTTACCCTAAGCCTAACCCTAACCCTAGGCTACCCTTGACTGCTTCTGCCTCAAATAGATTTCCTAAGCACTAGTGTTTTAAGGAAGAGCTGAAAAAGAGAATCCTAATGTGATTTCTTTATAATGTGTGTGTTCCTTATCTTATCCTAGTGTCTAAACTCTTCTCCATGGCTGGATGCCCAAATAATATTCCTTTACGTGCTAAGGGGTATCTAGAGAGTGGGATAGGTTTAATAACCCTAACCCTAACACGTACCCTAACCCTAACCCCTACCCTAACCCTAACACGTACCCTAATCCTAAACCGTACCCTAAACCGAGCCCTAACCCTAACACTAACCCTAACCCTAACCCTAACCCATACACTACACCGTACCCGAAGCCCTCCCCGAACCCGTACCCTAAGCGTTACCCTAAGCCTAACCCTAACCCTAGGCTACCTTTGACTGCTTCTGCCTCCAATAGATTTCCTAAGCACTAGTGATTTAAGGAACAGCTTAAACAGAGAATCCTAATGTGATTTATTTATAATGGGTGTGTTCCTTATCTTATCCTAGTGTCTAAACTCTTCTCCATGGCTGGACCTCCAAATAATATTCCTTTACGTGCTAAGGGGTATCTAGAGAGTGGGATAGGTTTAATAACTACCCTAACACTAACGCATACCCTAACCCTAACCCTTACCCTAACCCTAACACGTACCCTAATCCTAACCAATACACTAAACCGAGCCCTAACCCTAACACTAACCCTAACCCTAACCCTAACCCATACCCTACGCCGTACCCGAAGCCCTCCCCGAACACGTACCCTAAGCCGTACCCTAAGCCGTACCCTAAGTCTAACCCTAACCCTAGGCTACCCTTGACTGCTTCTGCCTCCAATAGATTTCCTAAGCAGTAGTGTTTTAAGGAACAGCTTAAAAAGAGAATCCTAATGTGATTTCTTTATAATGTGTGTGTTCCTTATATTATCTTAATGTCTAAACTCTTCTTCATGGGTGGACCCCCAAATAATATTCCTTTACGTGCTAAGGTGTATCTAGAGAGTGGGATAGGTTTAATAAGAACCCTAACCCTAACCCCTACCCTAACCCTAACACGTACCCTAATCATAACCCGTACCCTAAACGGAGCCCTAACCCTAACACTAACCCAAACCCTAATCCTAACCCATACCCTACGCCGTACCTGAAGCCCTCTCCGAACCCGTACCGTAAGCCGTATCCTAATCCTAACCCTAAGCCTAACCCTAACCCTAGGCTACCCTTGACTGCTTCTGCCTCCAATAGATTTCCTAAGCACTAGTGTTTTAAGGAACAGCTTAAAAAGAGAATCCTAATGTGATTTCTTTATAATGGGTGTGTTCCTTATCTTATCCTAGTGTCTAAACTCTTCTCCATTGCTGCACCCCCAAATAATATTCCTTTACGTGCTAAGGGGTATATAGAGTGGGATAGGTTTAATAACTACCCTAACCCTAACGCGTACCCTAACCCTAACCCTTACCCTAACCCTAACATGTACCCTAATCCTAAACAATACCCTAAACCGAGCCCTAACCCTAACACTAACCCTAACCCTAACCCTAACCCATACCCTACGCCGTACCCGAAGCCTTCCCCGAACCCTTAACCTAAGCCGTACCCTAAGCCTAACCCTAATCCTAGGCTACCCTTGACTGCTTCTGCCTCCAATAGATTTCCTAAGCACTAGTGTTTTAAGGAACAGCGTAAAAAGAGAATCCTAATGTGATTTCTTTATAATGTGTGTGTTCCTTATATTATCTTAGTGTCTAAACTCTTCTTCATGTGTGCACCCCCAAATAATACTCCTTTACGTGCTAAGGTGTATCTAGAGAGTGGGATAGGTTTAATAAGTACCCTAACTCTAACGCGTACCCTAACCCTAACCCCTACCCTAACCCTAACACGTACCCTAATCCTAACCCATAACCTAACCCGAGACCTACCCTAACACTAACCCTAACCCTAACTCTAACCCATACGCTACGCCGTACCCGAAGCCCTCCCCGAACCCGTACCGTAAGCCGTATCCTAAGCCTAACCCTAAGCCTAACCCTAACCCTAGGCTACCCTTGACTGCTTCTGACTCCAATAGATTTCCTAAGCACTAGTGTTTTAAGGAACAGCTTAAAAAGAGAATCCTAATGTGATTTCTTTATAATGGGTGTGTTCCTTATTTATCCTAGTGTCTAAACTCTTCTCCATGGCTGGACCCCCAAATAATATTCCTTTACGTGCTAAGGTGTATCTAGAGAGTGGGATAGGTTTAATAACTACCCTAACCCTAACACGTACCCTAACCCTAACCCCTACCCTAACCCTAACACGTACCCTAATCCTAAACAATACCCTAAACCGAGCCCTAACCCTAACACTAACCCTAACCCTAACCCTAACCCATACCCTACGCCGTATCCGAAGCCCTCCCCAAACCCGTACCCTAAGCCGTACCCTAAGCCTAACCCTAAGCCGAACCCTAACCCTAGGCTACCCTTGACTGCTTCTGCCTCCAATAGATTTCCTACGCACTAGTGTTTTAAGGAACAGCTTAAAAAGAGAATCCTAATGTGATTTCTTTATAATGTGTGTGTTCCTTATATTATCTTAGTGTCTAAACTCTTCTCCATGGCTGGACCCCCAAATAATATTCCTTTACGTGCTAAGGTGTATCTAGAGAGTGGGATAGGTTTAATAACTACCCTAACTCTAACGTGTACCCTAACCCTAACCCCTACCCTAACCCTAACACGTACCCTAATCCTAACCCGTACCCTAAACCGAGACCTAACCCTAACACTAACCCCAACCCTAACCCTAACCCTTACCCTACGCCGTACCCGAAGCCCTCCCCGAACCCGTAACCTAAGCCGTACCCTAAGCCTAACCCTAAGCCTAAACCTAACCCTAGGCTACCCTTGACTGCTTCTGCCGCCAATAGATTTCCTAAGCACTAGTGTTTTAAGGAACAGCTTAAAAAGAGAATCTTAAAGTGATTTCTTTATAATGTGTGTGTTCCTTTTCTTATCCTAGTGTCTAAACTCTTCTCCATGGCTGGACCTCCAAATAATATTACTTTATGTTCTAAGGGGTATCTAGAGAGTGGGATAGGTTTAATAACTACCTTAACCCTAACGCGTACCGTAACCCTAACCCCTACCCTAACCCTAACACGTACCCTAATCCTAACCAATACCCTAAACCGAGCCCTAACCCTAACACTAACCCTAACCCTAACCCTAACCCATACCCTACGCCGTACCCGAAGCCCTCCCCGAACCCGTACCCTAAGCCGTACCCTAAGCCTAACCCTAAGCCTAACCCTAACCCTAGGCTACCCTTGACTGCTTCTGCCTCCAATAGATTTCCTAAGCACTAGTGTTTTAAGGAACAGCTTAAAAAGAGAATCCTAATGTGATTTCTTTATAATGGGTGTGTTCCTTATCTTAGCCTAGTGTCTAAACTCTTCTCCATGTCTGGACCCACCAATAATATTCCTTTACGTGCTAAGGGGTATCTAGAGAGTGGGATAGGTTTAATAACTACCCTAACCCTAATGCGTACCCTAACCCTAACCCCTACCCTAACCCTAACACGTACCCTAATCCTAAGCCGTACACTAAACCGAGCCCTAACATTAACACTAACCCTAACCCTAACCCTAACTCATACACTACACCGTACCCGAAGCCCTCCCCGAACCCGTACCCTAAGCCTTACCCTAAGCCTAACCCTAACCCTAGGCTACCCTTGACTGCTTCTGCCTCAAATAGATTTCCTAAGCACTAGTGTTTTAAGGAAGAGCTGAAAAAGAGAATCCTAATGTGATTTCTTTATAATGTGTGTGTTCCTTATCTTATCCTAGTGTCTAAACTCTTCTCCATGGCTGGATGCCCAAATAATATTCCTTTACGTGCTAAGGGGTATCTAGAGAGTGGGATAGGTTTAATAACCCTAACCCTAACACGTACCCTAACCCTAACCCCTACCCTAACCCTAACACGTACCCTAATCCTAAACCGTACCCTAAACCGAGCCCTAACCCTAACACTAACCCTAACCCTAACCCTAACCCATACACTACACCGTACCCGAAGCCCTCCCCGAACCCGTACCCTAAGCGTTACCCTAAGCCTAACCCTAACCCTAGGCTACCTTTGACTGCTTCTGCCTCCAATAGATTTCCTAAGCACTAGTGATTTAAGGAACAGCTTAAACAGAGAATCCTAATGTGATTTATTTATAATGGGTGTGTTCCTTATCTTATCCTAGTGTCTAAACTCTTCTCCATGGCTGGACCTCCAAATAATATTCCTTTACGTGCTAAGGGGTATCTAGAGAGTGGGATAGGTTTAATAACTACCCTAACACTAACGCATACCCTAACCCTAACCCTTACCCTAACCCTAACACGTACCCTAATCCTAACCAATACACTAAACCGAGCCCTAACCCTAACACTAACCCTAACCCTAACCCTAACCCATACCCTACGCCGTACCCGAAGCCCTCCCCGAACCCGTACCCTAAGCCGTACCCTAAGCCGTACCCTAAGTCTAACCCTAACCCTAGGCTACCCTTGACTGCTTCTGCCTCCAATAGATTTCCTAAGCAGTAGTGTTTTAAGGAACAGCTTAAAAAGAGAATCCTAATGTGATTTCTTTATAATGTGTGTGTTCCTTATATTATCTTAATGTCTAAACTCTTCTTCATGGGTGGACCCCCAAATAATATTCCTTTACGTGCTAAGGTGTATCTAGAGAGTGGGATAGGTTTAATAAGAACCCTAACCCTAACCCCTACCCTAACCCTAACACGTACCCTAATCATAACCCGTACCCTAAACGGAGCCCTAACCCTAACACTAACCCAAACCCTAATCCTAACCCATACCCTACGCCGTACCTGAAGCCCTCTCCGAACCCGTACCGTAAGCCGTATCCTAATCCTAACCCTAAGCCTAACCCTAACCCTAGGCTACCCTTGACTGCTTCTGCCTCCAATAGATTTCCTAAGCACTAGTGTTTTAAGGAACAGCTTAAAAAGAGAATCCTAATGTGATTTCTTTATAATGGGTGTGTTCCTTATCTTATCCTAGTGTCTAAACTCTTCTCCATTGCTGCACCCCCAAATAATATTCCTTTACGTGCTAAGGGGTATATAGAGTGGGATAGGTTTAATAACTACCCTAACCCTAACGCGTACCCTAACCCTAACCCTTACCCTAACCCTAACATGTACCCTAATCCTAAACAATACCCTAAACCGAGCCCTAACCCTAACACTAACCCTAACCCTAACCCTAACCCATACCCTACGCCGTACCCGAAGCCTTCCCCGAACCCTTAACCTAAGCCGTACCCTAAGCCTAACCCTAATCCTAGGCTACCCTTGACTGCTTCTGCCTCCAATAGATTTCCTAAGCACTAGTGTTTTAAGGAACAGCGTAAAAAGAGAATCCTAATGTGATTTCTTTATAATGTGTGTGTTCCTTATATTATCTTAGTGTCTAAACTCTTCTTCATGTGTGCACCCCCAAATAATACTCCTTTACGTGCTAAGGTGTATCTAGAGAGTGGGATAGGTTTAATAAGTACCCTAACTCTAACGCGTACCCTAACCCTAACCCCTACCCTAACCCTAACACGTACCCTAATCCTAACCCATAACCTAACCCGAGACCTACCCTAACACTAACCCCAACCCTAACCCTAACCCATACCCTACGCCGTACCCGAAGCCCTCCCCGAACCCGTAACCTAAGCCGTACCCTAAGCCTAACCCTAAGCCTAAACCTAACCCTAGGCTACCCTTGACTGCTTCTGCCGCCAATAGATTTCCTAAGCACTAGTGTTTTAAGGAACAGCTTAAAAAGAGAATCTTAAAGTGATTTCTTTATAATGTGTGTGTTCCTTATCTTATCCTAGTGTCTAAACTCTTCTCCATGGCTGGACCTCCAAATAATATTACTTTATGTTCTAAGGGGTATCTAGAGAGTGGGATAGGTTTAATAACTACCTTAACCCTAACGCGTACCGTAACCCTAACCCCTACCCTAACCCTAACACGTACCCTAATCCTAACCAATACCCTAAACCGAGCCCTAACCCTAACACTAACCCTAACCCTAACCCTAACCCATACCCTACGCCGTACCCGAAGCCCTCCCCGAACCCGTACCCTAAGCCGTACCCTAAGCCTAACCCTAAGCCTAACCCTAACCCTAGGCTACCCTTGACTGCTTCTGCCTCCAATAGATTTCCTAAGCACTAGTGTTTTAAGGAACAGCTTAAAAAGAGAATCCTAATGTGATTTCTTTATAATGGGTGTGTTCCTTATCTTATCCTAGTGTCTAAACTCTTCTCCATGGCTGGACCCCCAAATAATATTCCTTTACGTGCTAAGGGGTATCTAGAGAGTGGGATAGGTTTAATAACAACCCTAACCCTAACACGTACCCTAACCCTAACCCCTACCCTAACCCTAACACGTACCCTAAACCTAAACCGTACCCTAAACCGAGCCCTAACCCTAACACTAACCCTAACCCTAACCCATACCCTACGCCGTACACGAAGCCCTCCCCGAACCCGAACCCTAAGCCGTACCCTTAGCCTAACCCTAAGCCTAACCCTAACCCTAGGCTACCCTTGACTGCTTCTGTCTCCAATAGATTTCCTAAGCACTAGTGTTTTAAGGAACAGCTTAAAAAGAGAATCCTAATGTGATTTCTCTATAAAGGGTGTGTTCCTTATCTTAGCCTAGTGTCTAAACTCTTCTCCATGTCTGGACCCACCAATAATATTCCTTTACGTGCTAAGGGGTATCTAGAGAGTGGGATAGGTTTAATAACTACCCTAACCCTAATGCGTACCCTAACCCTAACCCCTACCCTAACCCTAACACGTACCCTAATCCTAAGCCGTACACTAAACCGAGCCCTAACATTAACACAAACCCTAACCCTAACCCTAACTCATACACTACACCGTACCCGAAGCCCTCCCCGAACCCGTACCCTAAGCCTTACCCTAAGCCTAACCCTAACCCTAGGCTACCCTTGACTGCTTCTGCCTCCAATAGATTTCCTAAGCACTAGTGTTTTAAGGAAGAGCTGAAAAAGAGAATCCTAATGTGATTTCTTTATAATGTGTGTGTTCCTTATCTTATCCTAGTGTCTAAACTCTTCTCCATGGCTGGATCCTCAAATAATATTCCTTTACGTGCTAAGGGGTATATAGAAAGTGGGATAGGTTTAATAACCCTAACCCTAACACGTACCCTAAACCTAACCCCTACCCTAACCCTAACACGTACCCTAATCCTAAACCGTACCCTAAACCGAGCCCTAACCCTAACACTAACCCTAACCCTATCCCTAACCCATACACTACACCGTACCCGAAGCCCTCCCCGAACCCGTACCCTAAGCCTTACCCTAAGCCTAACCCTAACCCTAGGCTACCCTTGACTGCTTCTGCCTCCAATAGATTTCCTAAGCACTAGTGTTTTAAGGAACAGCTTAAAAAGAGAATCCTAATGTGATTTCTCTATAAAGGGTGTGTTCCTTATATTATCTTAGTGTCTAAACTCTTCTTCATGGGTGGACCCCCAAATAATATTCTTTTACGTGCTAAAGGGTATCTAGAGAGTGGGATAGGTTTAATAACTACCCTAACACTAACACGTACCCTAACCCTAACCCCTACCCTAACCCTAACACGTACCCTAAAACTAAACCGTACCCTAAACCGAGCCCTAACCCTAACACTAACCCTAACCCTAACCCATACCCTACGCCGTACCCGAAGACCTCCCCGAACCCGTACCCTAAGCCGTACCCTTAGCCTAAACCTAAGCCTAACCCTAACACTAGGCTACCCTTGACTCCTTCTGCCTCCAATAGATTTCCTAAGCACTAGTGTTTTAAGGAACAGCTTAAAAAGAGAATCCTAATGTGATTTCTCTATAAAGGGTGTGTTCCTTATCTTAGACTAGTGTCTAAACTCTTCTCCATGGCTGGACCCCCAAATAATATTCCTTTACGTGCTAAGGGGTATCTAGAGAGTGGGATAGGTTTAATAACTACCCTAACACTAACGCATACCCTAACCCTAACCCTTACCCTAACCCTAACACGTACCCTAATCCTAACCAATACACTAAACCGAGCCCTAACCCTAACACTAACCCTAACCCTAACCCTAACCCATACCCTACGCCGTACCTGAAGCCCTCTCTGAACCCGTACCGTAAGCCGTATCCTAATCCTAAACCTAAGCCTAACCCTAACCCTAGGCTACCCTTGACTGCTTCTGCCTCCAATAGATTTCCTAAGCACTAGTGTTTTAAGGAACAGCTTAAAAAGAGAATCCTAATGTGATTTCTTTATAATGGGTGTGTTCCTTATCTTATCCTAGTGTTTAACTCTTCTCCATGGTTGGACCACCAAATAATATTCCTTTACGTGCTAAGGGGTATCTAGAGAGTGGGATAGGTTTAATAACTACCCTAACCCTAACGCGTACCCTAACCCTAACCCCTATCCTAACCCTAACACGTACCCTAATCCTAAACAATACCCTAAACCGAGCCCTAAACCTAACACTAACCCTAACCCTAACCCATACCCTACGCCGTACCCGAAGACCTCCCCGAACCAGTACCCTAAGCCGTACCCTTAGCCTAACCCTAAGCCTAACCCTAACACTAGGCTACCCTTGACTCCTTCTGCCTCCAATAGATTTCCTAAGCACTAGTGTTTTAAGGAACAGCTTAAAAAGAGAATCCTAATGTGATTTCTCTATAAAGGGTGTGTTCCTTATCTTAGACTAGTGTCTAAACTCTTCTCCATGGCTGGACCCCCAAATAATATTCCTTTACGTGCTAAGGGGTATCTAGAGAGTGGGATAGGTTTAATAACTACCCTAACCCTAATGCGTACCCTAACCCTAACCCCTACCCTAACCCTAACACGTACCCTAATCCTAAGCCGTACACTAAACCGAGCCCTAACATTAACACTAACCCTAACCCTAACCCTAACTCATACACTACACCGTACCCGAAGCCCTCCCCGAACCCGTACCCTAAGCCTTACCCTAAGCCTAACCCTAACCCTAGGCTACCCTTGACTGCTTCTGCCTCAAATAGATTTCCTAAGCACTAGTGTTTTAAGGAAGAGCTGAAAAAGAGAATCCTAATGTGATTTCTTTATAATGTGTGTGTTCCTTATCTTATCCTAGTGTCTAAACTCTTCTCCATGGCTGGATGCCCAAATAATATTCCTTTACGTGCTAAGGGGTATCTAGAGAGTGGGATAGGTTTAATAACCCTAACCCTAACACGTACCCTAACCCTAACCCCTACCCTAACCCTAACACGTACCCTAATCCTAAACCGTACCCTAAACCGAGCCCTAACCCTAACACTAACCCTAACCCTAACCCTAACCCATACACTACACCGTACCCGAAGCCCTCCCCGAACCCGTACCCTAAGCGTTACCCTAAGCCTAACCCTAACCCTAGGCTACCTTTGACTGCTTCTGCCTCCAATAGATTTCCTAAGCACTAGTGATTTAAGGAACAGCTTAAACAGAGAATCCTAATGTGATTTATTTATAATGGGTGTGTTCCTTATCTTATCCTAGTGTCTAAACTCTTCTCCATGGCTGGACCTCCAAATAATATTCCTTTACGTGCTAAGGGGTATCTAGAGAGTGGGATAGGTTTAATAACTACCCTAACACTAACGCATACCCTAACCCTAACCCTTACCCTAACCCTAACACGTACCCTAATCATAACCCGTACCCTTAACGGAGCCCTAACCCTAACACTAACCCAAACCCTAATCCTAACCCATACCCTACGCCGTACCTGAAGCCCTCTCCGAACCCGTACCGTAAGCCATATCCTAATCCTAACCCTAAGCCTAACCCTAACCCTAGGCTACCCTTGACTGCTTCTGCCTCCAATAGATTTCCTAAGCACTAGTGTTTTAAGGAACAGCTTAAAAAGAGAATCCTAATGTGATTTCTTTATAATGGGTGTGTTCCTTATCTTATCCTAGTGTCTAAACTCTTCTCCATTGCTGCACCCCCAAATAATATTCCTTTACGTGCTAAGGGGTGTATAGAGTGGGATAGGTTTAATAACTACCCTAACCCTAACGCGTACCCTAACCCTAACCCTTACCCTAACCCTAACATGTACCCTAATCCTAAACAATACCCTAAACCGAGCCCTAACCCTAACACTAACCCTAAGCCTAACCCTAACCCATACCCTACGCCGTACCCGAAGCCTTCCCCGAACCCGTAACCTAAGCCGTACCCTAAGCCTAACCCTAAGCCTAACCCTAACCCTAGGCTACCCTTGACTGCTTCTGCCTCCAATAGATTTCCTAAGCACTAGTGTTTTAAGGAAGAGCTGAAAAAGAGAATCCTAATGTGATTTCTTTATAATGTGTGTGTTCCTTATCTTATCCTAGTTTCTAAACTCTTCTCCATGGCTGGATCACCAAATAATATTCCTTTACGTGCTAAGGGGTATCTAGAGAGTGGGATAGGTTTAATAACCCTAACCCTAACACGTACCCTAACCCTAACCCCTACCCTAACCCTAAAACGTACCCTAATCCTAAACCGTACCCTAAACCGAGCCCTAACCCTAACACTAACCCTAACCCTAACCCATACACTACACGGTATCCGAAGCCCTCCCCGAACCCGTACCCTAAGCCTTACCCTAAGCCTAACCCTAACCCTAGGCTACCCTTGACTGCTTCTGCCTCCAATAGATTTCCTAAGCACTAGTGTTTTAAGGAACAGCTTAAAAAGAGAATCCTAATGTGATTTATTTATAATGGGTGTGTTCCTTATCTTATCCTAGTGTCTAAACTCTTCTCCATGGCTGGACCTCCAAATAATATTCCTTTACGTGCTAAGGGGTATCTAGAGAGTGGGTTATGTTTAATAACTACCCTAACACTAACACGTACCCTAACCCTAACCCTTACACTAACCCTAACACGTACCCTAATCCTAACCAATACCCTAAACCGAGCCCTAACCCTAACACTAACCCTAACCCTAACCCTAACCCATACCCTACGCCGTACCTGAAGTCCTCCCCGAACCCGTAACCTAAGCCGTACCCTAAGCCTAACCCTAAGCCTAAACCTAACCCTAGGCTACCCTTGACTGCTTCTGCCTCCAATAGATTTCCTAAGCACTAGTGTTTTAAGGAACAGCTTAAAAAGAGAATCCTAATGTGATTTCTTTATAATGTGTGTGTTCCTTATATTATCTTAGTGTCTAAACTCTTCTTCATGGGTGGACCCCCAAATAATATTCCTTTACGTGCTAAGGTGTATCTAGAGAGTGGGATAGGTTTAATAAGAACCCTAACCCTAACCCCTACCCTAACACTAACACGTACCCTAATCATAACCCGTACCCTAAACGGAGCCCTAACCCTAACACTAACCCAAACCCTAACCCTAACCCATACCCTACGCCGTACCTGAAGCCCTATCCGAACCCGTACCGTACGCCGTATCTTAATCCTAACCCTAAGCCTAACCCTAACCCTAGGCTACCCTTGACTCCTTCTGCCTCCAATAGATTTCCTAAGCACTAGTGTTTTAAGGAACAGCTTAAAAAGAGAATCCTAATGTGATTTCTCTATAAAGGGTGTGTTCCTTATCTTAGACTAGTGTCTAAACTCTTCTCCATGGCTGGACCCCCAAATAATATTCCTTTACGTGCTAAGGGGTATCTAGAGAGTGGGATAGGTTTAATAACCCTAACCCTAACACGTACCCTAACCCTAACCCCTACCCTAACCCTAAAACGTACCCTAATCCTAAACCGTACCCTAATCCGAGCCCTAACCCTAACACTAACCCTAACCCTAACCCTAACCCATACACTACACGGTATCCGAAGCCCTCCCCGAACCCGTACCCTAAGCCTTACCCTAAGCCTAACCCTAACCCTAGGCTACCCTTGACTGCTTCTGCCTCCAATAGATTTCCTAAGCACTAGTGTTTTAAGGAACAGCTTAAAAAGAGAATCCTAATGTGATTTATTTATAATGGGTGTGTTCCTTATCTTATCCTAGTGTCTAAACTCTTCTCCATGGCTGGACCCCCAAATAATATTCCTTTACGTGCTAAGGGGTATCTAGAGAGTGGGATAGGTTTAATAACTACCCTAACACTAACACGTACCCTAACCCTAACACCTACCCTAACCCTAACACGTACCCTAAAACTAAACCGTACCCTAAACCGAGCCCTAACCCTAACACTAACCCTAACCCTAACCCATACCCTACGCCGTACCCGAAGACCTCCCCGAACCCGTACCCTAAGCCGTACCCTTAGCCTAACCCTAAGCCTAACCCTAACACTAGGCTACCCTTGACTCCTTCTGCCTCCAATAGATTTCCTAAGCACTAGTGTTTTAAGGAACAGCTTAAAAAGAGAATCCTAATGTGATTTCCCTATAAAGGGTGTGTTCCTTATCTTAGACTAGTGTCTAAACTCTTCTCCATGGCTGGACCCCCAAATAATATTCCTTTACGTGCTAAGGGGTATCTAGAGAGTGGGATAGGTTTAATAACCCTAACCCTAACACGTACCCTAACCCTAACCCCTACCCTAACCCTAAAACGTACCCTAATCCTAAACCGTACCCTAAACCGAGCCCTAACCCTAACACTAACCCTAACCCTAACCCTAACCCATACACTACACGGTATCCGAAGCCCTCCCCGAACCCGTACCCTAAGCCTTACCCTAAGCCTAACCCTAACCCTAGGCTACCCTTGACTGCTTCTGCCTCCAATAGATTTCCTAAGCACTAGTGTTTTAAGGAACAGCTTAAAAAGAGAATCCTAATGTGATTTATTTATAATGGGTGTGTTCCTTATCTTATCCTAGTGTCTAAACTCTTCTCCATGGCTGGACCTCCAAATAATATTCCTTTACGTGCTAAGGGGTATCTAGAGAGTGGGTTAGGTTTAATAACTACCCTAACACTAACGCGTACCCTAACCCTAACCCTTACCCTAACCCTAACACGTACCCTAATCCTAACCAATACACTAAACCGAGCCCTAACCCTAACACTAACCCTAACCCGACCCTAACCCATACCCTACGCCGTACCCGAAGCCCTCCCCGAACCCGTTCCCTAAGCCGTACCCTAAGCCGTACCCTAAGTCTAACCCTAACCCTAGGCTACCCTTGACTGCTTCTGCCTCCAATAGATTTCCTAAGCAGTAGTGTTTTAAGGAACAGCTTAAAAAGAGAATCCTAATGTGATTTCTTTATAATGGGTGTGTTCCTTATCTTATCCTAGTGTCTAAACTCTTCTCCATGGCTGGACCCCCAAATAATATTCCTTTACGTGCTAAGGTGTATCTAGAGAGTGGGATAGGTTTAATAACTACCCTAACCCCAACGCGTACCCTAACCCTAACCCCTACCCTAACCCTAACACGTACCCTAACCCTAACCCGTACCCTAAACCGAGCCCTAACCCTAACACTAACCCTAACCCTAACCCTAACCCATACCCTACGCCTTACCCGAAACCCTCCCCGAGCCCGTACCCTAAGCCGTACCCTAAGCCTAACCCTAACCCTAACCCTAACCCTAGGCTACCCTTGACTGCTTCTGCCTCCAATAGATTTCCTAAGCACTAGTGGTTTAAGGAACAGCTTAAAAAGAGAATCGTAATGTGATTTCTTTATAATGGGTGTGTTCCGTATCTTATCCTAGTGTCTAAACTCTTCTCCATGGTTGGACACCCAAATAATATTCCTTTACGTGCTAAGGGGTATTTAGAGAGTGGGATAGGTTTAATAACTACCCTAAACCTAACGCGTACCCTAACCCTAACCCCTACCCTAACCCTAACACGTACCCTAATCCTAACCCGTACCCTAAACGGAGCCCTAACCCTAACACTAACCCAAACCCTAACCCTAACCCATACCCTACGCCGTACCTGAAGCCCTCTCCGAACCCGTACCGTAAGCCGTATCCTAATCCTAACCCTAAGCCTAAACCTAACCCTAGGCTACCCTTGACTGCTTCTGCCTCCAATAGATTTCCTAAGCAGTAGTGTTTTAAGGAACAGCTTAAAAAGAGAATCCTAATGTGATTTCTTTATAATGTGTGTGTTCCTTATCTTATCCTAGTGTCTAAACTCTTCTCCATGGCTGGATGCCCAAATAATATTCCTTTACGTGCTAAGGGGTATCTAGAGAGTGGGATAGGTTTAATAACACTAACCCTAACACGTACCCTAACCCTAACCCCTACCCTAACCCTAACACGTACCCTAATCCTAAACCGTACCCTAAACCGAGCCCTAACCCTAACACTAACCCTAACCCTAACCCTAACCCATACACTACACCGTACCCGAAGCCCTCCCCGAACCCGTACCCTAAGCGTTACCCTAAGCTTAACCCTAACCCTAGGCTACCCTTGACTGCTTCTGCCTCCAATAGATTTCCTAAGCACTAGTGATTTAAGGAACAGCTTAAACAGAGAATCCTAATGTGATTTCTTTATAATGGGTGTGTTCCTTATCTTATCCTAGTGTTTAACTCTTCTCCATGGCTGGACCACCAAATAATATTCCTTTACGTGCTAAGGGGTATCTAGAGAGTGGGATAGGTTTAATATCTACCCTAACCCTAACGCGTACCCTAACCCTAACCCCTATCCTAACCCTAACACGTACCCTAATCCTAAACAATACCCTAAACCGAGCCCTAAACCTAACACTAACCCTAACCCTAACCCATACCCTACGCCGTACCCGAAGACCTCCCCGAACCAGTACCCTAAGCCGTACCCTTAGCCTAACCCTAAGCCTAACCCTAACACTAGGCTACCCTTGACTCCTTCTGCCTCCAATAGATTTCCTAAGCACTAGTGTTTTAAGGAACAGCTTAAAAAGAGAATCCTAATGTGATTTCTCTATAAAGGGTGTGTTCCTTATCTTAGACTAGTGTCTAAACTCTTCTCCATGGCTGGACCCCCAAATAATATTCCTTTACGTGCTAAGGGGTATCTAGAGAGTGGGATAGGTTTAATAACTACCCTAACCCTAATGCGTACCCTAACCCTAACCCCTACCCTAACCCTAACACGTACCCTAATCCTAAGCCGTACACTAAACCGAGCCCTAACATTAACACTAACCCTAACCCTAACCCTAACTCATACACTACACCGTACCCGAAGCCCTCCCCGAACCCGTACCCTAAGCCTTACCCTAAGCCTAACCCTAACCCTAGGCTACCCTTGACTGCTTCTGCCTCAAATAGATTTCCTAAGCACTAGTGTTTTAAGGAAGAGCTGAAAAAGAGAATCCTAATGTGATTTCTTTATAATGTGTGTGTTCCTTATCTTATCCTAGTGTCTAAACTCTTCTCCATGGCTGGATGCCCAAATAATATTCCTTTACGTGCTAAGGGGTATCTAGAGAGTGGGATAGGTTTAATAACCCTAACCCTAACACGTACCCTAACCCTAACCCCTACCCTAACCCTAACACGTACCCTAATCCTAAACCGTACCCTAAACCGAGCCCTAACCCTAACACTAACCCTAACCCTAACCCTAACCCATACACTACACCGTACCCGAAGCCCTCCCCGAACCCGTACCCTAAGCGTTACCCTAAGCCTAACCCTAACC
The DNA here is from genome assembly GCF_965194825.1 of Balaenoptera physalus. Classification (NCBI taxonomy): domain Eukaryota; kingdom Metazoa; phylum Chordata; class Mammalia; order Artiodactyla; family Balaenopteridae; genus Balaenoptera; species Balaenoptera physalus. The sequence goes on along the minus strand of NW_028126363.1, from coordinate 617,703 downwards.
CTAGGCTACCTTTGACTGCTTCTGCCTCCAATAGATTTCCTAAGCACTAGTGATTTAAGGAACAGCTTAAACAGAGAATCCTAATGTGATTTATTTATAATGGGTGTGTTCCTTATCTTATCCTAGTGTCTAAACTCTTCTCCATGGCTGGACCTCCAAATAATATTCCTTTACGTGCTAAGGGGTATCTAGAGAGTGGGATAGGTTTAATAACTACCCTAACACTAACGCATACCCTAACCCTAACCCTTACCCTAACCCTAACACGTACCCTAATCCTAACCAATACACTAAACCGAGCCCTAACCCTAACACTAACCCTAACCCTAACCCTAACCCATACCCTACGCCGTACCCGAAGCCCTCCCCGAACCCGTACCCTAAGCCGTACCCTAAGCCGTACCCTAAGTCTAACCCTAACCCTAGGCTACCCTTGACTGCTTCTGCCTCCAATAGATTTCCTAAGCAGTAGTGTTTTAAGGAACAGCTTAAAAAGAGAATCCTAATGTGATTTCTTTATAATGTGTGTGTTCCTTATATTATCTTAATGTCTAAACTCTTCTTCATGGGTGGACCCCCAAATAATATTCCTTTACGTGCTAAGGTGTATCTAGAGAGTGGGATAGGTTTAATAAGAACCCTAACCCTAACCCCTACCCTAACCCTAACACGTACCCTAATCATAACCCGTACCCTAAACGGAGCCCTAACCCTAACACTAACCCAAACCCTAATCCTAACCCATACCCTACGCCGTACCTGAAGCCCTCTCCGAACCCGTACCGTAAGCCGTATCCTAATCCTAACCCTAAGCCTAACCCTAACCCTAGGCTACCCTTGACTGCTTCTGCCTCCAATAGATTTCCTAAGCACTAGTGTTTTAAGGAACAGCTTAAAAAGAGAATCCTAATGTGATTTCTTTATAATGGGTGTGTTCCTTATCTTATCCTAGTGTCTAAACTCTTCTCCATTGCTGCACCCCCAAATAATATTCCTTTACGTGCTAAGGGGTATATAGAGTGGGATAGGTTTAATAACTACCCTAACCCTAACGCGTACCCTAACCCTAACCCTTACCCTAACCCTAACATGTACCCTAATCCTAAACAATACCCTAAACCGAGCCCTAACCCTAACACTAACCCTAACCCTAACCCTAACCCATACCCTACGCCGTACCCGAAGCCTTCCCCGAACCCTTAACCTAAGCCGTACCCTAAGCCTAACCCTAATCCTAGGCTACCCTTGACTGCTTCTGCCTCCAATAGATTTCCTAAGCACTAGTGTTTTAAGGAACAGCGTAAAAAGAGAATCCTAATGTGATTTCTTTATAATGTGTGTGTTCCTTATATTATCTTAGTGTCTAAACTCTTCTTCATGTGTGCACCCCCAAATAATACTCCTTTACGTGCTAAGGTGTATCTAGAGAGTGGGATAGGTTTAATAAGTACCCTAACTCTAACGCGTACCCTAACCCTAACCCCTACCCTAACCCTAACACGTACCCTAATCCTAACCCATAACCTAACCCGAGACCTACCCTAACACTAACCCTAACCCTAACTCTAACCCATACGCTACGCCGTACCCGAAGCCCTCCCCGAACCCGTACCGTAAGCCGTATCCTAAGCCTTACCGTAAGCCGTATCCTAAGCCTAACCCTAAGCCTAACCCTAACCCTAGGCTACCCTTGACTGCTTCTGACTCCAATAGATTTCCTAAGCACTAGTGTTTTAAGGAACAGCTTAAAAAGAGAATCCTAATGTGATTTCTTTATAATGGGTGTGTTCCTTATTTATCCTAGTGTCTAAACTCTTCTCCATGGCTGAACCCCCAAATAATATTCCTTTACGTGCTAAGGTGTATCTAGAGAGTGGGATAGGTTTAATAACTACCCTAACCCTAACACGTACCCTAACCCTAACCCCTACCCTAACCCTAACACGTACCCTAATCCTAAACAATACCCTAAACCGAGCCCTAACCCTAACACTAACCCTAACCCTAACCCTAACCCATACCCTACGCCGTATCCGAAGCCCTCCCCAAACCCGTACCCTAAGCCGTACCCTAAGCCTAACCCTAAGCCGAACCCTAACCCTAGGCTACCCTTGACTGCTTCTGCCTCCAATAGATTTCCTACGCACTAGTGTTTTAAGGAACAGCTTAAAAAGAGAATCCTAATGTGATTTCTTTATAATGTGCGTGTTCCTTATATTATCTTAGTGTCTAAACTCTTCTCCATGGCTGGACCCCCAAATAATATTCCTTTACGTGCTAAGGTGTATCTAGAGAGTGGGATAGGTTTAATAACTACCCTAACTCTAACGTGTACCCTAACCCTAACCCCTACCCTAACCCTAACACGTACCCTAATCCTAACCCGTACCCTAAACCGAGACCTAACCCTAACACTAACCCCAACCCTAACCCTAACCCATACCCTACGCCGTACCCGAAGCCCTCCCCGAACCCGTAACCTAAGCCGTACCCTAAGCCTAACCCTAAGCCTAAACCTAACCCTAGGCTACCCTTGACTGCTTCTGCCGCCAATAGATTTCCTAAGCACTAGTGTTTTAAGGAACAGCTTAAAAAGAGAATCTTAAAGTGATTTCTTTATAATGTGTGTGTTCCTTATCTTATCCTAGTGTCTAAACTCTTCTCCATGGCTGGACCTCCAAATAATATTACTTTATGTTCTAAGGGGTATCTAGAGAGTGGGATAGGTTTAATAACTACCTTAACCCTAACGCGTACCGTAACCCTAACCCCTACCCTAACCCTAACACGTACCCTAATCCTAACCAATACCCTAAACCGAGCCCTAACCCTAACACTAACCCTAACCCTAACCCTAACCCATACCCTACGCCGTACCCGAAGCCCTCCCCGAACCCGTACCCTAAGCCGTACCCTAAGCCTAACCCTAAGCCTAACCCTAACCCTAGGCTACCCTTGACTGCTTCTGCCTCCAATAGATTTCCTAAGCACTAGTGTTTTAAGGAACAGCTTAAAAAGAGAATCCTAATGTGATTTCTTTATAATGGGTGTGTTCCTTATCTTATCCTAGTGTCTAAACTCTTCTCCATGGCTGGACCCCCAAATAATATTCCTTTACGTGCTAAGGGGTATCTAGAGAGTGGGATAGGTTTAATAACAACCCTAACCCTAACACGTACCCTAACCCTAACCCCTACCCTAACCCTAACACGTACCCTAAACCTAAACCGTACCCTAAACCGAGCCCTAACCCTAACACTAACCCTAACCCTAACCCATACCCTACGCCGTACACGAAGCCCTCCCCGAACCCGAACCCTAAGCCGTACCCTTAGCCTAACCCTAAGCCTAACCCTAACCCTAGGCTACCCTTGACTGCTTCTGCCTCCAATAGATTTCCTAAGCACTAGTGTTTTAAGGAACAGCTTAAAAAGAGAATCCTAATGTGATTTCTCTATAAAGGGTGTGTTCCTTATCTTAGCCTAGTGTCTAAACTCTTCTCCATGTCTGGACCCACCAATAATATTCCTTTACGTGCTAAGGGGTATCTAGAGAGTGGGATAGGTTTAATAACTACCCTAACCCTAATGCGTACCCTAACCCTAACCCCTACCCTAACCCTAACACGTACCCTAATCCTAAGCCGTACACTAAACCGAGCCCTAACATTAACACAAACCCTAACCCTAACCCTAACTCATACACTACACCGTACCCGAAGCCCTCCCCGAACCCGTACCCTAAGCCTTACCCTAAGCCTAACCCTAACCCTAGGCTACCCTTGACTGCTTCTGCCTCCAATAGATTTCCTAAGCACTAGTGTTTTAAGGAAGAGCTGAAAAAGAGAATCCTAATGTGATTTCTTTATAATGTGTGTGTTCCTTATCTTATCCTAGTGTCTAAACTCTTCTCCATGGCTGGATCCTCAAATAATATTCCTTTACGTGCTAAGGGGTATATAGAAAGTGGGATAGGTTTAATAACCCTAACCCTAACACGTACCCTAAACCTAACCCCTACCCTAACCCTAACACGTACCCTAATCCTAAACCGTACCCTAAACCGAGCCCTAACCCTAACACTAACCCTAACCCTATCCCTAACCCATACACTACACCGTACCCGAAGCCCTCCCCGAACCCGTACCCTAAGCCTTACCCTAAGCCTAACCCTAACCCTAGGCTACCCTTGACTGCTTCTGCCTCCAATAGATTTCCTAAGCACTAGTGTTTTAAGGAACAGCTTAAAAAGAGAATCCTAATGTGATTTCTCTATAAAGGGTGTGTTCCTTATATTATCTTAGTGTCTAAACTCTTCTTCATGGGTGGACCCCCAAATAATATTCTTTTACGTGCTAAAGGGTATCTAGAGAGTGGGATAGGTTTAATAACTACCCTAACACTAACACGTACCCTAACCCTAACCCCTACCCTAACCCTAACACGTACCCTAAAACTAAACCGTACCCTAAACCGAGCCCTAACCCTAACACTAACCCTAACCCTAACCCATACCCTACGCCGTACCCGAAGACCTCCCCGAACCCGTACCCTAAGCCGTACCCTTAGCCTAAACCTAAGCCTAACCCTAACACTAGGCTACCCTTGACTCCTTCTGCCTCCAATAGATTTCCTAAGCACTAGTGTTTTAAGGAACAGCTTAAAAAGAGAATCCTAATGTGATTTCTCTATAAAGGGTGTGTTCCTTATCTTAGACTAGTGTCTAAACTCTTCTCCATGGCTGGACCCCCAAATAATATTCCTTTACGTGCTAAGGGGTATCTAGAGAGTGGGATAGGTTTAATAACTACCCTAACACTAACGCATACCCTAACCCTAACCCTTACCCTAACCCTAACACGTACCCTAATCCTAACCAATACACTAAACCGAGCCCTAACCCTAACACTAACCCTAACCCTAACCCTAACCCATACCCTACGCCGTACCCGAAGCCCTCCCCGAACCCGTACCCTAAGCCGTACCCTAAGCCTAACCCTAAGCCTAACCCTAACCCTAGGCTACCCTTGACTGCTTCTGCCTCCAATAGATTTCCTAAGCACTAGTGTTTTAAGGAACAGCTTAAAAAGAGAATCCTAATGTGATTTCTTTATAATGGGTGTGTTCCTTATCTTATCCTAGTGTCTAAACTCTTCTCCATGGCTGGACCCCCAAATAATATTCCTTTACGTGCTAAGGGGTATCTAGAGAGTGGGATAGGTTTAATAACAACCCTAACCCTAACACGTACCCTAACCCTAACCCCTACCCTAACCCTAACACGTACCCTAAACCTAAACCGTACCCTAAATCGAGCCCTAACCCTAACACTAACCCTAACCCTAACCCATACCCTACGCCGTACACGAAGCCCTCCCCGAACCCGAACCCTAAGCCGTACCCTTAGCCTAACCCTAAGCCTAACCCTAACCCTAGGCTACCCTTGACTGCTTCTGCCTCCAATAGATTTCCTAAGCACTAGTGTTTTAAGGAACAGCTTAAAAAGAGAATCCTAATGTGATTTCTCTATAAAGGGTGTGTTCCTTATCTTAGCCTAGTGTCTAAACTCTTCTCAATGTCTGGACCCACCAATAATATTCCTTTACGTGCTAAGGGGTATCTAGAGAGTGGGATAGGTTTAATAACTACCCTAACCCTAATGCGTACCCTAACCCTAACCCCTACCCTAACCCTAACACGTACCCTAATCCTAAGCCGTACACTAAACCGAGCCCTAACATTAACACAAACCCTAACCCTAACCCTAACTCATACACTACACCGTACCCGAAGCCCTCCCCGAACCCGTACCCTAAGCCTTACCCTAAGCCTAACCCTAACCCTAGGCTACCCTTGACTGCTTCTGCCTCCAATAGATTTCCTAAGCACTAGTGTTTTAAGGAAGAGCTGAAAAAGAGAATCCTAATGTGATTTCTTTATAATGTGTGTGTTCCTTATCTTATCCTAGTGTCTAAACTCTTCTCCATGGCTGGATCCTCAAATAATATTCCTTTACGTGCTAAGGGGTATATAGAAAGTGGGATAGGTTTAATAACCCTAACCCTAACACGTACCCTAACCCTAACCCCTACCCTAACCCTAACACGTACCCTAATCCTAAACCGTACCCTAAACCGAGCCCTAACCCTAACACTAACCCTAACCCTATCCCTAACCCATACACTACACCGTACCCGAAGCCCTCCCCGAACCCGTACCCTAAGCCTTACCCTAAGCCTAACCCTAACCCTAGGCTACCCTTGACTGCTTCTGCCTCCAATAGATTTCCTAAGCACTAGTGTTTTAAGGAACAGCTTAAAAAGAGAATCCTAATGTGATTTCTCTATAAAGGGTGTGTTCCTTATATTATCTTAGTGTCTAAACTCTTCTTCATGGGTGGACCCCCAAATAATATTCTTTTACGTGCTAAAGGGTATCTAGAGAGTGGGATAGGTTTAATAACTACCCTAACACTAACACGTACCCTAACCCTAACCCCTACCCTAACCCTAACACGTACCCTAAAACTAAACCGTACCCTAAACCGAGCCCTAACCCTAACACTAACCCTAACCCTAACCCATACCCTACGCCGTACCCGAAGACCTCCCCGAACCCGTACCCTAAGCCGTACCCTTAGCCTAACCCTAAGCCTAACCCTAACACTAGGCTACCCTTGACTCCTTCTGCCTCCAATAGATTTCCTAAGCACTAGTGTTTTAAGGAACAGCTTAAAAAGAGAATCCTAATGTGATTTCTCTATAAAGGGTGTGTTCCTTATCTTAGACTAGTGTCTAAACTCTTCTCCATGGCTGGACCCCCAAATAATATTCCTTTACGTGCTAAGGGGTATCTAGAGAGTGGGATAGGTTTAATAACTACCCTAACACTAACGCATACCCTAACCCTAACCCTTACCCTAACCCTAACACGTACCCTAATCCTAACCCGTACCCTAAACGGAGCCCTAACCCTAACACTAACCCAAACCCTAACCCTAACCCATACCCTACGCCGTACCTGAAGCCCTCTCCGAACCCGTACCGTAAGCCGTATCCTAATCCTAACCCTAAGCCTAAACCTAACCCTAGGCTACCCTTGACTGCTTCTGCCTCCAATAGATTTCCTAAGCAGTAGTGTTTTAAGGAACAGCTTAAAAAGAGAATCCTAATGTGATTTCTTTATAATGTGTGTGTTCCTTATCTTATCCTAGTGTCTAAACTCTTCTCCATGGCTGGATGCCCAAATAATATTCCTTTACGTGCTAAGGGGTATCTAGAGAGTGGGATAGGTTTAATAACACTAACCCTAACACGTACCCTAACCCTAACCCCTACCCTAACCCTAACACGTACCCTAATCCTAAACCGTACCCTAAACCGAGCCCTAACCCTAACACTAACCCTAACCCTAACCCTAACCCATACACTACACCGTACCCGAAGCCCTCCCCGAACCCGTACCCTAAGCGTTACCCTAAGCTTAACCCTAACCCTAGGCTACCCTTGACTGCTTCTGCCTCCAATAGATTTCCTAAGCACTAGTGATTTAAGGAACAGCTTAAACAGAGAATCCTAATGTGATTTCTTTATAATGGGTGTGTTCCTTATCTTATCCTAGTGTTTAACTCTTCTCCATGGCTGGACCACCAAATAATATTCCTTTACGTGCTAAGGGGTATCTAGAGAGTGGGATAGGTTTAATAACTACCCTAACCCTAACGCGTACCCTAACCCTAACCCCTATCCTAACCCTAACACGTACCCTAATCCTAAACAATACCCTAAACCGAGCCCTAAACCTAACACTAACCCTAACCCTAACCCATACCCTACGCCGTACCCGAAGACCTCCCCGAACCAGTACCCTAAGCCGTACCCTTAGCCTAACCCTAAGCCTAACCCTAACACTAGGCTACCCTTGACTCCTTCTGCCTCCAATAGATTTCCTAAGCACTAGTGTTTTAAGGAACAGCTTAAAAAGAGAATCCTAATGTGATTTCTCTATAAAGGGTGTGTTCCTTATCTTAGACTAGTGTCTAAACTCTTCTCCATGGCTGGACCCCCAAATAATATTCCTTTACGTGCTAAGGGGTATCTAGAGAGTGGGATAGGTTTAATAACTACCCTAACCCTAATGCGTACCCTAACCCTAACCCCTACCCTAACCCTAACACGTACCCTAATCCTAAGCCGTACACTAAACCGAGCCCTAACATTAACACTAACCCTAACCCTAACCCTAACTCATACACTACACCGTACCCGAAGCCCTCCCCGAACCCGTACCCTAAGCCTTACCCTAAGCCTAACCCTAACCCTAGGCTACCCTTGACTGCTTCTGCCTCAAATAGATTTCCTAAGCACTAGTGTTTTAAGGAAGAGCTGAAAAAGAGAATCCTAATGTGATTTCTTTATAATGTGTGTGTTCCTTATCTTATCCTAGTGTCTAAACTCTTCTCCATGGCTGGATGCCCAAATAATATTCCTTTACGTGCTAAGGGGTATCTAGAGAGTGGGATAGGTTTAATAACCCTAACCCTAACACGTACCCTAACCCTAACCCCTACCCTAACCCTAACACGTACCCTAATCCTAAACCGTACCCTAAACCGAGCCCTAACCCTAACACTAACCCTAACCCTAACCCTAACCCATACACTACACCGTACCCGAAGCCCTCCCCGAACCCGTACCCTAAGCGTTACCCTAAGCCTAACCCTAACCCTAGGCTACCTTTGACTGCTTCTGCCTCCAATAGATTTCCTAAGCACTAGTGATTTAAGGAACAGCTTAAACAGAGAATCCTAATGTGATTTATTTATAATGGGTGTGTTCCTTATCTTATCCTAGTGTCTAAACTCTTCTCCATGGCTGGACCTCCAAATAATATTCCTTTACGTGCTAAGGGGTATCTAGAGAGTGGGATAGGTTTAATAACTACCCTAACACTAACGCATACCCTAACCCTAACCCTTACCCTAACCCTAACACGTACCCTAATCCTAACCAATACACTAAACCGAGCCCTAACCCTAACACTAACCCTAACCCTAACCCTAACCCATACCCTACGCCGTACCCGAAGCCCTCCCCGAACCCGTACCCTAAGCCGTACCCTAAGCCGTACCCTAAGTCTAACCCTAACCCTAGGCTACCCTTTACTGCTTCTGCCTCCAATAGATTTCCTAAGCAGTAGTGTTTTAAGGAACAGCTTAAAAAGAGAATCCTAATGTGATTTCTTTATAATGTGTGTGTTCCTTATATTATCTTAATGTCTAAACTCTTCTTCATGGGTGGACCCCCAAATAATATTCCTTTACGTGCTAAGGTGTATCTAGAGAGTGGGATAGGTTTAATAAGAACCCTAACCCTAACCCCTACCCTAACCCTAACAGGTACCCTAATCATAACCCGTACCCTAAACGGAGCCCTAACCCTAACACTAACCCAAACCCTAATCCTAACCCATACCCTACGCCGTACCTGAAGCCCTCTCCGAACCCGTACCGTAAGCCATATCCTAATCCTAACCCTAAGCCTAACCCTAACCCTAGGCTACCCTTGACTGCTTCTGCCTCCAATAGATTTCCTAAGCACTAGTGTTTTAAGGAACAGCTTAAAAAGAGAATCCTAATGTGATTTCTTTATAATGGGTGTGTTCCTTATCTTATCCTAGTGTCTAAACTCTTCTCCATTGCTGCACCCCCAAATAATATTCCTTTACGTGCTAAGGGGTATATAGAGTGGGATAGGTTTAATAACTACCCTAACCCTAACGCGTACCCTAACCCTAACCCTTACCCTAACCCTAACATGTACCCTAATCCTAAACAATACCCTAAACCGAGCCCTAACCCTAACACTAACCCTAAACCTAACCCTAACCCATACCCTACGCCGTACCCGAAGCCTTCCCCGAACCCTTAACCTAAGCCGTACCCTAAGCCTAACCCTAATCCTAGGCTACCCTTGACTGCTTCTGCCTCCAATAGATTTCCTAAGCACTAGTGTTTTAAGGAACAGCGTAAAAAGAGAATCCTAATGTGATTTCTTTATAATGTGTGTGTTCCTTATATTATCTTAGTGTCTAAACTCTTCTTCATGTGTGCACCCCCAAATAATACTCCTTTACGTGCTAAGGTGTATCTAGAGAGTGGGATAGGTTTAATAAGTACCCTAACTCTAACGCGTACCCTAACCCTAACCCCTACCCTAACCCTAACACGTACCCTAATCCTAACCCATAACCTAACCCGAGACCTACCCTAACACTAACCCTAACCCTAACTCTAACCCATACGCTACGCCGTACCCGAAGCCCTCCCCGAACCCGTACCGTAAGCCGTATCCTAAGCCTAACCCTAAGCCTAACCCTAACCCTAGGCTACCCTTGACTGCTTCTGACTCCAATAGATTTCCTAAGCACTACTGTTTTAAGGAACAGCTTAAAAAGAGAATCCTAATGTGATTTCTTTATAATGGGTGTGTTCCTTATTTATCCTAGTGTCTAAACTCTTCTCCATGGCTGGACCCCCAAATAATATTCCTTTACGTGCTAAGGTGTATCTAGAGAGTGGGATAGGTTTAATAACTACCCTAACCCTAACACGTACCCTAACCCTAACCCCTACCCTAACCCTAACACGTACCCTAATCCTAAACAATACCCTAAACCGAGCCCTAACCCTAACACTAACCCTAACCCTAACCCTAACCCATACCCTACGCCGTATCCGAAGCCCTCCCCAAACCCGTACCCTAAGCCGTACCCTAAGCCTAACCCTAAGCCGAACCCTAACCCTAGGCTACCCTTGACTGCTTCTGCCTCCAATAGATTTCCTACGCACTAGTGTTTTAAGGAACAGCTTAAAAAGAGAATCCTAATGTGATTTCTTTATAATGTGTGTGTTCCTTATATTATCTTAGTGTCTAAACTCTTCTCCATGGCTGGACCCCCAAATAATATTCCTTTACGTGCTAAGGTGTATCTAGAGAGTGGGATAGGTTTAATAACTACCCTAACTCTAACGTGTACCCTAACCCTAACCCCTACCCTAACCCTAACACGTACCCTAATCCTAACCCGTACCCTAAACCGAGACCTAACCCTAACACTAACCCCAACCCTAACCCTAACCCATACCCTACGCCGTACCCGAAGCCCTCCCCGAACCCGTAACCTAAGCCGTACCCTAAGCCTAACCCTAAGCCTAAACCTAACCCTAGGCTACCCTTGACTGCTTCTGCCGCCAATAGATTTCCTAAGCACTAGTGTTTTAAGGAACAGCTTAAAAAGAGAATCTTAAAGTGATTTCTTTATAATGTGTGTGTTCCTTATCTTATCCTAGTGTCTAAACTCTTCTCCATGGCTGGACCTCCAAATAATATTACTTTATGTTCTAAGGGGTATCTAGAGAGTGGGATAGGTTTAATAACTACCTTAACCCTAACGCGTACCGTAACCCTAACCCCTACCCTAACCCTAACACGTACCCTAATCCTAACCAATACCCTAAACCGAGCCCTAACCCTAACACTAACCCTAACCCTAACCCTAACCCATACCCTACGCCGTACCCGAAGCCCTCCCCGAACCCGTACCCTAAGCCGTACCCTAAGCCTAACCCTAAGCCTAACCCTAACCCTAGGCTACCCTTGACTGCTTCTGCCTCCAATAGATTTCCTAAGCACTAGTGTTTTAAGGAACAGCTTAAAAAGAGAATCCTAATGTGATTTCTTTATAATGGGTGTGTTCCTTATCTTATCCTAGTGTCTAAACTCTTCTCCATGGCTGGACCCCCAAATAATATTCCTTTACGTGCTAAGGGGTATCTAGAGAGTGGGATAGGTTTAATAACAACCCTAACCCTAACACGTACCCTAACCCTAACCCCTACCCTAACCCTAACACGTACCCTAAACCTAAACCGTACCCTAAATCGAGCCCTAACCCTAACACTAACCCTAACCCTAACCCATACCCTACGCCGTACACGAAGCCCTCCCCGAACCCGAACCCTAAGCCGTACCCTTAGCCTAACCCTAAGCCTGACCCTAACCCTAGGCTACCCTTGACTGCTTCTGCCTCCAATAGATTTCCTAAGCACTAGTGTTTTAAGGAACAGCTTAAAAAGAGAATCCTAATGTGATTTCTCTATAAAGGGTGTGTTCCTTATCTTAGCCTAGTGTCTAAACTCTTCTCAATGTCTGGACCCACCAATAATATTCCTTTACGTGCTAAGGGGTATCTAGAGAGTGGGATAGGTTTAATAACTACCCTAACCCTAATGCGTACCCTAACCCTAACCCCTACCCTAACCCTAACACGTACCCTAATCCTAAGCCGTACACTAAACCGAGCCCTAACATTAACACAAACCCTAACCCTAACCCTAACTCATACACTACACCGTACCCGAAGCCCTCCCCGAACCCGTACCCTAAGCCTTACCCTAAGCCTAACCCTAACCCTAGGCTACCCTTGACTGCTTCTGCCTCCAATAGATTTCCTAAGCACTAGTGTTTTAAGGAAGAGCTGAAAAAGAGAATCCTAATGTGATTTCTTTATAATGTGTGTGTTCCTTATCTTATCCTAGTGTCTAAACTCTTCTCCATGGCTGGATCCTCAAATAATATTCCTTTACGTGCTAAGGGGTATATAGAAAGTGGGATAGGTTTAATAACCCTAACCCTAACACGTACCCTAACCCTAACCCCTACCCTAACCCTAACACGTACCCTAATCCTAAACCGTACCCTAAACCGAGCCCTAACCCTAACACTAACCCTAACCCTATCCCTAACCCATACACTACACCGTACCCGAAGCCCTCCCCGAACCCGTACCCTAAGCCTTACCCTAAGCCTAACCCTAACCCTAGGCTACCCTTGACTGCTTCTGCCTCCAATAGATTTCCTAAGCACTAGTGTTTTAAGGAACAGCTTAAAAAGAGAATCCTAATGTGATTTCTTTATAATGGGTGTGTTCCTTATCTTATCCTAGTGTTTAACTCTTCTCCATGGCTGGACCACCAAATAATATTCCTTTACGTGCTAAGGGGTATCTAGAGAGTGGGATAGGTTTAATAACTACCCTAACCCTAACGCGTACCCTAACCCTAACCCCTATCCTAACCCTAACACGTACCCTAATCCTAAACAATACCCTAAACCGAGCCCTAAACCTAACACTAACCCTAACCCTAACCCATACCCTACGCCGTACCCGAAGACCTCCCCGAACCAGTACCCTAAGCCGTACCCTTAGCCTAACCCTAAGCCTAACCCTAACACTAGGCTACCCTTGACTCCTTCTGCCTCCAATAGATTTCCTAAGCACTAGTGTTTTAAGGAACAGCTTAAAAAGAGAATCCTAATGTGATTTCTCTATAAAGGGTGTGTTCCTTATCTTAGACTAGTGTCTAAACTCTTCTCCATGGCTGGACCCCCAAATAATATTCCTTTACGTGCTAAGGGGTATCTAGAGAGTGGGATAGGTTTAATAACTACCCTAACCCTAATGCGTACCCTAACCCTAACCCCTACCCTAACCCTAACACGTACCCTAATCCTAAGCCGTACACTAAACCGAGCCCTAACATTAACACTAACCCTAACCCTAACCCTAACTCATACACTACACCGTACCCGAAGCCCTCCCCGAACCCGTACCCTAAGCCTTACCCTAAGCCTAACCCTAACCCTAGGCTACCCTTGACTGCTTCTGCCTCAAATAGATTTCCTAAGCACTAGTGTTTTAAGGAAGAGCTGAAAAAGAGAATCCTAATGTGATTTCTTTATAATGTGTGTGTTCCTTATCTTATCCTAGTGTCTAAACTCTTCTCCATGGCTGGATGCCCAAATAATATTCCTTTACGTGCTAAGGGGTATCTAGAGAGTGGGATAGGTTTAATAACCCTAACCCTAACACGTACCCTAACCCTAACCCCTACCCTAACCCTAACACGTACCCTAATCCTAAACCGTACCCTAAACCGAGCCCTAACCCTAACACTAACCCTAACCCTAACCCTAACCCATACACTACACCGTACCCGAAGCCCTCCCCGAACCCGTACCCTAAGCGTTACCCTAAGCCTAACCCTAACCCTAGGCTACCTTTGACTGCTTCTGCCTCCAATAGATTTCCTAAGCACTAGTGATTTAAGGAACAGCTTAAACAGAGAATCCTAATGTGATTTATTTATAATGGGTGTGTTCCTTATCTTATCCTAGTGTCTAAACTCTTCTCCATGGCTGGACCTCCAAATAATATTCCTTTACGTGCTAAGGGGTATCTAGAGAGTGGGATAGGTTTAATAACTACCCTAACACTAACGCATACCCTAACCCTAACCCTTACCCTAACCCTAACACGTACCCTAATCCTAACCAATACACTAAACCGAGCCCTAACCCTAACACTAACCCTAACCCTAACCCTAACCCATACCCTACGCCGTACCCGAAGCCCTCCCCGAACCCGTACCCTAAGCCGTACCCTAAGCCGTACCCTAAGTCTAACCCTAACCCTAGGCTACCCTTGACTGCTTCTGCCTCCAATAGATTTCCTAAGCAGTAGTGTTTTAAGGAACAGCTTAAAAAGAGAATCCTAATGTGATTTCTTTATAATGTGTGTGTTCCTTATATTATCTTAATGTCTAAACTCTTCTTCATGGGTGGACCCCCAAATAATATTCCTTTACGTGCTAAGGTGTATCTAGAGAGTGGGATAGGTTTAATAAGAACCCTAACCCTAACCCCTACCCTAACCCTAACACGTACCCTAATCATAACCCGTACCCTTAACGGAGCCCTAACCCTAACACTAACCCAAACCCTAATCCTAACCCATACCCTACGCCGTACCTGAAGCCCTCTCCGAACCCGTACCGTAAGCCGTATCCTAATCCTAACCCTAAGCCTAACCCTAACCCTAGGCTACCCTTGACTGCTTCTGCCTCCAATAGATTTCCTAAGCACTAGTGTTTTAAGGAACAGCTTAAAAAGAGAATCCTAATGTGATTTCTTTATAATGGGTGTGTTCCTTATCTTATCCTAGTGTCTAAACTCTTCTCCATTGCTGCACCCCCAAATAATATTCCTTTACGTGCTAAGGGGTGTATAGAGTGGGATAGGTTTAATAACTACCCTAACCCTAACGCGTACCCTAACCCTAACCCTTACCCTAACCCTAACATGTACCCTAATCCTAAACAATACCCTAAACCGAGCCCTAACCCTAACACTAACCCTAAGCCTAACCCTAACCCATACCCTACGCCGTACCCGAAGCCTTCCCCGAACCCGTAACCTAAGCCGTACCCTAAGCCTAACCCTAAGCCTAACCCTAACCCTAGGCTACCCTTGACTGCTTCTGCCTCCAATAGATTTCCTAAGCACTAGTGTTTTAAGGAAGAGCTGAAAAAGAGAATCCTAATGTGATTTCTTTATAATGTGTGTGTTCCTTATCTTATCCTAGTTTCTAAACTCTTCTCCATGGCTGGATCACCAAATAATATTCCTTTACGTGCTAAGGGGTATCTAGAGAGTGGGATAGGTTTAATAACCCTAACCCTAACACGTACCCTAACCCTAACCCCTACCCTAACCCTAAAACGTACCCTAATCCTAAACCGTACCCTAAACCGAGCCCTAACCCTAACACTAACCCTAACCCTAACCCATACACTACACGGTATCCGAAGCCCTCCCCGAACCCGTACCCTAAGCCTTACCCTAAGCCTAACCCTAACCCTAGGCTACCCTTGACTGCTTCTGCCTCCAATAGATTTCCTAAGCACTAGTGTTTTAAGGAACAGCTTAAAAAGAGAATCCTAATGTGATTTATTTATAATGGGTGTGTTCCTTATCTTATCCTAGTGTCTAAACTCTTCTCCATGGCTGGACCTCCAAATAATATTCCTTTACGTGCTAAGGGGTATCTAGAGAGTGGGTTATGTTTAATAACTACCCTAACACTAACACGTACCCTAACCCTAACCCTTACACTAACCCTAACACGTACCCTAATCCTAACCAATACCCTAAACCGAGCCCTAACCCTAACACTAACCCTAACCCTAACCCTAACCCATACCCTACGCCGTACCTGAAGTCCTCCCCGAACCCGTAACCTAAGCCGTACCCTAAGCCTAACCCTAAGCCTAAACCTAACCCTAGGCTACCCTTGACTGCTTCTGCCTCCAATAGATTTCCTAAGCACTAGTGTTTTAAGGAACAGCTTAAAAAGAGAATCCTAATGTGATTTCTTTATAATGTGTGTGTTCCTTATATTATCTTAGTGTCTAAACTCTTCTTCATGGGTGGACCCCCAAATAATATTCCTTTACGTGCTAAGGTGTATCTAGAGAGTGGGATAGGTTTAATAAGAACCCTAACCCTAACCCCTACCCTAACACTAACACGTACCCTAATCATAACCCGTACCCTAAACGGAGCCCTAACCCTAACACTAACCCAAACCCTAACCCTAACCCATACCCTACGCCGTACCTGAAGCCCTATCCGAACCCGTACCGTAAGCCGTATCTTAATCCTAACCCTAAGCCTAACCCTAACCCTAGGCTACCCTTGACTCCTTCTGCCTCCAATAGATTTCCTAAGCACTAGTGTTTTAAGGAACAGCTTAAAAAGAGAATCCTAATGTGATTTCTCTATAAAGGGTGTGTTCCTTATCTTAGACTAGTGTCTAAACTCTTCTCCATGGCTGGACCCCCAAATAATATTCCTTTACGTGCTAAGGGGTATCTAGAGAGTGGGATAGGTTTAATAACCCTAACCCTAACACGTACCCTAACCCTAACCCCTACCCTAACCCTAAAACGTACCCTAATCCTAAACCGTACCCTAATCCGAGCCCTAACCCTAACACTAACCCTAACCCTAACCCTAACCCATACACTACACGGTATCCGAAGCCCTCCCCGAACCCGTACCCTAAGCCTTACCCTAAGCCTAACCCTAACCCTAGGCTACCCTTGACTGCTTCTGCCTCCAATAGATTTCCTAAGCACTAGTGTTTTAAGGAACAGCTTAAAAAGAGAATCCTAATGTGATTTATTTATAATGGGTGTGTTCCTTATCTTATCCTAGTGTCTAAACTCTTCTCCATGGCTGGACCCCCAAATAATATTCCTTTACGTGCTAAGGGGTATCTAGAGAGTGGGATAGGTTTAATAACTACCCTAACACTAACACGTACCCTAACCCTAACACCTACCCTAACCCTAACACGTACCCTAAAACTAAACCGTACCCTAAACCGAGCCCTAACCCTAACACTAACCCTAACCCTAACCCATACCCTACGCCGTACCCGAAGACCTCCCCGAACCCGTACCCTAAGCCGTACCCTTAGCCTAACCCTAAGCCTAACCCTAACACTAGGCTACCCTTGACTCCTTCTGCCTCCAATAGATTTCCTAAGCACTAGTGTTTTAAGGAACAGCTTAAAAAGAGAATCCTAATGTGATTTCCCTATAAAGGGTGTGTTCCTTATCTTAGACTAGTGTCTAAACTCTTCTCCATGGCTGGACCCCCAAATAATATTCCTTTACGTGCTAAGGGGTATCTAGAGAGTGGGATAGGTTTAATAACCCTAACCCTAACACGTACCCTAACCCTAACCCCTACCCTAACCCTAAAACGTACCCTAATCCTAAACCGTACCCTAAACCGAG